>NW_021604588.1:26038339-26050987 GCF_004785775.1 Grammomys surdaster | reverse complement strand
CTCTCTCTCTCTCTCTCTCTCTCTCTCTCTCTCTCTCTCTCTCTCTCGGGCTTTCACCATTACAATGGCATGGAAGAGAGAAGTTTTCTACCGATATTCCTTCTCCATTTTCTTTTTAGTAATAGAACCTGTGATGGTTAGTTGTGATTGCCAACCGGATGGGATTCCATTTAGAACGATTGGTGAAGCAAACCTGTTCATTTCATTTTTGTTGCTGTGGTAAAATACTTCTACAAAAAGCAACTTAGGGAATAAAGCCAAAATACTTCTACTTACAACTTCCAGGTTACAATCCACTATAGTGTGGAAGTCAAACATCTCCTCACCTCACAACCACAGTGGAGAGGAGAGAGAAGTGGATGAAAACATGCTCACTTTCTTGTGCTTAGCTGGATTTCCCCACCATTGTACAGTCCAGGGTCCAAGACCATGGAATGGTGCTGCCCACAATGGCTAGGTAAAACATCAATTAACTTAATTAAAACACCCCCCCCAGAGAGAGCTCCACATCCCAATCTAATGTAGACAGCTTCTCTCTGACACTCTCTTCTCAGGAGTTTTCTCGGCTGTGTAAAGCTGACAGTTGAAGCTACCCATCACAAGACCTCTGGTGCTTGTGAGGGCTTTCCACGGAGGATGAATTAGGGTTGTGAGTGACCTCCCCACTCAAGGCTGCCACAAGGCAAGCAGCTCTGCAATACCTTCCCGTCCACAGTGAGCAGAAACCTCTGACAAACCTCCGTTTGTCAAAATAAATGGTTCTTCCTTTTAAGTGGCTTCCACGGGCACTTGTGATGGTGACAGAGTCGCACTACCATAATGTCCTGTTTTACTTGGGAGGATGAGCTCCCTTGCCTGTCCTGTGCTTTCCACTCTCCTTTGAACATAGATATGCTGTGGCTCTTCATATAATACCAATTTGAACCAGGAGGTTATTTTTTTAACTTTTCATTGATTCTCTGTGAATTTTACATGATGTACCCCAATCTTACTCTTCTCCCCATCCCTATATATCTGGCTTCTGCCCTTGCACCTCCCCAAAGAAAACAATAAATAAATAGATAAGTAAATAAATAAATATTTCTTAAAATCTCACCATGGAAGCTGTGGTGTGTCATTGTGTGTCACACAATATACCTTTTTGTCCAAACAGCTTTATTTGAAAATGTTCATTGTTCCGATTCAAGGCCTCTGACTTCTGCCATACCAACAATACTGCATCCTCACTGGGACTCCTCTTGGATATCCTGTTGCTTCCCTGTCTCATGGAGATCCTGGAGCTCAGCCCCTTTTCATACTTCAGCAGTACATAGATGGGGTAGATGTTGGGATGAGCCAGCTCCAAGTCCTGGATCTAGGCCTGGGTGGTAGCTGAGTTGGTCAGCCCACCAGCCCTCTTTGTTCACAACAGGTCCAGATCTCTGGCTTTGCCCAGAGGTGGGTGGATCCAGTTCTGCCTACAGCAGGTGGCAAGAAGCAGAACAAGCTCTCTGGCCATCAGGTTAAGGGCCGTTCTCCTGCACTCTTGACACTAGGGCTAAGTCTCCAGCACTGCTCTGGTAAGAGCCAGGGCCAGCTTTGTGCAGCCCTCAGAATCAACATGGCCCCAGGCCCCAGCCTAAACTGAGCACATTGCCATAGCCTTTGGTGGTAACATGGGCCATGGACAAACACAGACCCCTGTTACTTCAGGACCAAAGACCCAGATGTGGTTCTCAGTGGCAGCACAGTCTAGGGCATCTCCATGGCCTCAGAAGGCAGTGCAGGCTTCTCACACCAATACCACTCTTTCTACAGTTCTTCATCTCCTCATATTGTACAAACCATTTCACTTCCCCCTTTCTCCCATCTTTGCACCACACACTTGCTCATTGTGGCAGCACCTGGGCCTCTGGGTACCTTCTGTCCTACCTGCATTGTACAGTAGCAGGCAGGAACCTCTCAGACCAGGAGCTTTTGATGTAACTTTTTTTCTGTCCTCTTTCCCTCCACTCCATTCCTGAAACATAACAGCATCGTGTTACCCTAGAGGCTAACTTACACAGCCCATGTTGACGGTTAAAGCACTCAGAAACCAATCCAGATCCCTCATAACTCTTTGAAGCAGAACTGCCTGCCTACTCAATGCTACCTACTTAGCTAATCCCTTAATAAATTAATCCAATGCATTTAAGACTGGAACAGGTATGCAGATTTACCAACCAAGGCCACATAGTAGAAGCAGAAAGCCAATAGCATTTTCAGGAGCCAGACAACACATTTCCGTGGGCTAGGGAAGACTGAGTCTCATGAATTCAGCCCTATGTGGCTCTGTTCAACTGACAATGTAGTTATATGAGCAGGTATAATTTACAGTTTTATAAGTGAATGGATGTCCCATCCAGTAGGGCAGTGAACAGGGTCTGAGGGGACTACCTGAAAGAGAGAATGAGGGAACAGGCGAATGCAAAGAATAACGGCTTGTCCATAGGCTGATCAAACAGTTTTATTTTTTCATACAGGGGTTATATACACATAGAGGCAGGATGTGGAGAAGGGGATGACACAAGAGCATAGGTATTCTCAGGGGGAGTGCAGGTATCTTCCAGAACAGAGTTTGGCTGGATAAAAGTTCACAGAAGAAGCAGGTAACAGGTCACTATGACTCTATGATTCATTCGTTCTTAGCTAGTACTTTCCACTAAGGCTACCTATCCACAAGACCTATTACAACCTGTTCTTATCCAAGCTGGTAATTTTCCACCAAGGCTGCTTGTTTACAAGATCTTATAGATATCTGTTCTAGGGCCAGTGTTTTTCCACAGAGACCAAGACTTTGTGTTAGCAGGCATGTATGGCTGACTTAGGCCTATGGCTGATATTAGGCCTTTAGTGTATAAGGAAGGCTGCTCCTGACAAACGGACCTCTACCCAGTCAGTATTTTACTCAAAAAAGATAATAAAAATGGATTAGCCTCATGGTTGATTCATTCCCCAGTGGGAAGCAGAATCAGGAGTGGGGTGCTTGAGAAATGATGGCACAGAATAGATTCCTCAGTGAGTGAGATCATCCGTAGCCTAGATAGGTCTGGATTATTCTGATGTGTGTCTTTGGTTTGCTCATATTGATTCTGAAATTTGGGGGTACACTTGGGTCATATTTATATTTATGCCTTTGGCTACAAAGTCCAGTGTTCTGCAAATGATATATGTTCACCCAAAAACATTTTAGTTGAATAATTAACCCAAGTTTTTCAATTCTGTCAGGAACACTACTTTAGTTCTCTGCTAACTCCATCCCTCCTTTCAATAAACAACTTTAATATAGTAACCCTTAAAGTAGCAAAGATTAATAGTCAGTTGTTCAGGAGACCCCAGGAATTTCCTAAATGTTAAAGCCAAGGTTTTAGAAATTGGAATGGGTTGAATTTGCCTCAGTTTATTCCCCCAACATTCCTTCTTAGGAAAAGAAGGAAAGATCAACAGTGTAGGCATTTGAGTGTGTGTCTGTGTGTGTGTGTATGTGTATATATATATATATATATATAAGAGAGAGAGAGAGAGAGAGAGAGAGAGAGAGAGAGAGAGAGAGAGAGAGAGAGAGAGAGAGAGAGAGAGAGAGAGAGAGCACAAGGCAGGTACAGCACTGTGCTCCAGATTCCCTCACTGCACAGCTGTCAATCTACACCCTCCATCCCTCCATCACATTCTCTTCCAATTTTCCTTCTTAAATTGCAATCCAAAATACACTGCAGATGTGATATCATTTTCCTGATAACTGGACCTTCTGAGTTAATGACTTTCCTTCTTTCCAGCGGGGAAACAATTTTGTTTGCTTAATATAATAATCTATTGTAGTCCTTGCTGTTCACCCCCTGACCCCAGGCCCAGCCTCAGAAAACCAGACCTGCTCCATCCAGCTACATGTTGTGAACTGCACTCCATTGTGAATTTATAGTAATAACCTCCAAATCCCTCACCTGGCCAGTGGCCCACCTCTATTGACTATCCCAGAGGTGGCAGAAGACAAGACCTGTCATCTAAATAGAGAGGTGTAGCGCAGAAACTGCTTTTTTTTTTGAGTTGTAATGGAGTAGCACCTGGGAAACTCAAACTCTTTGTTTATGTCACTTGCCACTCTGTGTCTGACAAGCTGGCTCTGGGACCCTTTTCCTACATGTATCTGAGTTTCTAGGTAGAGCAACTTTCATGAAGATGTGGGTTACAGTAGCCTTGAAGTGATTTAAATGGAGCCATGTGAGTTGAAGTGTCTTCTCTGTCAGGAGGGCGGGGGTGAGGGGGGTGGGGCTGCTGTGAGGAGCTCCCAAGCCAGAGGCAGCCTCCTAAGCTCACCCACTGCTGAGTCAGGCAAAGACTGAGGCCTTCACCACATGGTTGACTAACAAGAGCAAGGCTAATTTGGTATCATTTGTTTCCCATTTCCAAACCCTCATTAAAATAATCTGCTCTGATTGTCTAGGGAAGTTATTTTTTGCGCTTCCCTTCCCTTGCTGTACCAGTACAATTTCACAGGCAGCAGATTTCCATGTGGAGGGTCCTGGCAGCCCTGTAGAGAGATGGGGGAGGGCTTATACATACATTTGCTGGGAGCACAGCCAGACCTCTTGGCAGTCAGCAGGGTGGGAATCCCAGACCCTCCACTGTCCCCTGGACTGGGTCCCTGAAAAGCATTGGATTCCTAGTACTGAAGGAATCTGCCTTCCTGGGAAAGGCTTTGAGCAGAGAGAAAATTCGACAGGATTTCTAGGTTTGGGGTAGTATAAATGGAAGGCATCTTTAGTAAGGAAATGAAGAAGTCCAAATTAGAAATCATGACTGGGATTCTCTTAGACGTCCATACATGTAAAATCTGTCAGATTCAGACCACAGAAATAATGATTGGCTGCTGTAATTTATTATGACAATGATTACTACTTCTTAAATTTTGTTTTGCTTTAAAAGAATGGCTCCCTATGTGGCCCAATGAGACCTATGCAGGAGAATCTGACCTCAAACTCACAGTCATCCTGCTTCAGTCACTGGAAAGACAGATGTGTGTAATCATACCTAGCTAGAGTACCTTTTCACTGAAAATTGCTACCAACTGTACGCCAAACAGGCAGTATGCTGAGCCATGGAAATAGAACTCTCAAGACAGCGCTTCTTTAATGGAATCTACCAAAAAAATAAAATAAAATAAAATAAAATAAAATAAAATAAAAACCATAAACACCAAGACAGAAGAAAGCACTTCAAACAGTTCTTCTTGACTCTGGTTGTACTACAGGAGTGCTTCACTGCAGGTAGGATAAGTAAAAGCATCTTCTCCCCACATCCTTTCTCTCTGGGTATTAACCTCACAGACACACCCCTGCATCTTTTCCCCTTCCACCTACAGCCAGCAATCTCTTCTCCTGAAGCAGAATGGTGCCATTTGCACTCAGGTATATCTGCCTGGTTATTAGGCTTCTCGTCTTCTAGAGCCAACAAACTGAAGTCTTGGAAAGGATTTTAATTGGTTGAGATGCTGATTGCTATAACTGGCTAATGGGCCACCTGGGAACATGTGTAATATTTATTTATGAATTAGACGGCCATGCACTGTGAAGTCCTATTTCCCCACAAGGACAGCATGCAGCTACCTTTGGAGAGTGTGAATTCTCTGCAGGCAGAGAAAGGAGCCAACACCGGGGCAGGTGTGCAGAGGTGGCAAGAGGAAAAGAACAGTCCCAGACACTGGGCAGGGGCCCTGAGGGAACAGGTAAAGGACAGAGGTCCAAGGCCCACCCTCCTTATACTCTGCACCTGAAGTTGGAACTTCTAGCAGGAATTTACAGGTCAAAAGAATTTGTTCTTCCTAATTTCAACTGAATTTCTCAGTTTTCAGTGTGTCTGAAAGATCATGCATTGTAGACTGAAAATATGAGTAAATAGTCTACGTCATTTAGGGACGGATTCTAGCAGCTGATTTTCATCGTACTTCAGAGCAGGTGCTATTCACTATGATTCTCAAGACAGTGGCTGATATCAAAGGGTCTGTTATAGGCATAACTCTTTGTACGTACACACACACACACACACACACACACACACACACAGTGGCAAGCCCAGGGCCCATATTCACTGGCCTAGATCCAAAATTGAGGTTTTGAAGATTCTACATTTAGACCCCAGTTCATTCCGGTAAGTGTTTTAACAATTCACAGGTGGTTGAATCACAAGGCTGGCATGCCCGCACACCTACACAGACACCCACCCACCAACCTTACCTGTTGGGAAACTATCCCAAGGTAAAGTCACCAAGTGTAAATCTCAAAACCCTGATGTAGTCCCAGGAGGCCCTCAGTCGACTAACACTGAAAGTTGATGATTTCCCATGGATGCCACTTTTTGTTTGCTTGCTTTAAATTTTTAAAGCAATGAAAGTAAATCAAGTCCAAAATGCTAACTTGGTTGTTAATGGACTTGGAAAGTATCATGTAGGCTTCCTAAGGCTGAACAGCAGAATTAGATACAGGACTGGGGAAGCAGCTCAGGTAGAGCATTTGTCTAGCGTATGCAAAATTGTGGTGGTCTGTTAGAAGCCACCGAGAAGGCACAGAGAAAGGAGCAGAGAGCCATGCTTAATGACATTGTCCATAATGGAAGGGCCATGAGGAGTATAAACATTGTCATATTGCATTCTGCTGCCTTGGTCCAATTTTCTTTCTCTTTCCAAGAATCAAGGGAAGAAACAAACAAACAAACAAACAAAACAAAAAAACATTTTCTTCTTACAAAGAGTAGGAACCTCTACCGTAATAGTATGCAGCATCTAGACAGTGGGAAGCCAAGGCTAGGGGAGTGTGGGATTAGACAGGTGTCAGTTCTACCTCTGACTGGAATTGTGACCTAGAGCAATGAATTTACTGATTGGTCTTAAGGATCTTTTATGACTAAGTTTGTTCTTTGACATTTTCCTCCATGTACACAATGTGTTCTGATTATTCTCACTACCCTACTCCCTTTTACCTATTCCTATGTTTTTCTTCTGTATTCATATGTATGAATATATATATATATATATATATATATATATATATAATTTTTGGTTTGTTTTGAAACAAAACAGGACATCTGTGTGACCCGGAGATTGGGTGGGCTCGACAGTGATTGTGAAACCACTAGCTGTGACTCCTCTGATAGTGGCCACTAGTTCAGTGGGAAGCCTGATCCCCTTGAGACTCTCATCCATGCTTGGCTGTTGACTGGCCCATTCTGTGCAGACTTTGGGAAGGCAAACACAGTTGCAATGTTTTCTTAATTCAAATGGTTATATCATGTCCAGAAGATGACTCCACATCCTCCTGTCTTTTGCCTCTTACATTCTTCCCTCAGTTCTGTGGTGTTTTCTGGACCTGAGAGGGGATGGTACAAATGCCACATTTATAACAGAATATTCAACTTCCCCTTATTTTCAGAACCTTGAACCATCATATGTCCCTGTGTCCACTGCCTTTCATTGCAGAAACTTCTCTGGTTAAGCCTCGAGTTTTTCATGGACAAATTCTAGTGCAGTCAAAAAGCAGCTCACATGTTGGTAGGCTGGAGCTGCTAACACTGTCGTTTCTCGCGGGCCTTCCAGATCTGCTGTGTGGGCATAGAAACAGGAGGAAACGGGAACACATTTTAAAACCGAGCCTTTGCACAGTAGAAGGATCCAAGTCAAAGCAGTGTCTGGAAGCCCTGAATCTTTAAGCTGGCTCAAAAAAGAGGGAGAATGCCAGGGCAGGAAGCCTAGAGCCCACCGAAGAGGTTCTTGGTAGCAAATACAAGGAAAGCAACTGAGTTAAAACAAAACACAAACACCTAGTTACAACAGAAATCAATGTGCCGAGAAGGCAGTCAGCTAGATCAGCCACCAGAGCCTCTGTCCTGAGGTGGCTTTTTGGCTGTGCTACTTTAGAAGTGCTTTGTTCATAGGCTCCTAGATCAGCTTGCTGTCAGAAAAATGTATCTGCTGGTAGACTTAACGCTATCCTCTGGGCGCTTGCTGAACTGGACTGTGGCCTCCTCCCGCTCTTTATTTTTTTCCTCCTCTTTCTCTCCTTTCTTCTCAGCCCCTCCTTCTATCTTCCCTCCTCCCTCTCTCCCTCTCTTCTCCTTTCTCTCTTCCTCTCTTTCCATTCTCTCTTCTTCCTCTACACCCCCTCATCTTCTTTCTCCCTCCCCCTGGTCCTTCTGATTCCTTCCCTTCCACTTATCTTTCCTCTTGTCCTCCTTCTCTCTTCTGACTTTTTTTCTCCATCTTCTACTTTCTCTGTCTTCAACCATCTTACCTTATGTCTAGGGAGGGATCAGACTTTTGCCTTAGTAATCTACTTCTCTGACACCAAAAAAAAAAAAAATCGCTGCAGATTCACACACCTCACATACCTACATTATTGCTATGGTGTCTTTATTAATAAGTATTTTTTAAAAAGAGAACTCTGGGCATCTCTTGGTAGCAATCAGCAGAGAAACTGTTGCATGAATTGAGTGAAAGGCGGCTGGCTTCCCTTGATGGGTATCAGATATGTTTTTAGTTTGTGTGGGGGTGGGAGGGTTGTAAAAGGGGGTAACCAGAAAAAAATGGTGAAAACTCAACCCCATTTCATTAAATCCTCATGAATATGCAAAAGAGGACTAATTGCCCTCTTCAAAAACTAATCATTCTGAATTTTACAAGTTGAATTATAAAGACCTGACACACTTATTTTCCTCTTTTATTATATTTGTAAGCATTACTCCTTTCTGCAAAGGAAATCAAATCCTATTTCTGTCAGCTGCTGTGGTTGCCCCTC
The DNA here is from genome assembly GCF_004785775.1 of Grammomys surdaster. NCBI lineage: Eukaryota > Metazoa > Chordata > Mammalia > Rodentia > Muridae > Grammomys > Grammomys surdaster. Next base: position 26,042,186 of record NW_021604588.1, on the reverse strand, counting down.
CCCCTCTGTGCTGGGACCTGCTTCTCCCCTCCCTCTGACTAGCACTGCGGCAGCCTGGCCATGTGTATTAATTGCCCTGTGAGACGCACTTGAAGTCATTAGAATTCCCCGTTCAGAACTATTATCTTGTGCCATTGTGCCTTTGCATTATATTTATTTAAATGTGCCTCTTCTGAATTAGCTCATTTTTAACGGCTAGCCATGCCTGAAATATCGTCCCATCCAAGTTGTTCCCGTATCATTTTTCTTTCCTCTGTGGAAGAGATGTCGGCACCCAGCCTTCCATTCCAACAGGGCAGCTTTGTTAGGAGGCAGAAGCTGCTTTGTGTGGCAGCTTCCCTGGAAGAACTCAGTGCTCAGACCCTGTATGCAAGAAGATAGCATCCAGGAACAGGTTAGACTCTGACTAGACTGCGTGTTTCCTACTGTGTGATTTTCACTGAGGAGAGGAGGAAGTCAACACAAGTTTCTAGTTGCTTCTTGGCCCTTCGAATTAAAGACTCTCAGGTCGATGCCAAATTCTCACTGGCAGATACTCGGGAGCCATCGGCTGTCCCCAGAGTCACTCTGACTCTGACTTGGGGCAGTATGATGAATTAAATAGTCATTCAAGTTTTCTCTCAGGTCTCTGCTTCCCAGGGCTACTAAGAAAGTTCTGACTGGCATGGGAATTTCTGTTTCTCTACTAAGTCTAAACTGACAGGCCTCCATATCAAACTTGTGGGTTTTTTTTTTTCCTGTTTTCCCTTGTCTATCTCATCATATGCGCATCTTTCCTTTCAGAACAGACAACATAGCTTACTCTACAGCTGAACACAGACTATTATTTTGTTGTCGTTGTTAGTGGTGGTGGTGTTTTGTTAATAATTAATTAATTTTACATTCCAACTGCAGTTTCCCCTCTCTCCTCTTCTCCCAGTCCTTCCTCCCTCTTCCCCCATCCCACTCCTCCTCCCTCTCCTTTGACTTCATTATTCTTACAACTCCAGACTTCAGAGAGGTTTTTTTCCTCTGGACCACTGCTGCCCAGCTCATAGGACTCAGTGTCTCATTTGCATAAAGGCACACCGCCAAAGACACAGCACCCCCTCCTGTAAGTGGGGGCTCATGGTCTTCTCATCATGCCCTCATTATTCCTTTTATCTTGTGAGGAAACTGGAATAAAGGGCCTTAAGCAAGGTTAATAATCTAGTGAGTAGTGAAGAATGAATTTGAGCACAGGTTCATATTAGATTTATTTTCTTCCCACAACACCATGCTGGCAGCATTGGAAGTAAAGTCGATATGTTGGCATGGATATTTGGCAGAGGAAATCAGGAAAGGCATTATGGTTAGGGTGGGCCAGATGTTTGATTTAAAGCTGGAGAGAAGTGCTTTGTGATATGGAGAGAAAGATAAACACATTTGTCTCTGTAAAAACAGCCAGTTCAGACGCCAGCACTCTTGGGGGTCTTGCAAGTCTCATAAGATGCATTGAAGGACAGCTTTTGGGAACTATCATGAAAGTCCCTCAAGTACAAAAAATATTTTTACCCAGAATGTCTGGTTCATAACTAACCCTTTAATAAGGTTTGCGAATTAATATGAGATCTTGCTGCCCTTGCTCTTGGCGGCATACCTGCTACTAAGGCTCGCACACACAAGTGTGGAGTCTCTAGATCTGAGGTCCAGTACCAACACAGCACTATCATCTTGGCTGTCTCTAAACACATCTTCTCAAAGTGCTCTGTGAAGATTGGCAGAGGAAGGAGCTCCCTGATTCTTCTGAGTGTTGAAGATCATGAGGAGGGAGACCAGCATGAGATGAAAATCTTCTGGCTTTTTATTTCCCTCAAGAACTTCCCCAACAGTGGAGGTTACCAGACTTTTTAAATTCTGAGTAGAAAAGGGAATATCTTTGTGAACTTCAGTTCACAAACTGGAATTCAATCATGAGGAAGGAACTTAACACATTGCCTGATAGGGATCTGAGGTAGGAGTGAACTCCGAAATGGTTCTCTCTTGTCCTCTTTGGGTGATGAGCAGGCTGAGGCACGGGAGTGAGCTTGAGGAGATATTGCAGGTGTGACCTGTCCAGCTCATCCCTCAGTGCAGTGTGCCAGGAGCAGTCTGATCCCATCTTTCTCCAGCCTCCCGACTCTCAGAGGCAGTACCACAGAGCTAACATCCTGCTTGATTTCTTTAAGACTCATCTTACACCGTAGGCATCCTCCTGCTTGAAGGAAGGGATATCTCTTTCTAACCTTCACATGGAAATGCTCTGACTATGATTTCAGAGAACTCAGGAAAGAAAGAATCCTATCCTCATCTGTCTTCAATCCAAGAAACCGTCCCTTATAGCCCCCCAAACATGAATATAGCTTTTTCCTTTATAAAGACTCATTTTTTTTATTTATCAAGCAAATAATCTGAAAAGCAAACATCCCCACTTGCTATTCCAGCCTACAAGTCAAGACCAAAATTGGCAACGCCTCCTTTTCTAAACCAAAGCCCCCAGGATTGCACCTCAGTCTAAGATTACCCTGGGATGGTACAGGTTGCTGAAAGCTCAGTGCTTCAGCATCTACCTCAGAGGATGAAATGAACTCGATGATAGGTAGATTGGGCCAGGGCAAGAGTGTGTAAGAGGATTGGGGGATGGTCCAGTCAGTAAACACTTAGACCTAACCCTGAGTGTGCAGGCCTGCAATCCTAGGGCTGGGTAGACAAAGACAAGGACGTCCCCTGATAGTTGCTAGACAACTAGGCTAGCCAAATCAATGAGATCCAGATTCTGTGAAAAACTTTTTCTCAAAATACAAGGTGACTAGCCACTGAGAAAGACACAGGGCATTGACCTGGGTCTCCACACATGTGCATATTCATGTGAGCATGCACCCTCTCCATCTACCTGCGCACACACAAGCATGCTTAAACATATGCACTCAAGATAGGTCAGAGGATGCAGACACGGACCTCTCAACCTCTGTGAGAAACTAGAGTCTCTAATGGTTGCGAAGTAAGTGAATGGTAGATTCCCCCCTCCCACCACCACCACCACCACTTTCAAATCCTCTTTTCTTTCGGCTGTCAGATGGCCCTATTGGCTAATTCGTTTCCTTTCCCCAAAGACTGCTGAATATTTAAAGCAGGGAATTTAGATGCACCCAGTGACTTCACATCGCGGTTATATCTGGCTTAATTTCATCTTACAAGTCCTCTTCTGATACCCTTTCCTCTCCTGTATTCCCAGGTGTCTCATCAACCCAGCTGCTGGACTCACCCCTCCTCTCCATAGTTGGCCCCTGGCAATTCTTCCTGACCCCTTCACCAAGACCCTTTGATTTGTTCATTGACAGAGAAATTTGAAGATAAATTTTTAGATAGAATAAACTTCCTCATGACTCAAAGCTATTTATGTAAATTCAGGTCCAAACAGTGGCCTGATTTTCCAGCAAAAACTCAGATGTGGGATGGAGTAGATAAGTCTCTTTTAAATCTCTAAATGCCCACATAGTTCTAAATGCCGAGGTCAGCAAATGGTTGACTTGAAGGGGAGATAGTGTGATTTGTGCCCAAGAAACTTAAATTATGAGTGATCATAGCTCTCCATCTTTAAAACGGAAACAATGATTACGTCAGCTTTCACTGGGCTGGTGTGAGAATTAAAATGTGGTACTATTTGTAACTGTTTTTTTTTTTTACAACACTATAAGCATAAGATATATTGTTCGTGCTGGTTGGAGGCAGATGTCTTGACAGGAAATCTCTGGAGGTCGCTCTCAGTGTAAACATCCCATGATTCTCTGCCTCAGACAGGGAGATGAACTGCTGCAGCTGCTGCCCTTAGCAACGGGCTTGCTGAGCG
>NW_021604588.1:25986893-26033339 GCF_004785775.1 Grammomys surdaster | reverse complement strand
CCTAATTAAATGTTTTCCTTTATAAGTTACCTTTGGTCACAGTGTTTCCTCACAGCAATAGGAGAGTAACTAAAACAGACAGCCTTGACCACTTAACCATGTGTCCTGGTTAGGATCAGATTTCACCATCTCACCACATACCCAGGTTAGTTTTAGATTCCATCATCCTACCATCTACTCCAGTTATATTCTGATTCTACCATCCAACCTCATCCTTAGGTGATATTCTGATTTTCCAGGGCACCTATGTGCTCCCCCCAACAATTTCTTAGCATTGATATTTGCAGAAAAATAATAAACATAATCCACATTGGTGCCTCTATCGACCCCCAGATTCCACTGACATTTAGGAGTAAATGATGGATTGCCTTTTTTTCAAGGCTGGCTGGACTGACCTGCGTGGCCTGTACATAATTTACTTTTGATTAAAGGAGTGCTTCAACATCTAGATTCTGTTTGGGAGCAGGAGGCAGGATCAATAACGTGTATGACACAAACTTTCAAACAATGGACTGTGAGTGAGAAGTCTCTGTAGTCCATTCACCAGGGAGGAGGTAGGAGTCCAGAGGGAGGGAGGCCTGGAGCTTCTAAGTTGGACCTGGGATCTGCTGTAACCCAAGAAGCTCTGCTTTCTGCAGATTTGGGACTGTGGTGTTGGGGAAGACAGAACTGCTGAGGGCTTGGATTACTCTCTGGAACATGTAGAGTGAGAAGCAGCTGCTCAGGAAGAGACCAGACTGTATCTTCAAGGAAGGAATTCTCTCTTCCCCCATTTGGCCTCTTGTTTCTCATCCTGCTAGAAGAAGAACTTATCTTTCAGATCATTTGTCCATTGCTTGGTTTCATTCAGACTAAGCACTTTTAGAAAAAGGAAACTGCCATGCTCTGTTTGCCACACTCGCCTCTTCTAACACCTCACATTGCTTTGTGTTGGTTCCTTTGGCTTCTGCCTCTGCACAGCATACTCAGATCCATTTCCTAGGTCTATTCATTGGAAAAGAACTTCTGCTTCTCTTCCTAGTGATGTATCTCTGGCTGGCTCCAGTTAAAAAATGTTTTTTTAAAAAAAGAGACACAAATTCCATCTCATTTAATGCTCACATAGACCAGTGTGAGCCACAGTGTGGGTGCTTAGAACTGATCTCAGGTCCTATAGAAGAGTAGTTAGTGCTCCAAACCACTGATCCACCTCTCCAGTTTCCAAATCTTCCATTCCTTTTTTACTAATTTCTACAAATGCTGATAGCATCTCCTCTACGTGCCAGATACTGTAGTAGCGCTGGGTAGACATGATTATTAAAAAAAAAAAAAGATAAAACTAGTTTCTGTCTTTGTGAGACTTGAAACTTTTCAGGGAAGGGGAAATGGGCTCTGTTTAACTACAATGCTTCCAGATGATAGTGACTGGTAGGTAGCATTTATTGTGGAATTCTGAGCAACTGGATTGGGTGTACGAATTGAACACACTATCTCCTTAGCCTCTCCGTAACACTGAACTATCTATCTATTGACATCTCTAAGAACTCTATCTAAAATGAGAAGCTGAGAGCGTTAAACTTCTCTGATCAAACGCTCCACTCACAATAATTGCCTACTTCACGCATTTCTCTATATGTTCTTGAATTTAAGTGCTAGTATTTTTCTTGATAATCCTGAGAAACCTCAACTTGCACACCACTCATCTCTAGAAGTCTGCGTGAGGACTGCGGGGCTGCTGCTCCTAACAGTGGCATATCTATCTGCCAGTCTCTCCTCTGTCCACTGAAATGCTCCTCCATATCTAGATCTGTCTGCAATGCCACACTGATGGTGTGGTTTCTGTCCCAGAAAATATTCTTCCAGCCCATTCAAGGATGTTCCGATTGCCAACTTCCCTGTGCTTTTATGTAGGCTAATCAGTAAACTTGGCCACCTGTGCTTGTTTGCATTATTCCTGCCTCTAACTCTTGTGCAGATTGAGGTAATATGTCACCCACCTAAAACAGCTGTTAAATTTCCTTCCTTCCTTTTCTTGTCACTCTGCTGCACTTCTTCACTTTGTTATTTGTTTGCTTAATTTTTGCTCCACCCCATTGTTTTCCTTTCCAAACCAAGCTTTCCTGACTAGCTAGCATGATTTCCCAGAATGCATTGCACAGTGCCTGGATTTGTACTGAAATAAAATCTATATTCATCTTGACAGCATGAGGCGAGACTTTGTTTGCTCAGTTGCTGGTTGACTGAACTGCCCCACTGTGGTGATTGGAACAGAGCAAGGTGGCCCCTGTTGTGGAGTCTACGTTCATAGTTTCAGATTCCTCCACAGAGGTACCTAGTGTGAACTGTCATCATTGTTAAACTCACCTACTCCATTAGTGGCCTCTGCCTGAGACTCACTGTGGGGAGTAGAGGGGAATGGATAGCCCACATGTACTCCCAAGTAGACATGTCAAGTGCACTTGAGCGATTACTCTTGGTCATTGCACCATGACCTCAGTCTGTCTCAACTATGGCCATCATCAGTGTGGCCCCTGAGAAGGCAGGGAAAGCCAGTAACTCACAGATCAAACCAAACAATCGATGAAATCTTGCTCTTCCAGGCCCCTGTGAAGATGGAATTATTATAGAAATAAAACCGATGGAACGCACACCACCAAATTCTCACCTGCAGGGTTGCTCTAGCCCCAGGTCGTTGACCATCCTAGGCCTCTGCCCTGAATTCCCTTTTCTTGGATTTGCTTTCCTAAAGCTCTGTGCCTAAATGGCAGCATGTACTGTAAGTAAATGTGACCATAAAGAGGGAAAAGTTATAATGTTGTTTCGGAAAATTGTTGTTCTCATTACCTACCTTAGTGCCATATGTTCCAATCTAAAGCTGTACGATATGGGGAATTACGGTGACACAAAGATGAAGTGATGTCTGGCTAACGACACCCCCAAATATTTATCCTTGCTTCCTCCCCAGCAGTACTCACATGCATAATTGATGCCAGCTCCCTCAATTAGAAGTCCGGGGCATAAAGAAAATGAGGACAAGGCTGTCCACATTTCTGAAGCCTGACAAGGAAAGATTAAAATATTTTATGAGTCTTCCCCATCATCTGTGGAACATGGAGCTCCCATATTTCATTTTCTCAGGAAAAGAATAGTGTTTGCATTATTTGAAGAAATTCATTAGGAATGCAGCTCACCAGCAGAAGTGGTGGGCTGCTGGGTTGCCAGCCCTGAGTTATACTGTGTGCTTGGCTTCCTCTACATACTCGCATTTAGATGCATTGGAAAAGGAGCAAAGCCTGGTAGCTCCAGAATATCCAGTGTTCCAGGCACAGTGCCATGGAAAGCCATGTCCTTCACACCACAGATAAGTGGTGCGTGTGAACTGGGCTTTCTAGAGGGGCGGCCCTGCCTGCAAAGCCTTTCTCACTAAAGACGTCCCTCACTAGGAACAGAAGCAACTCCTAGGGACAAGGAAAGGGGGAATGAGCATCCTCATGATTTTTATGATTTCATTTCAGGACAAATAGCCTGGGTTGTGACATAGACACCCTACAAGACAAAAATGAAAGCCCATTTGTAGAGAAGAAAGCATCATGTGACACTGTGAAGAATATGTCTAGCATCAGAGCCTCACAGGACTGGCTTTCAATCCCAGTTCCTCCATCAGGAACTGTGTACGCTGTGTGACTACTCAGAACCCCAGTGCTTATACAATGGAATCGTGACTACAATCTATGCCAGTTGGTTATGTCTATGTGGCTTGCTATGTGGCCTACTATTATTTCTAAGGGGATAGAATTAAAATATACTTATAACATTACCTTATCACACTGTAATAAATGGAATACTCAAGTTGATTTTTTAATGGCATTGTTACGTTTTTCCTTATTACTTTTCATGAGTGTGATGGTCTGATCTTGTGAAAAGATAATTACTTTCATTAACATATTCATTAACTCTACAATTTATTATATTTTTTCAGTAAGAACATCAAAAACTGTACTTGACCGGTTTTGAGACACAGAAGCTGAAGCTGTGACAGTGGTCACTAGCACAGTTCTCAGGTCTGCTTTTTGTCAGTATGCTCCTTTTCCCCGCCCCTTCTTCTCTTGACAGTTCTAATAGTTAATTCTTTACCTTTTGTTTTCTCTGAGTTCAATTTTTTTTTCAGATTCTAAATACAAAGATCATATGGGTCTTGTATTTGTATGTTTGGCTTATTTCACTTAGTTCAATGTCCTCCAATTCTGTCAGTGTTGTCACAGATAACAGAATTGCCTTCTTTTTAAGGGCTGCATTGTATCATTGTATTCTGTTTTATATGTGTGCATGTGAATATATATCCCTTATTTTCTATCCTTTACCCATTGAGGGCATGGATACATGAATGGTGCTGGGTGAATATGAGAGTATAGATACTTCTTTGATATGCATATATGCACACATACACGTGTGTGTGTGTGTGTGTGTGTGTGTGTGTAGCTTCTTAACAGATACACCCAGATAAAGTTGTTGAACTACATGGCAGTTCCATTTTTAGTCTTTGAGTAATCTTCGTGTAGTTATCCAAAATTTTTAGTCTATACTTTTTACCAATGGTTCCAATCAGCTGATTTTCAACAATGGTGCTAAAAACAAGAAATGATGAAGGGACAGAAGGTCATTACTTCAGTAAACACTACTGGAGAATTTGGGTATCCATGCACAAATTGATGAAGCTAAAATTGATCCCATACTTCATACAGAAATTGTTTCTACATGAGAAATCTTTACATAAGAACTAAAACTGTAGGATAAAGTGCACAAAGATATTTCTGCAGTACTTGATCTGAATGAAGACATTTTGGATAGAATTCAAAGGGAAAAAAAAAAACAGAAAGAAGACTGAAAGAATTCCAGGGATAGAAGCACCTCTACACAGGAAACAGACAATAGGAATTCCAGGGCAGCAAGGCAGCTCTGCACAAAGATTGACTGCCTATAGAGAATGTTGCAGATCAACAGGAAGTATTTGAAAACCGCTTATCCAATAAGGGACTAATATTCAACATAGATAAGGAACACAAACAATTTAGTAGCTAAAGGTAAACAACATAAGTAAACAATGGCCAGAGTATATGAATAGGAATTTATTGAAAGAAGATATACAGATGGTTGAAAGACATTTAGAAATGCCCAACATGAATTAATCACCAGATTTTTGGTATATGTATAGTCCTAACCCACCTGTCCTGTTGGAGTGGCTGCTGTCACAATAAGGAAAGAAGATGTGAAGGGAAAGGATACTGTGTACATTTTGTTTTGCTTTTTAAACAGAGGGAAAAAAACAACAACTTTGATATCCCATGATGCCTTGTGCTGCTTTGACTTTGGCACTAAGCTCATTGTAATGTAACTGAGAACTCTTGTGGTTCTTCCACTGAAATTTTCATTCAGAATCAGAGTCTGTGCTTCCAGTAGCTTTTCTGTAGCCCCTGTGCCTAGAAAGCCATGTGTTGAATACAGGAATAACTCAGGGCATGACTTATAGAGGGATGGATGGATGGATGGATGGATGGATGGATGGATGGATTGATGAACTTAGCCAGTGAACGTTATTAGGTTATAATTGAGCCGATGGTTGAAACTGGGTGGACCTGACAGCAAAGTCTGTACTTTATTTTTTAACTATAAGAACCTATGCCTTCCTCTTTATGCAGTTATGATGAGCAGTGATACACTCAATCATTAAGATATCAAGCATGGAACAGGTATGGCCATTACAATACAGTTTCCACTGTACTGATTCCTGAGTGTCTGAGGAGTGATTTTTAGTTTCTTACTTTTAAGCCTACATCCTCTAACTGCAAAAGAACTTCATTGACATTATGATACCTTCAAGATAACATTCATATGGGACTATGATTCACAGTTGAAGACTCTCTTACCAAATGGTGGACTCTTTCAGGATACCATGTAGCACAGGATGAGGCTGTTACACAGGACCACTCTAGATGGATAGGCAACCAGTGAAACTTTTGGGTCCGGAGACTCTTGCTTTGGGTAAAGAACTTAGAGCTTGACAGATTTAAGCTTTTTATGTTTCATATTGGGGAGCAAGAGAAAAAAAGAGTCATAGGAGAAGAAATTTTTTCAGGGTCACACAGCCACGAATGAGCAGCTTCTACTGCATGAGCTCATCTGTTCCAGTGCCTAGTGCCCAGAATGTTCTCTAACATCAAAGAGGGCTTTTCCACCTGCTTCCATACAAGACTAGGAGTTTCCAACACTCTTCTACAGGAGATAAAAAGGCAGCTTCTTCTTTCCTACTATGCCACTCTGTAGCGTTTGTATACAGACTCACTAGATCAGTTCTGTACCAGGTAAGAGGCAAACAACTCTCATCTCCTCATCATATTTTACAAATGAGAAAAAAAGGAATTTGACATAAATTTTCTTTGTTTTTTTAATGCATATTTGTTTTGTTTTCTGCCTGGGCCCCTACTCTTCCTTTCTCCCAAGAGCTAAACCCCCTACACTCAGTTCTGTCTTTGGCTTCCAACACCGTGATTATCCTGTTGATGCTGATGACAGTGACTTGATGGATGAAGGACAAGAACATAGATATCACTGTGCTCTACCTATCCATCCTTCAAAGACTCAAATTAATGGTCATCCTTCCTGGTTTTCCAGGTCATCAAGGGAGTGAAGACATTGCAGCCAGGTTTCTAACTTGGGCCTTAGTATAAGTCACTAAAGGCACCACTGTCATGTTTCTGATATTGCCTTTGTGATAAAAGTCAAGCCATTTTATAGCAAATAAAGTCAGTATCTGAAACTGCTAAAGGAAAAGCCCCAGGGAGGAAGAAAATTTGTTCTTTTAGGGGCCTGAGATAAATGTTTTGAATATTGTAAGCATTCTCTTTCCTTAGTTCTGACTCAGAGACAGAGTAACTCAGTCTTTGCACTATCTTCCAGCTAGACTCAATCACTCTGGATATAATTTATACACACACCGGGCTGCCTGTGCCAAGCATTGGCATGCCTAGTTTATGTGCGCCACTCTCAAGAACCTCAATATGTTTTTAATTAAAAAACAATTGATAACGTTGAAACTATAAATTCCCTTTTATGGAAGGAAACATTACCAAGACTTGGTTTATAGACAGGTGAAGGACATTCTTGGCTACAGAACTGTTATTATTTTATCTTGTTCTATCATTTCTGTGTGAAACATGATCGAGTTATTTGGTTGAAAATCTAAAGAAGGTCTCTAAAGTTCAATTGACATACTGTTGTCTCTTATACCTCTTCTTCATTGGAATTCTCTATACCGCAGTTTGCCCACCTGATTTAGAGTTTTCTCCTACAGAATGGGCTGATGATGTTTTCCAACATACTGCTAGTCAGGATAAATGTATGACTTTGTTTAGCCAATGGAATGTGCATGAATGTGACTGTTTCAGTTCTTAGTGGAAGTCTTAGAAGACAATACTTTCAAAATGCCTACATGCTGTTACAGAAAGAACATGCTCCTAGAAGTGGCTGATTCAAGAGCCTGAAAGACAGGTAAAGTAAAACATAGCTCTGGAATCAAGCCCAGTGGAAACCAGCAGAGAGTGGCCTCCCAGCACTGACTTTATAGCTTGCAAACAAAAGGTTCTGAAACTCAAGGTGGTTTGTTTGTTACACAGCTGTAGCTACCTCATAGTACTTCATCTCATACTCCAACACGTGACCTCTGCAGAGGCCTCTATTTTTTTCCTGTGTAAAATGAGAAAGGCAAGCCATATGATTCCAAAGCTTATTCTAGAAGTTTCTCAAACTTTAGAACTCAGTGTATACAACTCATGGCATAAATTCCTATGATAGGAAGCACAAATATGTAAGTCACTGACTGAAAGTCTGAACTAACTGTTTCCTTGTCTGAACCTGGGTTTTAAGTGGTATAGTCCACTTACCTGGAATCCCCAGGACCAGTTAAGGGTAGGAGAGGTACCCTGAAGGTTGGCTGTATATTCTTTGAGGCAATATCCAGGCTAGCTTCTGAGCTACTGACCTCAGAGACATAACCTTCAAAGTTTCTGAATGTGTCTCCAATGTGTGTAAAGAATTAAAAGTCCATGTCACTAACTAATGTGTGAAATGGAAACTTCTATGCTGAACTTTCAATTTAATATATCCAGACCCATTTATTTCCACCTGACTGTAAAGCCTTAATATATGCATATTTTAATAACTCTTAGGATATTAAAATGACACATTTTGAATATAAGCTCATCCATGATGGCTACATCTCCTGCCTCATTTCATCCTGAGGTTCTCTAACATTTGGAAAAGTCGTGGAATTTTAAGGACAGGAGACAGATACATCCTCTATTTGTGTTCCTCACCTCTTTACTGGCATGTGAGAGGCTTAGTTCCCCCCCCCCCCACCCCATCTCAGAAACAGTTACCTCTGTGTCCTGAGGTTTCTAGGCATCCTTCAATCTCTCAGTTATTTTCAGTCATCTCGTGGGGCCTCAGGAAATGCCTCATGTTGCCTTCTGCTTCTCTTCTGGGAATATGGATGTCGATTTCAGACCCAACTAGACCTCCTCCCTCCCCTTTGTCAATATGAGTCCACATCAAACTGGGATGTCTCTCCCAAGCCCTCTAGTTTTACCTGCACAGGTAAGGCTGCCTTTTCTCTAGTCTGAAAACTACTAACTTCTTCGGAATGTGCACCAGTGGCAATGGATCCCTGAATTAACTGTCCTCCAAGATCAGGTCAAGTGGAAACAAACAATACTTGAGGTGCAAATTAAGCGGCACAATGAAAGAAATTTCCATTTTCCACGTGTGAGTTTGTAACATTTTCTTATCTTCCTGACTCCCCCTTACTGCCATTCCCACCTGCCTCTGCTGCCACGATCTCCATCTTTTCTCTTCCCTAGGCTTGGATGGAACAATCCTTCATTTGTTCTTCAGTCACTTGCTTGTGACTTTCACATTATGCCAAGATTCCTGAAGGTCTTAATCTCTGATACAAAAAAAAAAAAGGAAAAAAGGCCTGGGCCTTATGAACCAGAGGCCATAATTTAAATGGATTTAAAAACTTAAAAATAAAAACTTTCTGTTATTTTTCTCTCTTTACATTACTGTTGTAATAATTTTACTCATCCCTGAGCAAAGGGAGCCCCTGGTCTAATGAGAGGAGGAGGTGGTGAGGGGAATCTGGGGTGTCATCTTCAAATACTAATGTGGCAATAAAGGAATGCAGAGGACAGTAGAAGGCAGGGGCGGCATTCCTTGGGCTTCTCAGTCATTCAATAAATATTAGTTAAATACTTACAGCATGCTGTCTGTGGAACTGCATAAACAGCAATAAACAAGGCGACTGCTGGCTGCAGCTTTCACCGAGCTCTTACATCCCGTCTGGGGGAGACTGAACACAAAAACAAATGTATCAGGTAATTACACAGCAAGGACCAAGCAAGGAACTCAGCACTGGAGAGCACAGGGAATAGGAGAGGTAAAGACCAGATCTGCTGGGTAAGAAGGGTCTCTATGAATGCTAATAGCTGCATTAAAATCTGAATGATGACAAAGGGTCAATGGAGCAAAAACCTGGGGCAGAGCATTGCAGAAGCATGCATTCCAGAGCATTGCCAGTGGACAAAGCCCGCTCTTGGTAAAGATGGCGGCAGGGGGAAAACCGCAGCATCACACGAGAGAAAAAGGAAATAAGGAGTTGGGAGACTCGCCATTATCTTTCCAGTTTTGTTCTCAGCCCAAGAGCAAGAGGAAGCCATTGTTGGGTAATAGCTTCTTGGCTTCATGAGTTTCATGAGCTTGGACGAGTCAGGTAAAGAAGCCGAACTTCTTTTCCTGATCTGTGAAATTAAAACAAAGACGCTCACACACTAAGTGACCTGTGAGTTAGACTGAAACATTCAATTAAATCTCATCCTGTCTCAAGGAGGAAAAGGCAGGAGTGGAGGCTGGCCCAGCATTAGGCCCTGTGGTTCACAGAAGCGGCGCCACTGCTCTCTGTGCTCTTGGCTTATCAGTGTCCATAGGACAGGAGGAGGATATGATCTCCTGAGGCACTGTGCCTGTAGCGGTGACTCCTATAGGGATCACCAATTTCAACATCTATAGCCTCTTGGGGGTGGGGAGTGGGGTGAGAGATGCCCAGTGAAAGTGGTCCTCTGGAGGCACTGGCAAAGATTGCCGGAAATCCAGTTATTTTCTCTAAGGGGACGCATCCCAGGTGTGGAGGGGGCTCTCTTCCTTCTCCGTTGTTTCCTGAAAGCGTTTATCCTAGTGTAAGGCACATTCCTGGGAATCAAAGAACCTTTGTTGATTCAGAGACTGATTGATTCTGGGGGACTTGAGTACATTTGTAAATATCCTTTGAGGATGATGCATCCCACTGGAATAAAGCACCTCATGTTTTATTCAGTTCTTCCCCAATATGCAAATGTGCAGGTGCCCCGACGGCATATAGATAACATCATTACACACACTCACACTCGCACACTAAAGAAAAGGCTGCGCACACAGAACACACAATTAGACGGAGATTGCCTTTGAGAAATCTATCGGGTTAACATGAGGATGATTGGCTCTGTGGGCAGACGCTGACGTCCGCATCTGCAGAACAGCCTTCTCTGCATCCTCAGGAAACAGCAGTCGCTGCAGCTAGATAGCCTGGGGCTGTAGGGACAAGGAGGCACGCCATTTTCCATCTTGGTACCACACTTCCAGACTGTATGACCCTAAGCTAGTCAGAGAAACTTCATCTTCTAATGTGAACCAAAACAAAAGCAAAACCACTGTTGATTTAGAATGAAGCGTTCAACAAGATCATGAAATCATGTAAATGGTAGTAAGGTAAACCGCCATAGGCCCTGAGCTGCAGGCTGGTTTTGTGGGGCCCCTGGCAAACTCCAGTGGCCCAACCCTGCAGGGATAGAAAAAAAAATACGACAGTGTTTGTAAAGTGATGGAATCAGATCACTCGGTCCATTTCAAATTGCTATAAAAAGCATATAATTAACTTTCACTATTTTACATCCCCTTTCTATTCAGCAAACAGCTGTTGCCAAAGTTCTGAGGGAATCTCGACTTCCTCATCTTATGCCTTTCCCCCCCATAATTGTATTCTCCTGTCTCTGTCTTCTAGGAATACGCTGCTGCCTTTGAATACTGTTTATGAAGATGTGAAGAGTTTCTTTCATTCTTTCTTGCTGTTTCCATTGTTTGACAAATCGTTTGATCCTCTTCATTGGTACGAGTGGTTTTAAAAATATCCAGATCGTGTGTAGATGCCCCCGACATATGAGTCAGAAAATTCTCTTTAAAAGTTACATTTTATGAAAATTAAAAATGTTACATAAAATTGAAAGTAATGTTTATTATGAAATATCACCAGCACACTTTAAAAATCAAGAAATATTGACGTAAAATGAGCACCGAATGCATTTAGCTGAGGTGAATTCCCTTTTAATTTTTAACTTTGTTTTAATTACCATCTTGTAATACGTAAGTGATACAGTCAACATTTGATGGTTAAAAACATATTCAAAGTCTTCCCGTTCTGTTCTCAGCTCTATTCTTTAGGTCTGATGCACGTGTGGCTACTTCTTGTACTTCCAGCACATGTGGTCATAGGTCCGTGCATGCATAAGGTGCATATTCCTGTGTGTGAGCATGGCTAGATCAGGTACTATTGCACACATGCAAATGGGTGCAAAAGACCACTCCCCTTTTTATTCTTTCTTTGGACTTTATGGCCTTCTTATGAGCCTTGTTCTTGTGTGCAGCCACATGACACTGTATGGACGCTTCATAACCCAGGTAGGTAATTTATTGCTGACAAATGCAGGCTTCCATTCTCCATCCCCAACATCCTTCACTGAGCTGCCCTGTGTATACATCTTTGTCCCCATGTGCAAATCTATCTTCAAAGTAATGAGTTTTCAATGATGAGCAGGTGTACAAAATACACTACACACCAGCAGTGTCCCCGTGCAGACAACTCCCGTTTCTACTGTCCCTCTTTAGTGTCCAGGACAGTAGTGTCATCACTTTATCTGTGACAGTATGATAGATAAAAATTCTGTCTTTATTATATTTCCTTCACACTTGTCTATACTTGAGTATAGCTCAGCACCTCTTATGATTTTCATAGCCAAGTGCATTTCATTTTCCTAGAACTGCCTGACTTCTAGATGATGATGATTTTGACATTGGTTTGCGTGACTTCTTTCTATATTATCAAAATTGTCCTTCTGTTCATTGAGATGTTAAGCTACAGTCTCAAAATTTTATCCTAAATTTATCTTAAAAATTTTGGCTTCCATAAATGTCTTTCCTAATTTCCTGTCTTCTGTGGGGTGAGTATTTTTCTTTGCCTCTGAGATTGTGTGTGGTGAGTGGGGCCTTTGTTCTCTGAGACTCTCATCTTGGTTTCTTTAAGTATTTATATGGTTTCATCTTTATCCTTATATCTTTTATCTGCGTATAATTTATTCTGACCTAAAAGTTTAAGTATGGATCCAACTTAAATTTTTCCAGATGGTAACCCAATTTTTAAACAAAATTAATGAATAATCATCCCCTCTCACTGATATAAAATGGAGAATTTATCATAAAGTCACATGAATATCTTGGCCTATTTCTAAGCTTTCTTCTATCTCATTAACTGCCAGTTTATGCCAACACAGTAGCCAACATGTTATTATCGAAGCCTGGTAATTCATTTTAATATTTGGCAAGGGCAGTGTTTCTTTTGCTGTGTTACATATTTTAATTTTCTTTTTTTTTTCTATATGAATTTCAGAATCAGTTTGGCTGTTTGAGGCAAGAAACCTCACTGAATTTTTTAACTGGGAGCATGTTAATACGGATGGTAAGGTCAAAACTAATTGATCATCACCTGTGGGAGCTCATAGGATGTAAGGAAAGGTTTGCACAAGTTGTTGCATGTCCTTTGTAGAACATCTACATATGTTTACATGCATGCACACACACACACATGTACACATATACTCACAGGTATGCACATACACACTAAATTCCTCCTAAGTTTATTACTAGGTATGTTTCTCTCTTGAAACCAGTTGGAAATGCCACTTTTTCTTCTGTTAGGACTTGATTAGCTTCTTTCTTCTTTATGAGAAAGTTCCATCCTTTCCCTTTTACTGAGTGTTTTTGTGTGTGGTGGTTTTAGTTAAGTTTAATTCTGTTCTGCAAATGCTTACTAGAGCTTTTATGTTTGGTGGAGAAGAGAAGGAAGATGCTATTGATTGTCCTGCTTTGTTTACAGTAACAGATCATTTTGATATTTTGATATATGTCCTACTTCACCCATGTGTGTGTTTTAGGAGTTGGTATTGATATTGGGTTTTACCATGGAGCCTTGGCTGGTGTGCAGCTCACTTGATAGTCAAGGATGGCCTATGGCTTGCTGTGGTTTGCCTGCTTCTGCCTTTGAATGCTGGGATTATAGATGTAAGCATCCACACCCAGATGTTTTCAGGATTATCTGTACAAAATTGAGCCTAACAAATTCTTTTCATTTCCCCTGTATCTTTGGTATGGACTCTAACTAATTTATTATTTTGCCTGTTTATTCTTTCTTTTCTTTTTTTCTTTCTTTTACTCTTTTACTGGTCGTGTAAATACTTATTTTCATGTGTCCTGCTAGATCATACCTCAGTCTCCTGGTTTTTTGTTTTTTAAAATTTCTGTATCATTCTGTTGTGTTTTTGGTTAACAAGGGCAAAGGCTTTATCCCTCACCCATGTTTCCTTTTCTATGATGTTAGAGAGCAAACTTTCATCTTCTCTAGAATTACTTATCTTTAAAGGAGATTAATCTAACTGCTTGAAGTTGCTGGGAGATGTCAAGGCTGTGCATTGAGTTAACTGCAAGAGTCTGGGTTTGGGTTCTTTTGGGTTGTCCTTGGGGCAGATGCCACAGTTCATCCTTCTCTGGCCAGTGCCTTCAGAGTCTAGCTGCTTCTGTGTCTTCTCACACCTTCTTGTCTCTCCCCAGGACTAGGCTTTGGTATGCTGCCTGCAGTGGAGCCCTGGCCTCACTGTTGCCCATTGAGATTTTGGATTTTATTCCTGTTCAAAGTTTTAGAGGTAATTTCTGTGAAGAAAAGCAAGTTCTGATTGACGACTCCACTTTAAGCTGGCAGCACCTTTTCAGAACCTTCTCATAACTCTCTTTATATTAAACTTCTAAAAATTTATATCACTTTGAATGAAGGCTAATAAGTAGGTGTGCACAGAGTTAAGACACTGAATCCACACCCCTTTCTGCTCCCCACTCAGTGTCTAAATCAACATTTGATACATGACCCCTCACTGTCTGTTAGGTGTTGGGTTAATGGACGTGTGCTGGGAATGGGATCCAACAATTGCTAAACCAGAGACAGACTTTGGCTACAACATAGGGGGCCACCGTGAATTCAGTGGGGAAATGTGAGTACAAGGCTTGCTATCACACTCTGTTTCTGCTGGGATGTTTTCATCACACTTTGTCTGCTTGACCTCCAAAGCGATTTGAAATTGTGGCCTCCGCAAATATTCAATTAACTATGTCTGATTGTATTATCTGAACATTTTTATTATTTTTTAAATGTTAGCACTCACATGAGGTCTAGAGATTAGCTAAATTGGAAGACTTTGAGAGGTTATTTAACCCATCTGTACCCTCAGGGGACAACTGTGGTTCATTAATTAAACAAAGGCTTCTGCAGAGAATCCAGGATAAATCCAGACTTACCCAAAGATGCAGCATCTAAATGCAGTTTCTCATCTTTCTGGAGGTTGATCTTATCCCAGATAGCCAAGGACATGGGTGGAGAATTAGGAGACCCTTGTCTTCCTTCTAAGTGATTATTGGATCTTTCTCAGACAGTTTGCCCAATGGCCTGGGCTGTGTTTGAGAATGTGAAGTTTCTCTGAAAGGGTTAGTCTTTTTTGAAGAAACTTCTAGAAGACATGTTTTCAGGCCAATGAACACATACTAGTGATTAGAGATGAACCAGTTGCTTGGGCGGATGAAGGGAACGGGGAGAAGAGGAGAGGACTGTCTGGCTTTGTAGGTTTCACTTGCATTTACTGTGGACATAATATGTATCATATCCGATTAAAAGTTCCGATAGGCAGAAACGTAAAGCAGGGTCCTGCTTTTGATAAACTCTAGGAGTAGTAGTTTAGAAAAGTATTTCAATATAATATTAAAATTTTTAGGAGACAAAAAAAACCCTACAGTCTCATTTTCTCTCTAGAATAGACTATATTCTTAAATTTTTGTTACAAAAAGACAAGCATTCAAACAACTTCACACTTATTATGCTGTCTACCAAATATAGTGCCATGAAATTCATAGGATCTGTGTGCTGACAGATTTTTCAGTAGCACAAATAACTCGGGACCCTTAGACTCCTACGAATCCAGCAAGCAGAGCTGTTGACTCATGCAACACAGTGGGGCATTCTGGTTCCAGGAGTAAAATTGTGGGTCCTTGGTGGGGTCTAATTAAAACAGTTTTTTTTTCTTTAATAACATCTACAAGACAAGAATTTTCCTCTATATATATAGA
Source organism: Grammomys surdaster (assembly GCF_004785775.1). Classification (NCBI taxonomy): domain Eukaryota; kingdom Metazoa; phylum Chordata; class Mammalia; order Rodentia; family Muridae; genus Grammomys; species Grammomys surdaster. The sequence continues at coordinate 26,017,778 of NW_021604588.1, read as the reverse complement.
AAAGAACAGAGTAAAATATCACGGAAAAACTCTTCAAGTATAAATCTGTTGTACATGAATTATTCTCACCTTCAGTAAAAATATGCAGACTTTTTTTAATGTCTCAAAACAGCTGAAAGGTAAACTGCTCAGCTATTTGTCCCCCTCTTCTACTCCTCCCCCCAAAACTTATAAGATACACAAAGAAAAATGTAGCCCCTCTTCCTTGGGCTTGAAATGGATAGAAAAGAGCATGTAGAAAGGTCAGGCTGTGAACAGGACCCTGAGCTGCCCATCCTGATGAACCAGGTGCTTAAAAGAGAGATGGTACACTGTGAAGAGAGAGGGAGAAAAGCATATCCACCAGAGAAGAATAGAGATGGACACAAGGCTGAGCAGAGAATGCTGCATGCAAGGTCATGTGTCAGCACACACATTTTAATAATTGCAAAACTAAGACACTGAAAATAATTCAAGTCGTGTCCAGGATGTGCGAGTCAGGAGTGCTGAGGACAGAAATGCTCTTACGTCAGGCCAGTTGGCACCTTGCTGCTCAGTGCTCATTCCTACCAGGCCTTCTGTCCTGGGGATGAAGAGCATGTGCTTACCCGTGCTCTCACAATACCCTCATGCTTTTTGTAATAGTTGGCTTTTCTTGTGTGTAAAACACCCTTGCTGTAGAAAGCCAGCTTGGTTTTGGGTAAGTTTGATTACAGCAGGAAAAAGTGCTGACTGTCCAATATGCAAATGAAATTAAAGGCCACCCAGGGATGAAGGAGCCCTATAGGAATGCTCTATTGACTGCTGAAAATTTACTCAAATAACTATTTTTTAAAAAAAAAAAAGAAGTAATTGAGTTACAGTCTCCTTTGTTCTTCCCTGCAGGAGTCACATGCCTTTGCCTCTAATTTCATATCACCATGAGAAAGGAGCACTGGGCATTATTTATGGGTGGAATATCAAATGAAGGTGGCTATGCTAAAAAAAAAAAAACAACTAGAATTCAATTAATCATGGAATGTGTGATATTGGCCATTTGCCCTTTAAGTGTTACTTTGAGTGGAATTTTTTTGCTAGTACAGAATATATAAAATATTCTATGTGCTTTCTGTAGTAACTTCTAGAGTATTGTATATCAACATCCCCCCCCACAAGGAAATCTGAAACAGTGAGGTGTGGTGAGAAGTATATAGCTTTAGAGAGATGCTATCTCTAAACCGGCTGGCATCCAGCAGCTCTATTTGAGCATTCCAGGCCTCTCTTATCAGGTGCTGAAGTTAGGATATGAGATGTCCCACACTGCTCATGGGAATCCAAGCTTGTGGCACTTTGTGAGTTGGGGAACCTTTAGCAGCTATATGGCCTTACTATTGGAAGTAAGTTCTAGGATGTGTTCATATATATTTATAGCCTCACCATGCTCCCAGCCCTCTCGATGTTTTCTGTCTCACCCAGATGTGAGTGGTTCCACAGCTGTGCCTTCCCCATGGTGTGCCTCTTTAAAACCATGAAAAGTAAATCTGGCCTCCATGAAGCAGCCTTTGCCAAGCTATTTGAGAAAATAGCTAACACCGCTGGGTCCACTATTTTGGTGAGTGGGTCTCTGTTGTTTAGAATATGTTGTACTGCAGTATTGGCAAATTAGAAAGGAGTGGATTTGGCTCATGGGTGTGGTGTAGGTTCAGGGGCTATATCTAGTGATATCCTTTTTGCTGACTGATATCAAGGCAGTTCAGGGCACCCCATGTAAGAGAGAGGGAACTGTGAAAGACTTAACCAAAAAGTCTTTCAGACCATATTCACTCTCAGGAGGACCCAAGAAAACATTCATGATGTTAATGAGTTAATTATTTCATGAAGGAACAACCCGATTTGCCTTTTCAAGGTACCATCTGGTCACATTTCTCAATATCCCATAATGGAGACTAAATTTCAATGGAAATTTCAGAGGGTTATAGTCAAACAATAGCCAATTAGAAAAATTTTTAATCGAATTAGGATTCTGTTAACTTCAGAAGTGGTTAGTATCTTGGATCCTTGGAATCTTTACCCTTATCCCTTCTAGAGATGAAAAAATTCAAACAGAAGTGGGAAATTCAGCACAGGTCATCCACCTCTCCTATGGTGACCATGGCCATGAGACAAGTGTTGTTCTTGTTCACAGATGAGGCCTGGTCATCCTTCTTTAGGATCAAGGAAGCTCACACCTGATCACTGGCTTCATGAGCCTCTGAACAAGATGCTCAAGGTGTGTCTCTGTGTTGACATTAGTAAAACATAATGTCACCCACCTCCCAGGATCTAAGGGGGATTAAATGGGGCTTTCAGGACAGCACTTCTAATCATGGAGCAGTTATTCAATTGTAAGAAACTTCTCTTAAGAGATATTAGAAAATATGACAGTGAACATTTTGGACATCAGTCCCTGTGACATTATGCTGAGTGCCTCCATGTGGGAACACAGTGGTACTTTAGCCATTTCCTTAGGAGATGAGCACATATTCAGAACTTCAGAAATGCACTGCTGAACCATGTACCTGGGTTGAGGATATGCTTATAGACATCATGTCTATGGACATGAGATAGGTGACAAACATTCTTCTTTACTCTTCAGGGCTTATCCCTGAATTGTTCACTGGATACCCATGAGCAGAAGTGCTGGAGAGATGGCTCAGTGGTTAAGAGCTCTGGGGACTCTTCCAGAAGACACAGATTCAATTCCCAGCATGCAAATGGCAGGTCACAACTATCTGTAACTCCAGTTTCAAGAAATCCAGTGCCTTCTTCTAGCCTCTGGAAGCACCATGCAAGCATGTGGTGGAATGACATACATGTAGGCAAAACACCCAGACACATAATAATAAGAGTAATATTTAAAAAGGTGTGAGATAAACCCACAGCTACTATCGCGAGCGATTTGAAGCCTTCTAATTTAAACAGTAAGTGCTCACAACTGTGGGGAAGTGGACCAAAGCTTAAGATTGCTCTCACTTATTTGAGAAGCACAAATACGTAGACTCACTCAAATCTCCACCTCAGCCTGAAATAAGCTCCTCTGACAACCACTTAATCCTCTTTGCAGTCTGTCCGAGGCTTTAGAGTAGATGGGCATTTAGGCTGATAGTCACAGGGCTGCCTCAAGTCACTCCTTAAGGTAGTAGCATCCATGTCCCACATAACAGGAGCCAAGTGCCAATCTTGAGATCCTCCGTCTCTTGTTCATGGTCGCGTCTTTGCTGTCCGTGTGGCTCTTCAGCTGATTGCACTCACCGTCCCCTTCCTTTCACAGTCTCCCTTCCTAGTCTCCGCTTCCTGGGCTTCGCCAGCTTCAAATTCAATCACTCGCCATTCTTCTCATACTAGTCTCTGCTCTTCCTATATATTATGTAACTCAAAATATTTTTGTGTGTGAATAATTCGAAAGTTACCTTTCCTATCGGACTTAGTACCATGAGACAAAGATCAAATCATTCATGTTTGTGTCATAGGGTGTTCAATAGTTGTGCCTTAACTGAATGAACACCTGTTAATTTCTTAATGCTCAAATGCTATGAAATTCATCCTTTTTTCCTTGAGAAGGCTAGGACTTTTGGTCTATATATATTTAAAAAATGGAGAAGTAAGTTTGCAGATCATGCAAGCATTCAGGAGTTTGACAATAAGTCAAGGCGTCTTTTCCCAGCTTAGCAATTTCCTGAGACACTTAGAAGTCCCACGGGCTTGTGTTTGAGGACTTGTCCTGTAATTTAAATCCTGTCCTTGCTGATGTCTTTGGAAACCCTTTCATTCGTTTTCAAACGCCACTAACTTTTACACTGGAGCTCTGCTTATGGTGTGAGCCCCTCTGATGCTATTATCACCTTCTGCTGAGTGCTGACCCAGGCCAGGAGTTCTGCCATTCTTTTGTACTGCTTGGAACTTCGTGGAGCCTGGCTCCTTTGCAGCTTTGTAGGAAGACATTTGTGGTTCGAAGCACCTTCCCTAGAATCATTAAGCAACAAATTTGCTTGGAAATTTCTTTCATTGTGTCTCAGTGGAGATGAAATACGGTCACTTGCTAGACAGAAAACAACAATAAAAGGAGAGCAAAATCTCCCTAAGTGCTCCCTAAAACAAGGAAATCTGATATGCAGACTGTGCGCTGATGTGATTATGAGGTTTCAACTCCAAGCTGGAACAGATGGGAGTCCTCGCTCTGTTTGTGGTGATAAGGTGAATGGTTTCCTCAAGGGACATGAGTGGAGAATTGCTGAGTTGACAGCATCCTGTCAAGCAGCTGGCTGCTGACAGGGTCTAGGCATGTGGGGCTGTCAGAGTTTGAGCTTCTTCCTTTGTCACTCTAGGACGCTGGGATGGAAACTGCTCATTCTGAGTACTGACTAGAGTATTGGCAGGAGGACTAGGGTGGAGCATGCACAAGGTCCTGGGTTTGATCTTCAGCATAGAGAGGGTAGGAGAGGAGGCATTGTAAAGAATGAGAATCCACTCATGCTTCTGCTCTTTGACTTGGAAGCTGGTGTGTGGAATCCACTGCTCTGGCTGCCCACGCATGAGCACACATTAAAAATGATTTCTCCCCTCACAAGGTTCCTAGCTTTGTGAAAGAGGTGAGTGATGAAAAAATAAGCTTTATGAAGTGTTATTATGAGCAAGTAAAACTTTGGGGTGCCAGGCATCAAAGCAAATACTTGAAAAATCAGTTAAATGTTAAAAAAAGGTTAAGGCTGGAGAGAAAAAACAAGGATGGTGAACATAGAGAACACAATATTAAGATGTCCTCACCTCCCAACTCCACACACAAGCCCTCTCTCTGCTCTATGCCAGTGGAAGTCACAGCAACCTGCATGCAGCTTCTGTGTTTTATTCTTTGCTTCTTCTCTACTGGATCCCTCTGGTTCTTTTCCAGTGTTCCTGAAGATGCTTGAGGACTTATGCAGGACAGACTGAACCTCATCTAAAGGTTGTGCAGAAGCACCAGGGATAGAAAAGCAGATTTGCTTACAGGAAGTTTATAGTTTGGGAAGGTGAACTGGAAAATGCAGCCTGCCTACAAGGCTGATAGAAGACAAATGGTCCATCTAGAGGTGTTGAGGGTCTGCACCAGAGAGACAACAGTGTTCAGGGGGAGCAGAGTTTGAGTGTGGCAGGATTGAGGAGATGAGGGAAAGTACAGAACCTAATTAGTTGAGGAGACACTTCTGTTTCCTGATTGGTTTGTAAATGGTTTTAACAAACACACCACTGAAGAGAGTAGATTCACACAGGCCAGTTAGGATTCAATGTTGAAACAATCACTAGATGGAGAAGATCATGAAAATGTTAGGCTATTATGTAATATGAACATTTGGAACTCAAAAGACAGAGGTCAGGACCTTTACCAGTCAAGATGGGATCGTTTATGAAAAACATCTCCATGGCTTAAAATAGTAAAAGCCAATCTCTTTCTGCACACTCTCATCTACATAGGTCTGCCCAGAGTCTTAGCCTATGGCTGTTATTTAGAATTCCAAGCTGAGAGAGAAGCCTTCTGTTTCAAAAGCTGTTGACTATTGTGGTAGAGGGATAAAAGAAGTCAGCAGAGTCTTGCTCAGCAGCTGTTTTCCCAGAAAGAGACTGGGAGCTTCTGTGAAGATTAGTCAGTAGCTGCACTTGGGTGACGAAGCAGAGAGGTCCTTTCTCCTGTAGAGAGGAGTTGGAAGTGGTTGGCTAAAAGCAACAGGGGGTCCAAAACAAAAAAATGAGAGGACTGAGGGAAGTGGGGTGTGGCTGTAGATAACGATAACGGTGGAAAGTGTAATAAACTGGCCAGCTCACTAAACTAGACTGAGGTGAGAAGACATTTTCCACATCTCTCCAAGAGATCACACAATATAAGCCCCTGGTTCAGGAGACAGCCCTGGTGTCCAGAACCGTTTTCTTCTTTGTGTCTGAAGAGGATATAGGACGAAAAGAGATATAGATGGAAGAGGGGAAGGGAAGTAGATGGTTGTCAAAGACATTAGGAGGAAGAATAATAGCTACAGAGGAAGAAGAAAAAGAAAACCAAAAGCTAAAACATACAAAGGAAAGAAGTTGCCAGGCCTTAAGGGTTTGAGCACTTGTAGTTCTTAAGTGGCCCCTTTAGAAGGGTAGACAGGAAACATTCCACTTTTCTTTGTTTGTATTTATAAACCATATAGTCAAGCTCAGATTTCTGTTAGAAAAGCACTTTTAGAAAGCAGTGAGATCTTATCTTTCATTTTCTATAGATCAACCTTGCAGCCTTTTGACGTATTTACAGTTTTAATACATAACCATAAATGCCCCTAAATGAGGAATATCATACCTTTCGATTACCGTTATTACTTTATTGCTCATCACAGCCGTAAATTAGCAACGTCCTCCGGCATTGCCAAGAGAGCCCTGAATTAGGTTACACCGTGAACACACAAGAACCCATTAATGCTTCCCTGCTTCTTAAAGGCCTCTACAGTTTCCCAGTGTGCCCCATAAGTGTTTCAATTAGGGAACTACCTGCCTGCTCGGTAATAGCTCTCCTGTTTGAGATAAGCTTGCATATGGAGAAAGAAAAGCAAGATTAAAAGAAAAAATTGGAATATAAAACATTAAAAATGAAATTGCTATGAAAGGAAAAGAAGGGATTTAAGTGATGCGTATTAAGATCATTTAAACTGCATAACTCCATTGGATGTGGGCTGATGCGGACACACATGTATCTCTCTCAGGATGTAGCTCAGCTGCTTGGGTTTGCATTGTATGTTGCACTCCAGAAAGTGTATAGTGCCATCTTTCATGCTATTAATGAAGTTCTTTGTCACATGCCGAATTACTAATTTCAATTTTGAATATTTATGAGTTTCAATTTGGTTCTTTGGAATAGAAATAAAATATATGAAAAATAATATTCTAACCATGTACGTAGTGTTTTAATTCCTTTAAACCTAATTCTTTTTGAGCATCTATTTTCGTTGTCAGAGAGGTGTGCCACCGTACCCGTGTGGAGATCAGGGGTCAGCTTTCTTCAGTCAGTTCTCTCCTTCAGTCATGTGGAGCCCAGAGATAGAACTCAGGTTGTCAGTCTCAGGGGCATGTACTTTCTGAACCACCTTCTCCGCAGGCCGCTTTTGATTTTTAAAGACCCATTTCACTAATGCATGATTGTGCATGTGTATGAGATGCCAGGCGCTACTTTAAGACAAACATACAATGCACACTAACCAAGTCAGGGTAATTGATATTTCTTTGCCCTCATCATTTCTTGGTATTTGAATCCCTGAAACTTTATTGTTTTTTAAAATCACAATAAGTTAAAGACCACAACACACTATATTTATTACTTCTATCAGGCCATGTTTGGGTGCCTGTTGTCTAACATCCTCCTGTTTCCAGTTAGAAGGATTGGTTTTTTCAGTCCTTCCCCATTCTACCGACCATCTCTGTAAGTTCAGTACACTTTCTAAGTACCCAGTAATGAGCAAGTCCATGCAACAGTTTCCTTTGTGTATCCAACTTCATGCTATATAACATCCCCCATAAACAACAGGATTGCATACTTTGGTGGATAAATGCTATTCTCCACTGTGTTCATGGTTTTCCTCATTTAATCATCTGTAGACATCAGATTGGTTCCATACTTTAGTTGTAACTACTTTATGGATTAATACTTGTCTGTGTTATGTTGATGCCTTTTTTCTTCATAGAGATACCCAACAGTAGGACACTGATTTATTTTATTTTTATTTATATGTAGTTTGTGTGTCTATGTGGGTGCATGCCACATATGTGCAGATGCTTGGAGAGGCCAAAAGATGATGTTAGGTCCTCTAGAACTGGAGATACATGTGATTGTGTGAGTGCTAGAAACCAAATTTTGGTCCTCTGTAAGAACAAGTGCTCTTGGATGCTGAGCCATCTCTCCAGGCCCAACTACTACTTTTTGGTTTCTTATTCCCAGAATTACTGCTGATGGTAACATCTTAAAGTAGTGTAGGCACATACGCGTGTGCTCTCACGCCTATTTGATTCTGACTTTTAAATACATCTAGATATTCAGTTCAGTTTGACTAGAGAACATGGTGTTATTTCTTACTCTGTACTGTGTTTCTTTGACCTATATGTTTGGTTTTTTATGCCATACCATTTCTATTTGTCAACTCATTTAAAAATATACAACATACAGTCAGGCATATGGCAGGAAGTGAAAGGTATCTGAAACTAGCAGAGGTGCGTCTCCATGTAGCGCTACTAGGAATCTCTGTGAATAACTATCCATTTCAGATCTAAGATTTCTCCAGCAATACTTACTGAATAAATTGATACTGTATCTTCACTGAGCAGAAGGGTCAACATGTTGAAGAATTCAGTTCCCCTTGATACATTTCTAAGGTCAATGAAATCCTAATGAAATTTAGTAGCATGGATCTTTTTCTTTAGAAATTAAAACAAGTAAAAAGAATGGCTAAATTGTATGGAAATGTAATAAATTCAAATTAACAGAGTAACTTTTAAACGGACCAAAATAGCTTTTAAAATAATTTAGAAAAACTAATTTTAATTAACATTATGAAAGCTAGGATAATTGAATTTGGTTTGGCACAAACATTCATCGATAAACTAAGCAATTAAGTAAACATACACATGCACATGCAATCAGCTAGTTTTCAACAAAGCTGCCAAAACAATGGGAAAAAGATAATCTCCTTGAACCATGGTGCCCAAACGACTGAACAGCCAAACACAAATGAGCTCCAGTCATGTCTTCTACGCTGTGCAATAAGGAATCAAAATAGCTCACTTACTGAGTGTGAAAACTCAAAATATCAATCTTCTAGAAAAAGTTAAAGAGAAAAACCTTCATGATATTCATGATTCCATGTTCGGCATATATTTCATATAATAAACGTAATATGTGAGCTTTTAATGAAAATTTCAATAATTAGAATTCAGTAAAAAGTTGAATAGTCTTGAAAATATTTTTACTAAAATTAAAAGGCAAGTGACAATCTTGGAAAAATATTTCTAGTACATGTTTATGAGAGAAGAGTAACATCTAGGACACATTAAGAACTGTTAACAATTCAAGGATTAGGAGACATTAAGCAATTGAAGATTAAACAGATCCTCCTGATGCAGAGCAGTGAATGGCAGAGACACTCACAGCATCACCTGCCCCTAAGGAGCACGAGCTGGAGAATTAGATGTCTATACACTATGCTCATAATGCTTAGATTGAAAAAATCAATTTTTCTGTATATTGCAAGGAAGTAGAACATTCATTACCTGTAATGGGATGCTGAACAATTCTATCATCTTAAAAAAAAACCAGTTCTATAGTTTCAACAATGGTTAGACATTTCATAGGAGACTATAGATTATAACTGCTTAGGGAAATAATTTATTCACTCATTAAAAAGTTACACATACTGCAAAACTCAGAAGCTCTATTCTTTGCTATAAACTCATGGTGATTAAAACTAGCAACAAACAAAATCTTGCCAGTGGCTATATCAGTAGCTATATCAGTGGCTATATCCATGAGAGTCCAAACTTGGAACAACCTAACATGTTTCACCTTCACACACTCATCCATTGGAATATGACTGAGCAAGGAGGAGGAATAGACATGAAAACTAGCAATAAGATAATAACTATTGTGGTATTTGAAAGATTGAGTGAAACAATGCATGTGACATCATTTCCTTCATATAAAGCTCTAGAAATACAAATAGAGAAATTCAAGATGTTCAATAGCTCAAATTCATGACAAATTAAAGTTGATAAGTTCTTTGTAAGGTTTTTGGGTGAAAACTCATGAATTGCCACTATCAGAAAATGACTTACAAAGTCTACAAAAATAAAGAAAATAATCAAATACTCGGCAAATTTTATGTCAATAATTCAGCAACAAATAAAATGTACAGCTCTCATGTAAGTATAAAAGTGGAAAGAGAAATGAATAGTCTAAGTAATTTTAAATAGTTGACGCTTGTAATAAAAATATTCCCAAGGAATAAGTGCATAGATTTAAACAATGAACCTATAGAAACTCCTAACCAAGAAGAGAGGGAGAAACAAATTTCACATAAACATAATTGTAAAATTTAACAATGATATTCTGAAGAAAGGAACTTAGATTTTCATGTAGCTCATGAACATAACAACAAAATTCTCAATGAAAATATTAGCAAATATTGTAAAAATAAATAAAATCTTAGTCCCTGGCCAAAAAGGGCTTATCGGTTAACATTGCAGAAAACTTAATATATATTAACAAAGGAGGCAAGAAAATGTGTATCTGAGTAGACACAGGACGAAAACATTTTCTCCAGTTCAATATCCACTTACGATAACAACTTAAAACAAACTAGGAGTAGGAGAGAACGTTTTCAATCTGTTTAGACACATCTGGGAGATACACACATCTAATGTCATTCTTAATAGTAAAGCATTAAACCTCTTCCTACGATCACAGACCACTGGAGAATATATCATTTGCAATAGCCCAAGAAAATCACGGACTAAGAAACAAATCAAACAATCTTCACAGAAATATATAAATAAATATTCAATGCAGACTTGAAGCAGTGCTGAGAAATTTAAAAACAAATAAATTGAGAGATACACCATATTTGAGAGACTCAATTTTGTGGTCCATTTTTCCCATGTTATCTGCAGATTTAACACAATCTGAATAAAAAACAACAGGCTATTTTGAGGAAATTGACAAAAACTCTTTCCATAATTTATGTAAAAAATTAAAGTTACCTAGAAAGGTTCCAAACAATCACAAACAGTAAGACAAAGGCAGTGAGACTCAGCTACCTGAGTTCAAGTAAACATGGTGGGTGGGAGTTGAGGGTAAGAACAAAAGGCAGACACTGATGGACAGGGCAATTTCAGATGGCCCATAATAATCACAAAAAGATAGTCAGTCAGCTTGATATCACTCATAAATTCAGTGAAGGGATCGAGGACATAAACAAGGAAGTCAGAGTTAATTTTAATTATTTGTTTATTGTTATGTATTGAACAAAGTTATACTTATCATTTTTTTTACAATAACACTATGTCTGTTACATACTTCACAGCTTCTTCTCCACAGGCAGGATCACTGCAACAAGACACTTTAAACCTAGGAAAGCTTCCTGTGCAGGTGTGCAGGCATGGCATAGGTGAGGAACAAAGAAGAATGGTTCTCTTTCTTTATAAAGAAGAGAAGGCAATTGTCTTTCCCACATATAACTTCCTAAAAGGGTTTTGGATAGATGGATAGATGGATGGATGGACAGACAGATAGGTGAATGGATGAATGGATGAATGGATGAATGGATGAATGGATAAGTGGATGGTAACTAGATGGTCAGGTGGGTACACAGATTAATACTGATACAGACAGATTAATAGATATAAATAGCTGATAGAGAAATAACTAGACATGATAGGTGGATATATCAATAAATGATAAATTAGATAGATTGTAGATAGACAGACAGATAGATAGATGATAGAAGATAGGTAGGTAGATAATAGATAGATAAATAGATGATAGAAGATGAGTAGATGATAACCAGATAGATAGATAGATAGATACATAGATACATAGATACATAGATACATAGATACATAGATGATAGATAGATGATAGATAGATGATAGATACATAGATAGATACATAGATAGATAGATAGATAGATGATAGATAGATAGATAGATGATAGATAGATAGATAGATAGATGATAGATAGATAGATAGATAGATAGATAGATAGATGATAGATGGATGATAGATGGATGATAGATAGATAGATGATAGATGATAGATAGATAGATAGATAGATAGATAGATAGATTAAACAGGCAGAAAAATAGGTACATAGACTAAACAAATGAATTGCATCCTTAACACCACAAGAAAAATAAAAATCTTAGATAAATTGCCCAAAGAATATATAAATACTGTCAAGTAAATATTAGCCATACACTACAGGACACCCATGATACTCAAAGAAGCTAAACAGAAAGACCTGATATGAGGGAGGCTCCTAGGAGTCAATGCAGATGACCTTAGCTGACAGATGTATAACAGTGGGGATGTGGAACCTGAAGAGGCCACCTCCTGTAGCCAGGTGGGACTCCTATTGGAGAGGTAAGGACACCAAGTCACCCATAGAATTTTCAACCCAAAATTTCTCCTGTTTAAAAGAAATGTAGGGACAAAGATGGAGTAGAGACTGAGGGAATGGCCAATTAATAACCAGCCTAACTTGGGGTCTCATTGGTAAGTACCAATTCCTAACACGGTTAATGGTACTCTGTTAGGCTTGCAGACAGGAGCCTAGCACAACTGTCCTCTGAGAAACTCTATTCAGTAGCTGATTGAAACAGATGCAGAGACACACAGCCAAACATTGGACAGAGCTCAGGGAAGAATTGAGGGAAGGATGGAAAGCCCTAAAGGAGATAGGAACTCCACAGGAAGACCAACAGAGTTAACCTGGACCCCTAGGAGCACTCTGAGACTGAGCCACCAACCAAAGAGCTGGAGCAGAGGCTCTGCATAAAGCTGTAGCCTGACTATGGAATCTGTTTCCCAACAGGACTGCCTTGTCTGGCCTCTGTGGGAGAAGACAGGCCTCACTCTGCAGAGACTTGATGAGTCATGGTTGGGGGATACTGAGGGGGAGTCGCCCTCTCAGAGAAGGAGGGAAGAAAGGATGGGAGAGGGACTCTGTGAGGGGGGACTGGGAGGGGACAATGATTGGAATGTAAAAAATTAATTAAATTAAAAAATATATAAATACCCCAAATCTGTTACAAGAGAAGAAGAAAACAGACAACCCAACTGAAAATAGACAGAGTGTTTGCTGTTGATCACGAGACTGATCACATGAAAGATGGCCTCAAACATCATCCTATATTACAGATATGCAAATTGACGCTAAAATAAAACATACTACAAGCATGCTTAGAATTAAAAACTGCCAATGATTTCAAACTTTGGGAAGGGTGTGAAAGAACCACTTCACAGACTATAACTTGCACATTGCTCACAGTGAGTTAGCTGCTATACCACATTAGTTAGTTGTCATTATTCCTGATAATGTTAAAAAGATATCAATGCTCTGACACAGTGACCTACTTCTAGATATAACTCAAAAGAAGTGGAAGCATGTGTCGAGCAAGGCAGGTATTCCAGAGACCTATCCAGGTTAGGCAGTACTAAAGCAGACCATCAAAAGAAAATAACTTTGCATGTTTATACAATGAATCCATTTATTCATCAGTTAAAAGGTAGTTAGTATTAGTATGTGCAGAAACCTAATATCTTCAGTGAAAGAAGACAGACATAAATGGATTCACACTTAACTACACCATTACGAGAGACTGAAGAATAGCCAAAACTAACTAGTGAGAGACATAAAGAGGGATGGATGGAAGAAGCAGGGGTAACAGAATCTGTTACTTATTTATCCACCAGTGGTGATGTGAGAGCAAGAATCTGAGTTAGAGCATTTGCTAGTTCTGTGTTGTGTGCAGTGTCAGAGCCAGTGTTCTTTCTAACTAGTGTGAGTGAAGGAGTGAGGAATGCGTGTTCACACCATTCTGGATGGTATGAGAATCAGCTAACTTATGGTAGAATGAGAATCAAAAGGGAGCCTAGGGCAATAGAACTATGACTGTTTCCTCTAAAATATGGATATACTTGTGTGTAAAATCACCAAAGTTCATGAAGGCACAGTGGTTTCCAACGCCAGAAAGAATGAGGTAAAACAATGTTTGCAAGTTCAAAGGCCAGGTTGTATGATGGAGTAACACTCACCTCAGAAGAACAAGATTAGAGAATTTGACCGTGTGTTTGTATTTATCATAAGCCATTTATAATTCAGTGCTCTGACACTGTGGACATCGTCTGCTGAACAGTAAAACCAGGGCCACTAAGTGTTCTCATTGTGACAGTCCCACTTCCCAGCACACCAGCTTGACAAATGACCCAGCACAAAGGAATGTGAAGCAATGGCATAACTTATTTTACTCAAAGGAAAATATTTATTATCATTATCAAATGAAATATCATTTACTTGAGCCAGAGCTGGGCAGAAATAGCTCATGTCAGCTTCAATGGTTTCAGCTGGGGCTGCTCAAAGGCCGGCACAGGATTTCCTCTAACTCATTGGGGCGTCTGACAGGATGCTGGGGCTGTGTACTGCTCACATACGATCAATCCACAGAGCCTGTGCCTTCTTAGGACACAATGCCTGCATTTCTAGAGTAACTGTGCAAGATGTAAGCAGGTGAAAACTGTGTCATCTTTTCCAACCGACCAAGGAGTCATACTTCTTTGTCCCTTTCAGTCTATGGCAGTTTCTTGGCCTTTGCTTGTCTCTTATCACCTAGGTATGTAGTTTATTTTTAAAACAAAGCTCTATTGAGATACCACAAACATGTCCCCTCAAATTTATGACTAAGTGTTGTCGATGTGTTCAAACTATTGTGCAGTGTTTTCACAATCCATTTTAAGAATTTTGTCCTTCAACAGAGGAATGGATACAGAAAATGTGGTACGTTTACACAATGGAGTATTACTCAGCTATTAAAAACAATGAATTCAAGAAATTTTTAGGCAAATGGATGGAACTAGAAAATAGCATCCTGAGTGAGGTAACTCAATCACAAAAGAACACACATGGTATTCACTCACTGATAAGTAGATATTGGCCCAAAAGTTCGCAATAACCAAGATACAACTCATAGACCACATGAAGCTCATGAAGAAGGAAGACCAAGTGGGAGCGCTTCAGTCCTTCTTAGAAGGAGTAACAAAATACTTATGGGAGCAAATATGTAGAAGTGTGGGACAGAAACTGAAGGAGGGGCTGACTGGAGACTTTTCCACCTGGGTATCCATTCCATGTGCAAACACCAAAGACAGATGCTGATGTGGATGCCAGGAAGTGCATCCTGACAGGACCCTGATATAGCTGTCTCCTTAGAGGTCTGATAGAGCCTGACATATACAGAGGCAGATGCTCACAGCTAACCATTGAACTGATCATGGGGTTCCCAATAGAGACGTTAGAGAGAAGACTGAAAGAGCTCAAGGGGTTTGTGGCTCCATGGGGAGGGCAACAATACCAACCAACCAGAGCTCCCAGGGTCTAAACCACCAGCCTGGGAGCACATAGGGAGGGACCCATGGCTCCAGCTGTAAATGTAGAGGAGGATGGCCTTGTTAGGCATTGGTGAGAGAGGAAGTCCTTGGTCCTGTGAAGGCTGGATGTCCCAGGGTGGAGGAATTCGAGGGTGGGGATGTGGGAATGGGTGGATGGGTGGGGGGCGTGTCCTCATAAAACCAGGAGGAGGAAGGATGGAATGGGGGTTTCTGGGTTAGGGGGAGAAATGGGGAAAGGGGATAACATCTAAATGTAAGTAAAATATCCAATAAAACATGAAGAAAAAAAACCATTGCATTTTCAAAACAAAAAAAAAAAGAATTTTGTTTATACAAACTGAAACCCCAAATCTTTTGTATACATTATTCATTTTCTCCCCTGAAATCTCCCAGTCCTCAAGTGCTGATCATTTCCTTTTTATCTCTGGGGTCTCATCTTATGGCTGTTTTATAAAATGAAATTATATAATGGGTTATCTGTGGGTATATGTGTGTAAGTTTGATTTACTTTTTCATAAGTTTATCCAGATTATAATATAGAATGATACCTCATCTTTTTTTAAATGTCAAATACAGTTTTCTTGCATTGTATTATGGGTGAATACTATGTGTCTCCGGTAGGCTCATGCGTTAAAGGCTTAGCTCTCAGCTGGCAGTTCTATTGGTGGTTCTTGTGGAAACCTTTAGGAGGGATGCCTAACTCAGTGAAGTGACTAGGTCACTTTAGAGAGTATACTTGTTCCTCAATCTGTTCCTCTCTCTTATTACTATTCACCTTTAGCTGAGCTAATCTGTCCCCATAATATGTTCTGGATCATATTCTCTGCTCTGATAATCAGTCTCCCCTTAGCTACATAGCTAGGGTGCCAGCTCATCAATGCCTAAAACCCTGATCCAAGATAAATTCTTCCTCAAATTGTTTCCCTTCACCATTTATCACAGAGATGAGAAGTCTAATGAAGTCATCAGAACTATGGACTACGTTTTATCAATCACTCACCAGTTAATGGACATCTGGATAAATTTGACTTTTAACCATTATCAATAATGCCATTATAACTATTTGTGTTGACATTTTAAAGTAGAAACATATTTTTATTCAAATACTGTATCAGTAAACTTTGTTCCTATAATAAAGTACTATGTGCATAGTAACTAATAGAAGGAAGAATTTATTTGAGACTGTGGTTCTAGAAAGAGTCCACAATGGCAGGGAAGACACAACAATAGGCAGCCTGAGTACAAAGTTGAACAATTGAATCTTCAACTGTACATAGAAAGCACACATGCTCACATGTATACACACACACATACACAGAGAGACAGAGACAGAGAGAGTCAGAGGCAGAGACAGAGAGACAAAGAGACAGAGAAACAGAGAGACAGAGACAGAAAGAGAGACAGAGAGAGGAGGGAAGGAGAGGGAGGAGGATTGAGAGAGGGAGGAGAGGGAGAGGGAGAGAGACAGAATATAGGAAATGGGTCAAGGCTATAAACAATTGAAGCCTGCCCTCAGTGATGTGTTTGTCCTAGCAAGGCCCTACCCCATAAAGGTTCAATAACCTCCCCAGACAGCCCCATCCACTATGGTCCAATCATTCAAATACCTGAACCTATGGGGAGAATGTGTCATTCACACTAGCACATATATCTTAGAGTGGGGTATGCATACATATATACATGTGTATATGGACACCAGAGGTCTACTATCACTCTCCATCTTATCTTTGGAGATAGTATTCCTCATCAAACCTGGGTGTCAGTGACTCACCTTGGTGGGCCAATGAGCTCTGGGAATATTCCTGACTCTGTGTCCTCACCCAACTATTAGGTGGATGCTAGGGTTCTAACTCCTGTCCTCAAGCTTGTATGGCAAGCACTTAACCCACTGGGTCACCTCACCAGACCTAGAGACCGTTTCTTGATTCCTCTCTCTTGGACAGTTATCACTTTCCTCTTGCATTTTAGTATAAACAGTTGGGATTGAGAGAATTCTGTCCTTTAACATACTGCCTATAAATCTCCTGAGTCCCACCATTCAGTTTATTGGGTAAATTTCCTGTGTCAATACAGATGGCAGATGACAATTCTGCTGGATTTCCTGTAGCTTTATCTCAAGATTCCCTTTCACTACCACCCCAAAAACATTTCTTCACTGCTTAAAGCCTTCTCCAGGGTCATTAAGCCTCAGCTTATGGATTCTTGATGTTCACCCATTTGTTGTCTATCCTGATGCCATGTAAGGGACATTTTCCACTACCACGAAAGGTCCTTTTAACCACGTGGATATTTGTAATGAAAGATTTCTACTTTAGATACCTAAATTCCTTCTCGTTATCCTGGCTACATAACAAGCCACTCTGAATCATTGTAGGTTGAAAAAGTTTGTAGGTTGAAAAAGTGACTGTCCTTGTACCACTCATGGATCTACTAATTACACAATGTTTATCAGGGACAACTCATCCTCATAGTAGTCAGATGCTCTGAGAGAGCTAGAGTCCCTGAAGTCTCATTCTCTCATGTGTTTGGGCCGATACTGAGTCTCAGGTGAAGGGTTGGTTCATGGGCTTTTAACCAGAACACACCCTGGCACCTTTCCAGATGGCCTGGTCGTTCCATAATGTGGTAACTAGGCCCCAAGGACAAAAGCATTAAAAAGGAAGAAATAAACTTAGAAAGATTATGTGGACTGTTCTAGAATATCTTTAGAGGTCAGCAGTGTCAGCCCTACTACATTCTTTATTTTGATGTGGTCACAAGCCTGCACACTGTAAGAGAAAAGGAATTTTGTTGACTTCCTAATGGAGGCTGGCAGACTCTGGAGGACCAGAGTGGATGGACATGCAACTTTACATGTTATTCATAACTTGCCACAGGAATCAGGAAGCTTTCCATGTAGAAATGATATACTGATGGTATCCTTCAAAAATAGAGAGCATTGATTTTAGTAAGCAACATAAATGTATATTCATTATAAATATTTTACATACTATATAGACCAAATACTGACCTACATGCCATATTTCAATGTTCCAGTTGGATCAGGTTGAAATCTTCTCACCTGGATCTTAAAGATTTTTACAGGATTTGTGTCTCATCTCTGCTTCTACATCTTTTCTGTGGACCTCCTTTAAAGAATCAAGAAAGCAGACAGAGACAAATCTTTGAAGCTGTCAGAGATACTTGGCATGTTAAATGAGATTGCTCAATTCACTGCAATTCTTTTACCACATAAATGGGCCTTTAACACTTGCTTTTGCTTTCAGAGGAGATTGCATTAGTCAGACATTTTGTTGCTGTGATAAAATACATGACAGCAACAACTTACAAGGAAGAAGGATTTATTTTAAGCTCACAGTTTCAGGAGTGTCAGTGCACTTGAGCAGACTATTTTGGTGACAAGATCAGTTAGTAGAGCTGGAACTTCATTCAGCTTAGAGAAGAAAGGAATCAGACAGAGACAGAGATGTGCCAAGGGCAAGATATACTTCAAGTGGTGACCTTCTGTTTTCTAAATCTGGCTTCCTAAAGGTTCAGCTAGCTCCGACAAAGCACCATCAGGTGGAGGCCAGACATCTAACATATGAAGCTGTCAGGCATATTTTATATTCAAACCATAACAGCTTTAAAATTACCCATGGCTCTATGAGCAATGACCAGGAGCTACCTGTTTTACTCGACTGTGAATCTATACTATATACTACCCAGAGCAGGAACTGCATTCTAACCTCAACCAAGTCACAGTAGGAAGGAAATCAGCACATAGTTAGTCACTAGTTGGAATTAGTGAAGGTAACATCAGAGAAAGTAATTGTAGAACTAACATCAGAGAAAGTAAAGACTCATTTTTTACTCATAGTTTCAGAATATTATGCCACCATGGTGGGCAAAGCACAGGGGTGAGACAGTGTGGCAGAGGCTGTTCACATCATGGCCTACCAGGAAGAAGATATCAAGACAGGAAGTGGGCTACAGTAACATATTTCCAAGACTCTGCATGAGAGAATTACTTCTAAGCCTCATGTCCTAAAGGTCTCCCCCTTGTCTCCCCAAATAGCACCACCTAGTGGAGAATAACCAATCAGAATATGAGCTATGACATCTCAGTTTCAAGCCATGTAAATGTGTAGAGTAGGACATCAAGATGGAGGTCAGAGGAGAGTGATTCTATTTGCAACTCCATGACTAACTAAGGTGTTTGTAGCTGTCAAATTAAGATGTTGGTTTCATGCTCTCTGAGCCATTCCCCAGCTCTTGTGTTCCCTCAAGGCTGCTCCTACAGTGAATGTACCCTACTTTACCAAGATACTATTCAAAGTTCTGAACAGCCTCTAACCTGAAAACCTGTCAAGGAGCCACTAGAAATAGACATTGCATATCAGCCAAACCTTACGTTCACTAATAAAAAACAGCCCCCCACATGAGCAAAACCATCGGAAGGTAAGTCACAGACACAGCTCAACAGAAGAGGGCTCAGTTAATACCCCTGAATTACTGATAGAACACTAGGTAAAGAAGTTGGTGACCTGAAACATTTTGGGGCCTGATACATGCCTGTCCCAGAGTTATAGAAATGTTCTGGAAATGCAGCACAGTTGAGACAAGGCTCTGGATGTCCCTCCCTTTGGGGCTTCAGTATTCTCTTAGTAATCTTCCCATTTTCACTGAATAGACCGTGTAAAACTACAGTGCATTTATTGGTGGGTTCTTTTTCTTCACTCTCAGGTTTTTTCCTGGTTGGCTTTTTACTTGAGACCATCATCTATCATACATCAGAGAAGTGGATTCCATCTGCCTTCTATCTATCTATCTATCTATCTATCTATCTATCTATCTATCTATCTATCTGATTAGCTTTCTCATAGTATGTTCTTAAGTTCTTGAAACATAGAGTTTATACCTGTTGCTGTGTGTCCTGTGCATAAATAAGTATATTTTTATGAAAAGACTTACCTCAAGACACTAGATGGCATGACTATTGAGGTTGAGAAGCTCCATGATCTGCCATCTTCAATCTGGAAGCCTAGGAGAGCCTGTGGAACAGCCCCAAGTTCTGAGAGCCAAGTGGCTCATAGCCTAGCACATGTGTCTGAAGAATGAGGAATACTGAGGGCAGGAGAAGTTGTCATAATGCATGTAGTCAGGTAGGTGTCAACTCATCCTTCCTCTGCATTTTTGTTTCATTTGGGCCTCAGTAGACTGGATGAGGCCCACACTGGGAAGGGCTGTGTGCTTTAGCCATTTGATCAATTCCAACATGGATGCCTCCTGGACATACCTAGACAAAGCCCAGTTGGGTTGATTCATAGACTCAACCATTATTCATTTTAGATGCTAATTTTGCATTTTAAATGAAATCTTACATCTAAGATTTCCTTTTAATAGAATTTCCTTTGACGATAAGCTACCGAACAGCATTTACAGGCCCTGTTATTGCTAAGTTGCAGGGCTTCTCTGAGAACTCCTGGGGTCAGATGAGCTCTGGGTGCCTTGCAGGTACAAACGAGAGAATCAGGGAGAGATTGTGACTTTCAGAACAGTATGAGCACTTAGGGCTGAATGATTTGAAGCTGGTACCACATGGGAAGCTGCAGAGTGGGGACAGCCCGCAGAGCTGGCCCTTCCATAGGAAATAATGAGCTGCCCAGCTGTCATTCTGCAGATTTTAACTTTTTTTTTTTCTTTTTGGAAAATGTTAGTTCACCACCACTATTGGAAAATTCTTACCACTTAACCTGTCTGCTGTAAATTAAGCTGCCATCGAATTCAGAGATGCTGCTGATGCTAGAGTCAAGAGAGTATTAAAACGCATGAGCTTCCTTGGCTCCTAATCAGATTTCATAGTGGGAGCAGAGCTTCCAATCCAGTCCCGGGAGATGTTCTTTGTGCTTTCAATTGTCCTTCATTTGAAGAGTTGGCTACCTACTCTGGAGCTACTGGGCCTTTGTCCATGGCTGATTTTGAATCCCCCTCACTTTGCCTTTGACAGTTCTACTAGGAGAAAGTGGAGGTGGTGATTCAGCTGGCTTGGATTTGGGGAGCTTGGAAAAAATCACCTCTGAGCATTGGGTGCAAAAATAGCCCAAGTACCACACCTAGGGATTCAGGTCAAGGAGGACACTGGGAGTGGTTGCTGAGCGCCCTGCCCAGTGCTAGGCTGTTAGTGAGGCACCAAAGTTCTCAAACTTCACTGTTCTGGAAACTCCACATTGAGAACCTACCGAAGAGCGTTATTGTTATGATTGGTACACTTCATTTGTGACAAATTTACAGTTACATCAGTGTCTGAACATGAATAAATAAACTTTTGAGCATTGGTGAAACTTTCTTAGTAGAAAGAATCTTTAAGTCGGAACCCCTCAAATACTCATTTAGTGAGGGACTATCCTGAAAAACGATTAAGGCAGCTGTCTTACACTCTTCAGCTTCCTACTGCAATATCCAAGGACAGAAAAAAAAAACCACTCAGAATATTAGAAGCTAGTGAAATAATTCAGTGGTGCCATATCATCTGGAGTCAGAGTCTTGGAATCCAAATCCATGTGATGCTCGAGCTGAATGAGCTTGCTCTACATTCAGGTAAGGAGCCTACTCTGCACCCAAATGACCTAGTGACCCCTCTCATCAGCTTTCAAAATCTCTGACTCCCCCTATCGGTCCATCATTTTATTTATAGAACTATTTAGAATCTCCATCCTCCAGTAATATAGAATGGCTCTGGATAACAGAGGAGTTCACGAGTTGTGGCAGGCAGAAACATATTTTTACATATGTAAGGGTTTTAAAAATTCTCCAGCCACTTATCCTTTAGAAAGAAAAAAAAAACATCCTGTGAGTTGATCCTGTTGACAAATACAGGAATCAAATGTGAGAGCCCAAGAAAAGAATAAGAGGGGGAAGGGCATCAGCCAGAGACACTAGTTCACATGAGCAGGACTACAGAGGAATGCTAATCCGATTATTGTGAAAAAGTGAGAAAAGTTAAAACAATCTTGAAGGTGACATATAAGAAAATGATATTTTACGTTATGTTACAATGATTGTGTAGCGATAAGCTGAGGGAAGGAAGACCTTACTTAATTCTTATGAATCATACTACTATGTAAACCACATTGAATATCAACGGGAACTTAATATAGAACCTAGAATGATGAAGACAAAGAGTTACTTTTGACAACTTAGAAATACAAAACTAGATACATTTTAAACAATTTAATTAGTGAAAATTAGCAGACTTTATAAACCAGACTTTAATCTGTAAAATTAATCACTTTTAGTTAATCATTATGAAATTAATACGTTCTCCCAAGTGTCCATACAAAGTTCATAAAAAGCTGACCATATGACATTTTAAAAAGAATTTCAATAATTTCTAAAGACCATTATCTAATGTTCTCATAACTTTTATTTTTTCTCGACAGCCTGTCACCAACTTATTCAAATAAAACTTACCCACTGATGTCTTGTAAAATTCTGTGGGATCATGTTACCTCATTTCTACATCCACCTACATCAACACCATGCTTTGAGAGGCATTGGGAATAGGTTGAGTATTGTTAAAAAACAAAATGAAACAAAACAAAATAATCAGCTTTACTTAATATTTAGAAAGGTGGAAATGCATGGGTCTCAAGCTCATAACAAATGGGTGGGTAATCTACAAAAAATATTACTTTCTTGAGCACATCAGAGAGTGATATCAAATATCAGCCAGCTTGTCTGACATCTAAGGGATAGCAAACATAGATCTATCTCTGGTAAAGCTTAGGCAAGTTCAGCTGAAATGCATAACCAGTCTGTTTCGAGATTCTTCTCTCGAATGGAGAATAAAGGTCAAGTCACAGGGGAATGGGTAGTAAATGTGCTGGATCAAGAAGATGAAAGCAGAAAAGCACCTGGTAGATGGAAGTAGGAGAGAAGACATCATAGTAATGACCATCAAGTCCCCTACTCCCATAGGGGAAGGGAAGGACCATGAAGAATATCTACCTTAAAGTCAGGAACACTGGACATTTCTAGAGCTTAAGTCAAACCAAATTTTTAACTTTTAAAAAATTACATTTTATTTATTTATTTATTTATTTATTTATTTATTTATTTGAGTGTCTGTTTATGAATATACTCACATAAACACACATGTGCCATGCTATGCACATGGAGGTTAGAGAACAACTTACTGGAAGAAACCAGAGTTGTCTCCTTCCTTCTACCATATGAGATCAAGCTCGGGTTGCTGGACTTATTGGCATGTACTTTATCTGCTGAGCCATTCCACTATCCTACCACTTCCATGTACAGTTTACTGCATGAAGGGATACCACTTTGGAGAGAGAGCCTCTCTAAGGTGGAGTAATAGAGAAGTCTAATACTTAAAATGACAACTACCAATGGCATCTCCAACTTCACTCCAAGCCAGGGCCATGTTAGATGGAAGTAAAGCAAGTGATTCACTGAAGGAAGCCTCTAGTGTCAGAGCAGACGTTGGCCAGTTCAATGTCTGGCCAGGGCACTGAACTTCTGACAGTAAACATTTGATAGAGGCAGTTGGTCTAATTTTAGATGTAGATACTGTTTTTCTCAAGGTCAAGCATTCTGCATAAAATGTTTGGCCTTTCACCTCCATTGATAATGCAAAGAAACATGCTTGCAGGAGGCTCAGCACTCATCAGAATCTTACCTAGAGACAAGACCCATATGGGAGAATTGGGAGGAAGAAAAGGAGGAAGAGAAAGAGAGCTAAGAGAGGAAGAAAAGATGAGAGAGAAAGATGAAAGAAGAAACATAAAGAAGAGGGGAAGAGAAGAGATATAAGACAGATGTAGACACAGACACAGAGAAGGGAGAGAAAAGTGAAAGAAAAGAAGAAAATAGAAGAGAGAGCAAAGAGATAGTAAAAATTATAAAGCTATGGAGTGGTATCATATGAACTAAACATGCACTTGAGCTCAGAATTAGAAAATAAAATGAACAAAAATATCAGAATATAATAATGGAGAACTTTTTAAATGACATTGATCAAACCAAAGATACAGGGATATTTTGGAGAACACTATCAAAAGTAAACAAACAAAATCCCTGACATGCTTTTTGATCAAATTATTGAAAATCAGGGAAAATACTTATGGCATCCAGAAGAAAAGACAGATAACAGGTAGACCAAGAAAATGCCCAGACAGATTTTAGAAATTAAAAAAAATTAAAAAATAAGAAATCACAGAAGTCAAGTAACACCTATGAATGCTGAAAACAAAACTTGTTAAAAGAAACTAGACAGGACTTTGTACCAGGTAGAAATATCTTTAGAGAGTGAAATAAAAATAAGTTTTCTGAGCAAACAAAAACTGAGAAAACAAATTACCAGTGGCAACATACAATGAGATACATTAAATGAATTTCCTCAGGCAGAAAAAAATGCCAGACAGGAAAGTAAATCTATACAAAGAAATGAAGAATGATGGGAATTATGAAAGTGACAAATTAGACATTCAAAGATATGAAATTTATTATGTGTGAATCACACCTCCATTTTTCAAAGACATTGCTACTTATGGTTAGTGATTTTAACTTTGGTTATTGGGAATAATTGCAAAAATTGCACATTTCTCCAAAACATGTTGAGATCTGGACATCCAGTGTCCTAGAATGTGACTGCCCTTGATGGTAGCTTGTTTTAAAGCATCTTAAATTACTGTTATTATTTATTGTCATGAATGTATTTATTTATTGTTATTAGTGTGGGATGAGAAGGAAAACACGTCTGTTGTGATATGTGTGCAGAGAGAGAAGAGAACTTGCTGAATCCAGCTCCCTCCTTCTGTAACAAGTTTCCAGAAATGAAACAAACTTTTATCAACAGGCTTGCACGACAAGAGCTTTTCCTTGTTGAACCATCTCTCAGACCCAGAGATGGCATCTTTTAAAAGTTAAATAAGCTCATATGAGACTGTTACATTGTTCTTGACCCTACATGACTGGTGTCCTGATTACTTCTGGAAATCAGGACACAGGCCAAGGAAGGTGGATCACAAGCCACAAGAAAAAGATGAGGCTTTGGGTAGGCAAGCATGGAGTCTTTAGTAGATACAAACACTGATTGGACTTTGGTTCTAGATCTCTTGCTTTTGGAATTAAGAGAAAGAACTTTGGCTCATAAGCCATCCAGTCTATAACATTGTCCACTGGTGAGCTAGTACCCTTGACTAACATGACAGTTTCCAGGTACACCTGAAAAAAAAAAACAATGAAACCATGTAAATTTTCTTTATTCCTCTTACTGCTTTGCTTAGTTACTTGTTGCTGTGATAAACTATCTTGACAAAAGCAAACTAATAGCAGTAGAATTTGTTTAGGCTCTGGGTTCTCAATCCATCCATCGTGATGGGAAAGTCCTGGTGGCAGGAGCCTAAGGCAACTGGTCACAATGCACAAGCAGTCATGAAGCAGAGAGTGATGAATATGGGTGCTCAGTTCACCTCTCATTTATACAAGCCAAATCCCAGCCCAGGGAATTGTGTACCAATCACGATGGCTCCTGAAACCTTCTGACAAAGGTCTAGATTCCTTGACCCTAACTCTTGGGACATTATGTTTCAAGCTTTCCTGTTCTCTACTCTATGATAGAAGCTATTCATCCAGATAGCCTTGCTTTTATTTATTGGAAGATAAATTTATAAATCAAGATTTGATGCCATTTCCCATAGTCATGAGGTGTCCATGGCTGGACATTGCTGAAAACAGCTGTGTAACTTCATCCAAGTTCCCAGACCACTTTCCTATCCCCACTCTAACTTATATGCCGTGTTACTCCGTATAAGCCCTGAAACGACCAGTCTCTAAGCTCTTCTTGTCAATATCATCTTTTCTACACCTTATCTAACATGAAAACCACTGATTAACTGCCCCTGTCTGGATGCTCACTTCTCCTTGATCTTCATCTTGTCAACCAGATACTGACCTCTTCCAAGGACCATGTTCGCCCTCTCTTATATCCTTGATTCTGAAAAGGCTATGCGTTTTGCTCTCTATTAACCACCCAAGACATGGATCGTACTTTGTTCTTTTGCCTCCTGTGAGTATCTCACATTCTCAGGCATCACTGATCTTCCTGGAAGAACATTCCCTGTACCTCGAGTTTGATTCACTGTTTGCTTTTTGTCCTGTTTTCTGTTACTATTGTCAGAGACAGACATATCTATTTCGTAACTCTTCAGGGCTCTCTCCTTTTAATTTTCTCTTTCTAGTTAAGACTTAACCATGTACTTCAAATTTCATTCCTGAAACCAGATTCTAGCACACAGTGAATATAGAAAACAAAGCTTCTATGCAGAAGCAAAACTCCAACTTCCCTTGCAAATATCTTCACCACCGCTTCATTACCAAACTTTTTCTCTACATGAGGCTACCTCCTTCACTTGTTTCATCATAGTAATAAGAAGCTTACTGATAACTCATTATTTATCTTATTCTGCTTCTTGCTATGGTTTATTCTATCCTTTGTCAGGAAACACATTAAATATGATCATTTTCTCTAAAAAGGATGAAGCTGAGATGGTTTACAAGACATGTATAATAATTTCTTCCTTTTATTTCTTAGTTCTTCTCACTGAGATGTGGAAAGAATGAAGGAAGGCTTTGACTTTTACCATTTAAAAAGGTGATAGAGCAATAGGAAGAATGAGACATCAGTACAGTAGTACAGTAGAAATGTGAACATAGGTGTTAAGTCCATCTTAACTAATTGTATGATCTTTGGCAAATCATTGCACATTTCTAAGCCCTCTGTTCTTACCTATAGAAGAAAAATGATGGCTTTGTTTGGTTTTCTATAATCTGTGGATTGGAAAAACGTGGTCTATTTTATGGACTACATTGTTACAGAAAACAAATTAGCATCCCAGAGACTTTTGAGAAGTAGTTACAGATTATTCAAATTGGAGTTACTTGAGTCTGGTATTGCTGTTGGATTATTTAAACAGAAGGTTGCAATCTGGTCAATGTGGAATCTTGTTAACTTTAAGGCATGTGTTTAGCTTTTCTTCCTTTCTTGTGGTTTGAAGGCTCTGGAGGAGGCAAAAGATGCTGAATCTAAGGCGTTCCTTCTTCATCTGGTTTCCTGTCTTCTTCAATTCATACTGTCTGCAGGCTTATGCCTTCTCTAGGGAAAAGTGGGAAAACACAGACATGGCTCCATTATCATTCTAGGCATAGCTCATTCTAGAGTGGGTTGATTTTATCTTTGATTATTTAAGTGGTTTGAGTGGGAAATGTCCTACCTGTCACCATTCTTTGAACACTTAGTCCTCAGTTTCTGGCACTATATGAAGAACTTTAGAAGGTATGGGCCTTGCTAGAGAAACTATGTCACTGGGTGGTGGGTTTTGATAGTTTAAGTCTTCATCTTATGTAAAGGTAAATTTTACCCTCCAAATATAATTGTCATCTCAGAGGCTTACTGCTGAATAAGCTCCCCTTTCTACATCTTTCTTAACTGTGAGTGGCTCATTCAACTCAGCTGAACTCCTCTCCAAGCTGACTGATTCAATATGTCTTTTCTTGGCTTTTGACTGAATTTCGCTGCTTGGCCTCAAACTAAGTCTAGTTTGTTGTAATCTTCTGACTCATTCTCACTCTTTGGCTCATTCTGTCATCATCTGTAACCAGTCTCTGTACTGAACTCATGAACTAATGCAAATCCTTTGCACTGCACGCACTTTCAGTGACTCCCAACTGACTGGAACTGAACAGAACTACGTGAATGAAACTGAACTCAACTGCATTCAACTGAACTGGACTGAATTGTACTAAATGAACTCAACTGAACTCCACTGAATTGGCTGAACTCAACTGACAGACTGACTCTCCTTGTGCTATTCTTAAATAGTTTTCTCCTGAGAGTTAAGCATATTGTGTCTCCAACCCATTCTGTCAAATCTTCCTCTGATTTATCGCTTTGTCTGTCTCCCAATTAGATGTTAGTGTTTGGGGTTAAAGGTATGTACTAAGGGAAATTCTGATTTCCAGTCACATCGTATAGACCTAGATCTCTGGATGTGATCAGACCAGCTGTGTTGCTGGATTAAAATTCCTCTACAGTCTTACTTTCAGTTTTCTCTGTTTTGTGTTAACAATCAAGGTGAGATCTCTCATTCCTTCTATGAATGGAATGCCTTCATATCATGATACATTTACCCTCTGGAACCATAAACCTAAATAAACTCATTCTTCTAAATAAACAAATCCTAGATTATGGAGTTTTATCACAGAAACATAAAAATAACTAATACTAAAGTAGGTAGCAGAGGGTAGACTATTGTTATGAAGAACTTGACCATATTTTGTTTTTTGTTTTATGTTTGAAATATGGAAGGCATTGGAATTTTGGGTTAGAGAAGTGATTGAATGCTGTAAGCAGAGATTAAAGGGTTATCCTATTAGGAACCTGGAAGGCTGAGAGCCATGTGGAATGTAGAGGCTGGGATGAAGAGGTTTTAGAGGGGAACAATATCAACAACTGGGCTAAATCCTATTACTATGATATTTTGGCAAAGAATATGGCTGCTTTATGACTTTGTCCTAAGAACTTGCTTGGAGCAAAATGAAAACATTAGACTATTTTCATTGATTGAGGCTACTCAAGGAGGCAAAATATTGAATCCATAAGATGGTTATTATCAACAATTTTTATGATGGTCTACAATAAAAAAGAACGTGCAGGGTAGAAAGAAATGCAAAAGGTTTACTTTAAAGAGAAAAAGAACCCTAGGAACCCTAATGTTGCAGCCAAGGTCTGTATTACAAGAGATAAGGGATTAGTACCATTAAGTAGAGACCTCCCTCTCTGCCCTGAAGTAAAGGGAAGGGTATCCTGAGGGTATTACTCAAACCAGCTAAGGTTGCAACTTGTGAAAGAGAACATAATGCAATACTCCTAGACGACACTGTTTGGAGAGTTTTGAGGAGTGTGGTATTTCTGGAGAAAATATGTTACTGCTGTGTGCTGGGGGAGTTTTGGGAGCTTACATCTCTGTCCTACTTGCAGTTTTGTTTTTCTTCATGTTTATGGTTGATATATGGACTCTTCCTTTTCTGTTCTCCTTGCTATGCTGCGTTTGCTGTGTGTACTCATAATGCTGGACTCTCATTCTTCTGGATAAGAGTGGTTCTAATCCCGCCCAATGCTGTGATACTTTAATATAGTTCCTCACGTTGTAGTGACTCATGACCATAAAAATATTTTGTTACTACTTCATAACTGTAATTTTGCTACTGTTATGAATCATAATGTAAATATCTTTCTTTCTTTCCAAGTTGATATTTCACTGTTCAGCCCATTGTTCTGCATTTTGACTGGTCAGTCACCTACTCACTCACAGCATACAGCACCTAGATTTTTTTGGGGGGGGGCATTCTTACAATGTTGTAGACATCACTGAAAATGTATGTACTACCACAATAGGGTCCTCAAGATATACAGGGTGTCTGATATATGACCCCACAAAGAGATCATCATGGTTGAGAACCACAACTCTAGAGCAATAAGCCTAAATAAAATTTTCCTTGTAAATTGTCTTGGTCATGGTATTTCATTGTAACAACAGAAAAATAACTAAAACAACCTGATATCACAAGTAAAACACACATGAGATTAGCATCCAAGTTAAGATCCTTAAGCAAATTGGTGGGGTTGTAAAGCTTACTGTAAATTTAAGTGTTTAGCTCATCAATTTCCCTGTTAGACACAACAGATCTATGGGTACTATTTAATGAGGGTAGAAGGCAGAATTTTCCTGATGCTGAACTCACTTTCAACCAAGCAAGAGACACATCTTTCAGATGGGAAGCTTCTGAGTTGCCACCGCTGCTATGGGAGATGTTATTCTAATAGTTCTACCTTGGAATTGTTAGTTATGTTATGTTAAAAATGTTATAAGAGCATATTTAAGAAGTCTATAAATCAGTTTTCATTGTAGCACTAAAGATGCTAATCTTTAAAGAGGAAATAATGGATGGTGTATTGCTAGAACGCTCTATGAACATTTTACTGTGCCAGTTTGGTAGGAGCTACAAAGAGTTGTTGCTTTCATTGACTTTAACTCTCATTTATGAAGGAAAACACACTCACACATCTTTTTTCCAAAGGAGGTGCAATTGTTATCCATGATGAGAAACAGAGTTATTAGCAATTTCACCATAGAAATTCAAGCAGAAATAAAGGCATCTGGGTTATTACAAGATATTAATTTTGAATATTAGCCAGCTTCAGTGAAGGGTTTCTTTTTGGTGCAAGGTACAAATTTATCTGATGATTTGGTGAATGTTTCAAAGCACAGCACTTCTAGTCTGAGCTTGTATTTCTCATATGTATAAACTCCCATTATGTATTCAATGTGTTTCTTCATGTGTTTTGAAGAGCTTTAGATAGGACAGTGAAATGGCAGATTGTCTGCAATGTGGGAGATGGATGCACTGGAAGTTGACAGAACTCTGTGCTCATGAGGCTGCTGCAATCACCTACGTTCAAGTGGCAGATTATATGACATAAAAGTCAATGTCTTTATTTTCTGGGTGGGTCAGGAAAAAAGTTTCTGAGAATGAGATGAAAACGGAGGTGATAAAGATGTGAGAGTAATAGAGAACACCTACTGACTAGGAAACAGGACTGAATGACCTTGAGGACCCTATGGTGGTAGTACATACATTTTCAGTGATGTCTACAACATTGTAAGAATGTCCCCCCC
>NW_021604588.1:25983016-25983893 GCF_004785775.1 Grammomys surdaster | reverse complement strand
CCTCAGGGAGCTCCTGGGATGCTCTTGTCAAGACCTGCCTTAGGCATCTGAAAGGCTATGTCCTGCAGGGAAAGATCCCTGAACTTCATGATTTCATTACATCCACCCTCTAGAGATGCTGCCAGTATCTTTGTAAATACATAGCCCTGGAAACTGGTGTGTATAATTTTATACAACACTTCTCATCATCTCCATCAGTTTTCTAAGAAAAATTTCCGTAAGTTAGGAAAAATATGGAAAACTTCATTAATGTTGTTTAGGTTCTAACTTGAAGACAAGAATTAAGGGTGGATCAAAAGAGGTGCAATAGTTTCACATGTCCCGGCAGTAACAGACAAACCATTGATACTGTAATACATATAAGATTGCCTTTTAAAGGAATATTTTGAAAATAGCACAGCAGGCAGTTCTCCAGTATGTCTGAGCCAGTGAGCTTGTGAAGAGAGCCCAGGCCATGAGAAGAGACTGAGGTCCCTCTCATTAGCTTCATGTGTGCTTGTGTAAAGAATGCACTTAAAAAATAAACAGAGATGACGTCAACATGATGGGGGGGTAGTTCATTGACATCTACTGTCTGGAACAGGGGAATAGGAGCCCGGCATCAGGCCTGCGAAACATCTTGCTTGATATTTCTGATATTTCTGCCAAAAGCCCAGAGATTATTTGATGTGATCAGAACAAAGGCTGGGAACACAGACAGTGTTCTCCTGCTGTGTACAAAAGGTGGCCTGGGGTGCCTTAGAGCACAGGATGTGTGTGTGTGTGTGCCTATGCGCACACGTGCTCACGTGTGCGTGCATGACAGAAAGAGAGAGAGGGAGAGGGAGAGGGAGGGAGAGAGAGAGAGAGAGAGAGAGAGAGAGAGAGAGAGAGGGGA
>NW_021604588.1:25974642-25982916 GCF_004785775.1 Grammomys surdaster | reverse complement strand
GGATGAAAGGAGACAAGTACTGAAGCACACACAGAACTGCCTAGTAAGATCTGAACTTCAAGGGAAGAATGTTAAGAGCATAAAGGTATTGCTTCTGGCTCTGCTGCTAAGCAGCTGCCTGACCATGAGTGGCTCCTATCATCTGTCCTGACGACCTCAAACAAAGGGATTAGGGTACATTAGACCCACTCCCATGAAGCAGGTTTTCATTGAGCCACTACCACAAACTCCTTGAAAGTGAAAAGGCTGGGTAACAGTCACAGGACAGAATATGATGTCATTTCATTTTTAACACACTAATCAAGGTGGGGCACACAGAATTTTAACATAAAAACCTAGAGAAAGCAATTTGCCAAATGAAGTAACTATTGAAGTCAGCCACTGAGAAGGATGAGTGTCCGGGCTTTTATTTATGACGCCAACATCGTCAGTGTCTGCTTAGAAAGAACTCGAGGAAATAACTTCTGACTGCAAAAGACAGTATCTAACATCGAACAATTAAACGGTGGATCAGACTGCTTTCTCTGGTGGATCTAGGAAAATCCTGTGTTTGAATGTTTCACAGAGGCATGCGTTTTAATACCTACGATAGAAGGAAGAGTGTGACTGGGGCACTTAAGGAAAGAGATTTCCTGAGTTGGTGCCGGTGTTAAATGAGGATTGGTGTCCATGGAAAGAGGCTTGACCTAAAATCGGGATCCATTTCATATTTCTAGTCAGAAGGTTTGCTGGATTGTTATCTATCTTTTCTGTTTCTTAAGGATAGTCCCAAAGATGGATGAGAAAGAGCTAGAATGAAGAGGCTGGTTCAATGACTATGCTAATGAAAGGCTACAGTTGCTGTGAACGAGGGCAGGAAGAGGTGAGTTGGCAGAAGAAAAGCTCAGCATTCCTGAAGTAAAGACCGTGGTCCACAGACTTAGCTTGAGGGGGAGAGGACCTCAAAGACAACATTTCTCTGGAGATGACGACACCGCTGAGCTTGTAAAGATTGACCTAGGAGCTGGTGGGTTCTCATGTGCAAGGCGCAGGCTCAGACTCTGCACTCCTCTCGTTTTTTTCCTGTGGGTAGCACCCAGGCCACATTTTCAAGAATCATTGGTAAGTACAATTTCCATTCCAAAGATGAAAACATGAAATTACCTAATTCGGGGACCGTTCCAATGACCAAATCAAATCAATAACTGGTTGATCTGATCAACCACATGGAAACTGGCCATTATGATGGCAGAGGGAAGAGGAACATTCAATAAAAAAATGATTGATTCATTGTTCCATATAAAGAGAACACAGATGTGGATATTATTTCAAATGATCTGGGTGAGAAAATAAAAGCCTTGTAAGCTCTGAGGAGATGCGTGGTTTTCTTTCTTGAAATAACTCAATTTCCATACCTGATTTCATAAGTTGGGCACAGTGCACAAAGAGGGTCTTCCATCAGTTTTTCCGGCGGCAACCTTGATCTTCCTGTTCTCCTGGCTCTGGAGAGCTGGAAGGAGAAGGAGGAATTCCTGGTTCCTGTTGCCACACTCCCCTGCACTTCCTGATTGTGACTGAATCTTGAAATAAGAAAAAAGGCACTGCGACAAACACTGGAATATTTTCAACCCATTAGGCCTAGAATGTATTTGAATTCTTGCTCTTGAAAATGACTCTCTTCCTCATTTAATGATTTGAAAAAGAGAGAGAGAACTTTTTAAAAATCTGTGTAGAGCTACCCCATACCAATGTTTGGTCTTTATGAATATAGAAACATTCCTGGCCTTTCTCTGCCTTGTACAGAATCAATAATTCAGGGATTTCTGAGATCATAGAAGATTCTGAACTGGAAGATGCTGGGAATGAATAAGGATAATATTTGTCAAATGGGTTTTTGTACAGTTGATAGACAAAGGTTGGGCAGAATAATAGCAAGTCACATTGTTTATAGTAACTTGCTGGTACTGAAACCTGTGCATCTGACACCCCAGTCCAAGCCCTTCTCTCTGGGCACTTTGAAGCTTTGGAGGAAGCATGGAGGAAACATGGCAACTTCTATCCCAGAAACAATGAAGCCGAGCAAGTCCTAAGAGAAACCAATAACCTCACCGGCACTCTCAGACTAACACCGGTTGCCAGCATACACTGGCAGCTGTGGAACACGCCAGCAAAACATCCCCAAGTGGTGCCCTCACTGATTCTCCTTGTCAGAGCTTTCTCCTTTTACATTGCGCGTGTGGAAAGGATTCTACAATCTTCTGTAGGTATGCTCAGTAGGGATTGTAGCTGGAACCAGTGTTGAGTGATATCAGCTGAGTGTTTATCCACACTAAAACACATCTCGTTTCTTGAAGTGATCACACCACGGGGAGGACCAGTCTCTGCTCTCTTGCCACGCTCACAAAGGAAATGTCAGGAGACAATTAGTGAAATGAAAATTCAAGACACATCGAGTTTCTAGATTAAAATTTGTTCCTTCTAAAAGAATAATTCCTCCTTATTTGGCAAACCTCACCCTACCCACCATACACACACTCAAGGCTTACAGAGTTTACAGGTATCTAGGCTTCATGCTTCTAATATGGATGCATACAAAATGGTATCTAGAGATAAAAGAGGAAGAGAGGGGAGGGCAGGTCTTGGGATTCAGAAGCTGGTTGAGAGTCCTCTACCTCTCACCATTCCCATCATAACTCAAGCTTTGGCAGGCAAAGTGATTTAAGCAAGTGATAGAATCATGGGAAGTTACTTCTTCTAAGGGAAGTTGTGGAAATTTTAATTGGCAATAAAGTGTCAATCCAGTCAGTAAAATTTGATAGGAAATGTCCCAAATTACCTGCAGGTGGACTTCTCAAGTTTTTGTCTCTAGACTTCATTATTATTAAGCCCAAGGAAGTACTTGAGGTAATCACCAAATTTAAAATGTTTACACATTTTTAATTTCTGGATAAATACCCACATCCCCTTGTCACAGTCTATTCTGCATTGTCTGTATGTTTGTGTGCCACACTCTCCTGTACAGTTGTGTGTGCACATGTGTGTGGAAGCATGTAGAGATAATAGGAAAGTCATTCCTCTTGGTTTTTGAGACAGGATTTCTCATTTGCCTAGAGCTTACCGAGTAGGCTAGGCTAGTTGGCCAGCAAGCCCCAGGGGTTCATCTGTTTCCACCTTCTCAGTGTTGGTATTACAGATTTGCAGTGCTACATCAGACATTTTATACTGATGATGGGGATCAAACTTAGGTTCCTGTGCTTGTGTGTCAGACACTTTAGCTACTAAGCCATCTCTTCCAATCTATTGCTTATTTATTTACATGCAGAAATGGCCCTTTTAGCCAAATATAACTTTGTAAACCAAACATTAGCATTTGCAAAATATTTCCTCTTATATAATCCAGCTCTTCCAAATGCTGGCATGTTTCACTACTCAATAACAGATTCTCCCCTATTGACATTACCACTAATCTCATCAAAGAGGTTGTGCTGGCCAGATGTTGACTTGACACAAAGGTTATAGTCATTGGGAAGAGAAACACTGAATTGAGAAAATATCTCCATAAGATTGGCCTATAAGCAAGTGTGTCAAACATTTTCTTGATTAATGGTTAATGTGAAATAGTCCAGCTCACTGTGGTCCAGCCCAACCAATGGTCCTGAGTTGTGTAAAATACAGGCTGAAAAGGCCATGCAGAGCAAGCCAATAAGTAGCATTCCCCCATGGTTTTTGCTTCAGTTCCTGCCTCCAGGTTCTGGCCTTGAGTTCTTTCCCTGACTTTCATGGATGATGTGCTGTTATTTATCTTAGTCCATAAAGCTTTGGTAGGAGATATATATTGTTTGCTAGAATTCTACTTTTTGCTTAATGACACAAATATTATCACTAGCAAAAAAAAGTTCAGTATTATTCTTTGAATCATCTAGGTAATTTCATTCATTTTCAAAGTCAGATCTGCCAGATACAATCACTCTTCAGTCCACAGTTCATTCATGATAGCACATGAAAAGAGAAACTGGTTTGGTTCACAGATCAGCATATTAGAGTTGTTTCAGAGAGAGTCAACAATGGAAAATACTTTTATCACCATGCAAAGAGTTTTGAGAATAAAATAAAAGTGCTCTAAACATATATATGCAAGTTGAATGAAATAAGACATAAACTCACAAGATTCATAAAAACTAACTCAATACAGATGAGAGCTGAGTGTACGCTGAACACGGCAGGAAGTAACATCTAGGTAATGCCTGAGTGTGATCTAAGAATGAGAGAACTGAGGTGACTATTTTGAAATTTAAATCTCCTGCTCTGTGAAGAGCTGTCAGGAAAATGAATAGACAGGTGCAAGTAATTAAATTAAAAGAAATAAATTTAGGAAAGAGGGATCTGAGAAGGAACTGTTAAGAACTCTGGAAACTCAATGAGGAAACAGTTTAGTTAAAACTTGACCAAAGACCTTCATAGATACCTTGTCAAACATCCATGGGTGACATGAGGACACACTGAGATGCGCTGCAGCATGTGTCCCAGGGAAATGCTGTGTCCTCAATGGACAATGACGTCCCACTACAGACCTGTGAGAATAGTCAAGATCCACAAGTCTGACAGCACCAAAAACAGCAGTGGAGAGGCAGAGAAACAGGCTTGTACACACAAGAGTGGGATGTGGAATGTTGCAGATTCTTAGAAAACTTTGATAAGGACAATTAAAACCTGCTCTTAACAATAAATAACTACCATGTCCATGTTACTATATATTCAGGAAAGGTCTCTTAACATTCTTTCTTTAACTGAAATTTTGTACCCTTTAACTAACACCCTGCAGCTGCCCACTTCCCAGTCTCTGGTCACCATTCTCTGCCTCTTAGTCTGGCTTTTTCAGATTCCACACATAAGTGTAATCAGAATGTGCTTTCTGGGTGTCAGGCTTCATTCCTAAACACTCTCCAGGTTCATCCATGTCATCATGAAAGATAACACTTTACTCTTCTTTAAGGCTAGATCATACCCCACTCTGGATATTGTCTTTATACATTCATCTGCTGGTGGATACTTTTGAGGTTTTCAGTTAGTAATTCTGCTATGAAAGTAGTCATTCAGACCTCCATAAACATTCTGGTGCTAAGTGGGGAACAGCTATATTATATGTGTACTCCATGTTCCATTTTTAAAAATACTCCCCGAGTTGGTCTCCATAAAGGTTGTACCAAGTAACATCCACCTGTAGCAACACCTGTTATCTTTCCTCATGAAATAGTTTTGATAGCTGTGAAGCAGAGACAGACTGGGGGAGGGAGATTCTTCCCTTCCCTAGGGCACTGGGCAATGTGTTGGACATTGCTCAGCTCTGTTAAACACTGTTAAGTGACTGTTAATGTCAACAGCAAGTTCTTATTATAGCATTCCTCATATTTATTTTACTGTAAATAAGGAAAGTCATCAGGGAATGGGGCAATCTGAATCCCTAATTGGTAGCTGTAAGATTCTTCCCTAGTGTCCTGGTTGCTTTGACTGTCAGCCAAGACACCAGGCCAAGACACCAGCCGAGTAACATCAAGCCAGCACTAACTGCAGTGAATACTCTACAGCAGTGTTCTCAGCCTTCCTAATACTGTGGTCCTTTAATACAGCTCCTCATGCAATGGTGACCCCCAACCATAAGAGCACTTTTGCCGTAATTTTGTTACTGTTATGAATCATAATGTAAACATATGTTTTCTGATGGCCTTAGGTGACCCCTGTGAAAGGGTCATTTGACCTTCCCTTCACAGGAGGGAGGTTGCCACTCACAGGTTGAGGATCACTGTTCTACAGGCACCAAATGAGAGCTACACAATAACTACAATTTCCTGGTGCTGAAGTACAATTTCAACTCACTGCCATCAGATTACAGCTCTCTGCCATCAGAAGCCTAGGACTAGGAAGCTGTCCATGATTCTCATGGAGGAGCTTTTCCTGATGGAACCCAGATTCCTTTCTGGGTGGAGAATAAGGACCCCTCACAGCCGAATAGTCACTGATTAACCCTTCTGTGTATCTTGGATTTTTATTTCTGTCGTGATTAGTGGAGATGACGATCAATGTTGTACTTGTTGTACATTTTTGGGGGGTTTGCCTTTGGTGTATTTATTTGCTTCCTTGTTGTTGACATTTTTGTATTCTTCATCCATTTTATTTGCATATATTTTATCTATTGGTAGTTTCTTTACTCATTTCTCATGTGGTATAGAAGCCTTCTATTGTGACCCACTCATTTGTTCCCTGTATCCTTTGTTGCCCATACTATTGGGTCATATTAAAAGTATAAACTCTAAGAGTAATGTCATAGAGCATTCCCAATGTTTGATTTCTAGCTCATGATTAAGTCTTTAACACATTTTAAATTGGCTAATTCTATCTCATTTATTTTGAGGCTTGCATGTGAAGTAAATAGGGGTCTGATTTTATTCCTCAAAATGAAAGCTGCATCCAGTTCTCTCAGAACTATTTATTGAAGGGACAATCCTTTCCTCCACTCTATATTTTTGGTATTTTTATTTAAAATCAATTAATCATAAAGATTATACATTTATTTTTCTGTTCTCCATTCTGCACATGTTTTATGCCATGCTGCTTTGGTGACTAGAGCTTTATAATATATTCTGAACCCAGGCTATGTGATCCCTCCTTTTTTGCCATTTTTGCTCAAAATTGTTTTAACTATTCACATTTTTGTGATTCTACATAAAATTGTGGGCTTGTTTCTTCCAAAATCTTTGGAAAACATCATTAGAATTTATATACTGAATCTACAGCTTTCTTTTGGGAAAATGTAGATATTTTAACAACATCAATTCTTCTAACTTATGAGCACAATCTCTTTTTTTCATTTAGTTCTTTCTTCTTCATTTTATTCCTTCCACATCTTATATAAGGGAGAGGTCTTTTCCATACTTGATGAAGTTTACTGTGAAGCATTTATTTGATGTTTTCATAGCTATGATAAGTGACATTGTTTTCTTAATTTCCCTTTCACTGATAGTATGTGAAATGCTTCGATTTTTGTAAGTTGCCTATGCTTCCTCTAACCGAATTCCTTTGTTAGTTCTGACAAGTTTGTGTTGTTCTTGTCTGGTTTTTGGTGGAACTTCAGATTTTTTCCAATATGATATCACGTTATCTGCAAACAGAGACAAATTGTTTTCTTTCCAGTTTGTATGGCTTTTTTTTTTTCTTAAACTAATTGCTAGGGCTTTCAGTGCTGTATTGAATTGTAGCCAAGGCAGCTATCCTTGTCTTACTGCAGGTCTTAGAATAAAAAGTTTTCTTTTCTTTTTTTTTTTTTTTCTTGCCACACAATATAGCATTCGTGCTGAGCTGTACCTAGCCTTTCTGGATTCAGTTGCCTTCTTTTATAACTATTGTTTCAGAGATTTATCATGGAAGGGTGTTAACATTTATAAAATATTTTTTCTGTGCCTATTGGATGTTATCGTTATTTCTTAATTAAATAACCCTTACTTGTGAAGATGTGGTTCACAGTAGTACGAATTAACTCAGAAGACGATACTACTCCAGCACTTACAGCAGGAAGCAAGCATGAGTTCTTGTTCCCACTCAATCTTTATGCTGCCAGGAAAACAAAGGGTACATAGTCTCCCCTCTCTGCATCCATTAACTCTGTGTCAGGTGAAAACTTGCACATGAACAACAATTCTTAAATCTTCTTTAAAAACAGAGATCTGAAATTGTCTTCTCCTGGTTAAATGGATGCAGGTTCAGGCACTGTGCCTGATAAGAATGGAGAGTCTGAGACACTTTGCCTCACAATAGCTGATAGTTGCTTTGTTATTTGTTTTTAATCGGGAAGGTTCTAAAACAATTAGTTTTTTTTAATGAGGTACAATAGCTGAGCTTCCCTTCTAGACCAAATAATTCATGAACTCAAGAGGAGAGGCTATGACACTTGGAATAAAAGGAGAGATATTTGATGCACCTGACACTGAAGATGTAGGCACA
Source organism: Grammomys surdaster (assembly GCF_004785775.1). Lineage (NCBI taxonomy): Eukaryota > Metazoa > Chordata > Mammalia > Rodentia > Muridae > Grammomys > Grammomys surdaster. The sequence continues at coordinate 25,974,942 of NW_021604588.1, read as the reverse complement.
CCTATATACTATTCAGATGGGTGGAATAGGGTGTTTTTTGAGAATCTGAAAGGAAAGGGGTAGTTCAATTTGTCTTAAACCAAGAGAAAGAAGATTTAACAGCAGATGGAAATTGCATAAAGGAAGAGATGGACAAACGAGGAAAGAGATCAAACATGTCTGGCTTCTTGGGTACATATAACCTGAGAGAGTAGCCCATAAGAAGCAGCTGGAAATGGGAGGGGACCGTGGTTCCTTCCAATACAAAAGCATCTCTTCAATGCACGAAGATAAAGCAGTGGGAACCTGAATATCCACTAC
>NW_021604588.1:25943155-25971642 GCF_004785775.1 Grammomys surdaster | reverse complement strand
TTCTTCTTCTTCCTCTTCCTTCTTCCTTTTTCCTTCTTTCTCCTCCTCCTCTTTTGCCTCCTCCTCCTTCTTTTCTCTTCTTCCTTTTTTTCTTTTTTAAGGATGAAAATCTTTCTATTTATAAAAAGATACTATGTGCACCAGTAGCTCATGTTAAATGAACATGTTTCAGGTGATATCATTTGAGATTTGAAATTTCTTAGAAACAATTTCTTAAATATTTTTCCCAATTTATTTATTTATTCACTTTAAATCCTAATTGTAACCCCACCATCTCCCAGTGCCCACCTTACATGGCCTCCACCTTCATCCCTCCTTCTACTTCATCTCAGAGAAGGTGAGATACTCCCTGGGTATGAAATCACCCCGACACCTCAAGTCACTGCAGTACTAGGTACATCCTCTCCCACTGAGGCCAGCCAAGACAGCCCAATTATAAAGACAGGATCCACAGATAGGCAGCAGTCAGTATAAGCCCCTGACCCAGTTGTTGGGGGATGTGCATGAAGACCAAGCTGCACATCTGCTACATATGTGCAGAAGACTAAGTTCATCCCTTCTATGTTCTTTGGTTGGTGGTTCAGTCTCTGGGAGATCCAGGTTAGTTGACTCTGTTGGTCTTTCTGTGAAGTACCCATTTTTTCTGGATTCCTCAATTCTTTCCCCCAACTCTTCCACAAGTCTTCCTGAGCTCTGTCTGATGTTTGGATGTGGCTTTCCACATCTGTTTTTGGCAGTTGTTTTGATAGAGCTTCTCAGAGGAGAGTTATGCTAGGTCTTACCTGCAAGAATAACAGAATATCATTAATAGAGTCAGAGATTGGTTCATGTCCATGGGATGGATCTCAAGTTGGCCATTCACCCAGTTTCTATGATATCTTTGTCCCTGCAGTTTTTGTTGGCAGAACAAATTTTGGGTCAAAGTTTTTGGGTTGGTGTCCTTATCAATCTGCCTGGCTACAGGATGTGGCTCCTTCAAGACTCCATGTCCCTCACTGGGAGGAACCTCAGCAGTCTCCCGCATAGACTCTCTGTAGTTTCTCCCTTCCCAGTTCTCCAGCACATGCCTCATCTACAATTTCTGCTCACTCTCCCTGCTCTCTCTCCCCCAGCTTGCCCTACATCTCATCCCCCTGCCTTCTGTTCCCCATCCCCTCTCTCATCCAATCCCCTTTATCTATACAATTCCAATGACAGCTTTATTTCCTACTCTGAGTGAGATTCAAACATCTTCATTTGAGTGTTCCTTGTTATTTAGCTTCTTTGGGTCTGTGTATTGTAGTAAGGATATTCTGTACTTTATGGCTAATATCCACTTATAAGTGAATACATACCATGCACATCATTTTGGGTCTGGGTTACTCCACTCAGAATGATATCTTCTTTTTCCTTCCATTTGCCTACGAATTTGATGATATCCTTGTTTTTAATAGCTGAGTGGTATTTTATTGTGTAAATGAACCACATTTTCTTTATCCATTATTTCATTGAGGGACATATAGGTTGTTTCCAGTTTCTGGCTATTATGAATAACATTGATATGAACATAGTAAAGCAAATGTCCTTGTGGTATGGTGGAGCATCTTTTGGGTATTCATCCAGGAGTGATATAGCTGGATCTTAAAGTAGAACAATCTCTGGTATTGCTGAGAAACTGCAAAATTGACTTACAGACTGGCTGTACAAGTTGGCACTCCCACCAGCAATGGAGGAGTCATCTCCATTGCTCTACAATTTCCCTAGCATGTGATGTCATTTGAGTTTTTGATCTTAGCCATTCTGATAGGTTTAAGGTGGAATCCCAGAGTCACTTTGATTTGCAGTTTCCTGATGACTAAGGACATTGAATATTTCTTTAAGTGCTTCTCGTCCATTAGAGATTCCTCTGTTGAGAAGTCTTTGTTTAACTCTGTACTCCATTTTAAAATTGTATTATTTGGTTGTTGGTGTCTAACTTCTTGAGCTCTTTATATATTGTGAATATTAGCCTTTCTGTTGGATATAGGGTTGGTAAAGAGCTTTTCTGAATCTGTAGGCTGCCATTTTGTCCTATCGATGATGTCCTTTGCCTTGCAGAAGTTTTTCAGTTTCATGAGGTCCGATTTATCAGTTGTTGATCTTAGAGCCTGAACCATTGGTGTTCTGTTCAAAAAGTTGTCTTTTGAACCAATAAATCAGGGCTATTCCCCTGTTTCTCTTCTACTAGATTTAGTATATCTAGTTTTATGTTGGGATCTTAGATCCATGCTGTCCTTTTGCCACCTAGTTGTCCCTGGTGTTAGTTGGATGATCCTGATCCCACAGGACTCCTCAGGAAGGCAGGAAGAGCCACAGGCCATACAATGGAGGTCAGGGGGCAGTGCACAGCTCACCTCCAGTGGCTGTGCCTCAGGTAGACCCCAATGACATGGACCTGGTAGGAAAGAGATCCAAGCTGGTTGTTTCTGCTACCCCCAAGCCCCGCACAAGCCTCCATAGGGAAGCAGGATGCTCTTGGCATCCCAGAAGGCAGGGCAAGCCCAGAGTCAGGCAATAGAAGTCAGGGGCCCCAGTGCCCTAATTTTCTGTATGGTCTCTCATTTCTGGGTGTATCCGTTAGTTAACACAGAGGCCTTGAGCAGCAGAGCACTGGCTGATGATAATACACACAGGGTAGTACTGCAAAACTGAAGCATAAGTTTTTTTCTTTTCTACTTAACTGAAGCCATGGTAGAAAGAGCCCTTTATCTATATAAATGAAGCTGTAGTTACATGCTTTCAGGATGGGGCAGAAGAATGATAAAATTCTCACCGAAAAAGCACAAATATGACAAAGAAAAAACAAGTGTTTATAAGAAAAATCCACAGGAGGTACAACATGTGGTATCTTTGAACCAGCAGATAACAATGAATGCTTATTCTGGGTCTAAAATTACAAACTGCAGTCAGTAATCAAACTTCAGAAAGCCTTTAAAGGCCACTCTAGTATGATATAAACATTTGGATATTATATCAGAAGATCTTTGATTGATTTTCTAGCTGTCTGCTCTTGAGAAAAGACCTAACACTGTACCTGGGGCTCATCTCCTAGACTGCAAAATGAGGTATTTAACACTGAACCGGGATGGGTGGTCAGCAACAGGAGGATGCCCACAGCTCTAGGAACATTCTGATGGCTGTGCACTAAGGTGCCCATGCTGAGGTCTGATCCAGGACCAGCTTTCAGGATGATGGGCAAGTCCCCATCAAGGGTGGGAGTGGCTAGAGCTAAAGTACAGTGAGATAAGGCAGAGGGTTTGCAATGATGTAAGCTGAGAGCTAGCTGCAAACCAACTTGTTCACCCCAAGTCATCCGGTTTTTCATTTCTAGAATGTGCTGTTTTGAGTTGTTGTTATTGCATTTAACTGCCTTCCAGTAAAGAACTGAAAAAAAAAAAGGAAAGTGGTAAAAGATAAAATGTGTGCCCCCTTCACCTATGATCACAGATAAGGTGGTTATTAACACAGACAGACAGGTAGACTGACAGACAATCACACACAAAAACACAGAGAAATAAACTGAGAGAGAAAGAAAGAGAGAGGGAGAGAGGAAGAAATATACTTTGATACAGAGAGAGACTTTGTATATGTGTCTGATAATATACACAGATGTATACGTGTTATATACATACAAAGAGATAAACACACACATATAAGCAGAGAGGACACACACAAGCAGAGAGAGAGACATACAGAGAGGGGGGGAGGGAAGGAGGGAGGGAGGGAGAGAACCTGTGATTATCTGCATATTTTCACAGCAGTAGTTGGAAAGGTTCCCACCTGTTGGAACCCTTGGAGCTCATGGCACACCCATCCTGACACTTTCACACAGTGAGTGAGTCATGGAAAACATATTTATTCATTTACCATATTGATTGTTTACTTTCTTGCTTGATCACCAACAATCCATTACAAGCTGAACATATTAGATGTTTAGAATTGTACAGAGAAATCCGTGAATTAAATGTCCATTCTAAGTCACCCAGAGGACTCGGAATACAATCACCCAGAAATCCCCCAATATCAAGAAATGTTCACCAAACTGACTAATAACTAGACCTTTATACTCTTCCATTACTGTGAGGGGTAAGTCCAATCCCCACACTCTGGTGAAAGGCTGCACACATGAGGAGTTTGGAAAGGAACTGGATCTGAGTAGAGCAGAGTCCTTTCCAGAGTGTGTGTCTACAGTGCCCTTGATCACCAACATTAGTTATGAGACCTGAGAACAAATTACAAGATCAGGAGTATGGAAGTATGTGTGAGGTTTAAATGTAAGACTCATGGTCAGAGTGGGAAAGCTGAAAAAGATCTGGATGAAGCTTGAATTTGGAAAGAATTGCCAGAAAGGTGTTTTCAGGCTGAGCAACAAGAATGGATCACGATGACCAAGCTTAGTACAATTGTCTTTCTGTTGCAGTTTCTAACAGACTAGGGGTTGAACCCATAGCTTTGCAAATGATAGGCAGACATTCTATCATTCAATGATATATTCCTAGTCCCTTGTTTAATTGTATTTTGACATTTCCTTGCTAGACATCCCAGATTGGCCTTGAACTCACTCTGTAGTCCAGTCAGACATTGAACTTGAGAATCTTCTACCTTAGTCTCTCAAGTAGAAGCTGGAGTTACAGGCTGGGGACATCACACTTGGTTTAAGCATACGTGTTTTATTAGAATCAAACCAGACAGGTAGCTAATGAAGACACTCCAATCCCTGAGTGTGTTGTTCAGAGCACCATGTCATTGACAAAGTCACATTTCAGTACAAACCAATACAGTAGTTCTCTAAGCATAAGGCAATATGGTGTTCTTTGAACAGCATGGGTGGCAGAGGAGAGAGAAAGCTGATTCTGCTGCACAAGAGAAGGTTGAAACGGTGCACAGACCTGGACATACACTCTTGCTATGCTTGATGCTTGGTGCTGTTTCTGTGTTTTAGAAGAACCCCCATTGCAGGCCACATCTTTGGATTTACCCAGACTGGCTAGGTTTAGGAAAGGCTGAATTCAGTCTTGATTCCAGCACTTGCTACATGCGAAGCCTTAACACAAGTCATTTACTCTAACCAAGTCTCAACAAGTTTTCCTGTTTGTGAAATGAGGAAATAATAGTGGAACCAACTCGAAGGTCATAAGGATGTACACACTGAGGTTGGGGAGAAAGGCCTATAAATCACTTCACTACCCAGTGAAATCTTCATCATGGGTGCCACTGTACAACAAGCAGCTGTCTTTGGCCACTAAGGGTGTCCCCTTTGGGGGATAGGAAGATGAATAAGGCAATCTTCTGCCCTTCAGGAGTCCATTCGGGGACAGACACCTATGCATGAATCATTGTAATGCAAGGAACCAAAACAATCGCCAGAAATAAGACTCTGCAGCATGGGAAGAGAGAAAGATACTAGCTCACCTCTACCTACACAACTACAGTATCGTGTCACTTTGACTACTGTAGGCAGTTCTGGATGACACAGCTCAAGACCAGGGAGGGCTGAGAGGATGTCCAGTGTCTCCACCTGGGGAGCTGAAGACACAATGAAATTTGTATCAGAGTCCATGATACAGGTAGACAGCCACCCTCCACTTATTTCATTAACTAAATGCTGTTGAGAGGCTGGGAAATACCTCTGTTTATCTACACTGAAACACTTCGCTTTAGTGAAGAAGACAGGTCTTAACGAGGAAGCTTAAAAACAAAAACAAAAACAAACAAACAAACAAAAACCCAGCAGGTTTTGAGGCTGAAAATCCAGCAGGTTTTGAGGGTGAGTTGCAGCAAGGAGAGCCTATGAGGAAGGGGGAGGGCTACAAGAAGCTTAGAGGTAAACTGGTGGAAAAGAGAGAAAGGGCACTTGAAGGTGAGAGAAAAGGGAGATTCCAGCACCACAGTGCAGTAGGGCCGGGAGCAGCTGCTCTGGCAAAATCTGACAGGAACAGTTTCTGACAGTTCCTGTTCCCTTCACTCTTTCCACACCATCCTGCTTCCACACTGAACTCACCACGTATTGTCTTCTGCATTCTGCCTAGATTCTCCTTTAATGAACACTGTTTACCAACTGACTAGTGGGCACTGCAAGTTCATACAGGTATTATCACCAGGAGCAACCCTTGGCCTGCAGGAACCATGTGTCTTTGGTGATGGGCTTTGGCCTCCTTTGTTGGTAGACAGCCCCAGGGCAGAGGAGGGCAGAGCTAAACTCTCAGTACCCACAGTGGATAAACCACCCCCTTACCTTTCTATCCTCAACTCCCATTTGCCTTATTTTTTATTTCACTAACAAATACACAGTATATCACCATCTTAGGAGCTACCTTTTAGAGAAATCTAAACTAAAAGAAATAGGGTGGAGCATTACTAAGAAAAATTATCATTTTGAGGTTTGGTGAGATGGCTCAGCCAATAAGAGTACTTGTTATTCGTGCAGAGGACCTGGGTTCAGTTCCCAGCATCAACATGGAAGTTTGCAACCATCCAAAACTCCAGTTCCAGGGGACCTAATGTCCTCTTATGATCCCTGCATGTAGGTATATAAATGATTCACATGGGATGCAAGAAGACAAGACACTAAATGCACATAAATTAAAACATAATAATTTTTTTTAAAAAACTAGAGGAGAAAGTTTCTTTCTTCAACAATCCTTGAATTCTGAATTTGCAACAACAGTGAACCATTGCCATGGTCTGACTTGTGAGAGAAACTTCTAAATATTATTCAGCCAATTGCTGTTTCTGTACCCTACAAAGCATTAGTCTCTATGAGACACAGTTTCTTACTTTATTTCTGTCTCTTAAAAATGAACAAGGAAGCCATGTATTTAACATGCTCAACCTGCTCCAAGCAAGTTAGCTGCTGTTACTGTCAGCAAAAGAAATCAGTTCAATTTGTTGATGGTAGACGTGTGAACTTGTAGTATCCACTAGCGTAGCACGAGTGTCCTTGTCAAACCCAGGAGACTGTAGTGGCCCAGAGGTAAGCTGGTCACACAGTAGACCTTCAGCCGTGGAACCATGAACATAATATACATTTCTAGATGGACATATTAAAAATGCAGCTTAAAAGTCTTTAAAATATGACAGGACTATTTTGATTCCATCCCAAAGCTTAACAACATGTCTAGTCAAGAAAAGAACATGTGTCTCTTCAGAACGTGAATTCATCATATGAGTGGTTTTTGCACTTAAGTCATTTTGAATGACATGCAGAAAAAGATCATCTTGCTATTTTATGGTCCTGGCTGGCTTCTGTTCAAAAGAAATCAAATGTCAATAGCAAAGAAATGAGGATGGAAGAACAAGGGGGACAGAATGAAGTTCCCAAAAGTTCTCTAAGAATTGGAACACAGAAGCCAAGGATGCGTGTGACTCTAGGGTTCTCAGGGATGTGAGAGACCATTAACCTCCCAACTTCAAATAAGAAAACGGAACTTCCGAGGACATATGACTTGGTGGGGGAGAGACTGATACAAGGAGTAGGCTCACACTGATGTCTGATCATCAAGATGGAACCCCGCATTATTCTAGCCTTGCCACAGACTAAGAGCCACTCTAGGGGAGGTACTTAGCACACGAAGAAACCTTGTGAATGATCTGAGCCCTCCCAGTCAGGAGCTTTAATTTTTGTTTCCACATGGAAGGGAAGAACAGTCATTCCAGTATTAAGCTGTAGATTCATCTGCCAGGAAGTACAAACTCTGATTCCCGTTATAAGTAACAATGGTCTTAAAAGCTCAAACACATGGAAGCCCTGAATGCCTTACTCAGGCTTGAACATGTACACACAAATACATGCCCTTTTTACCCAGGCATATATGTGCCTTATGTGTCACAGCCAGGCTTTTACATGTTCATATAACTTCCTTACCCAGACTTGAACACATTCACACATAAATACACATATGCTTGCCAAGGCTTGAATATGAGCACACTGAATGTTTCTGTAAAGCATGAACACCTCTCTATAAAAACATTCAGGATTTAACCAAGCTTGAATATGGGCACATACGAACAAACGTGCCCTCCTTACTGAGGTTTGAATATACACACACACATGCATATGTATGCATGTATATATATGCAAATACATATGTGAGACTTGAACAATTACATGCACAAACACCCATGCCTCACCCAGGCTTGAACATGGACACACAAACACACATGCTCTCCTGATGCAATGTCACTCACAGAAGAAACTTAAGTCCCATTTGTAAGAAACTAGAGATAGAATTATTTTAATTTTGAAAACTTGTGTTGCTGATGCACAGATCAACAAACAAATAGACAAAATGTTGCTGTTTATAATGATTCTTTAGGAGAGAGAGAAAAAATATTATTCAGTTAAGATATAAATAGGAGATGTCAGATACAGTAAATAATAACAGGTCTGACTTAAGCTATTTCCGTTTCCTTTTAACTGACCAAATTAAGCCATTCACCACTTCATTTCCACATTTCATGTTTCTCAAATACAAATCTTTTCTTTCAGGTTACAATTTCCAATTACCCAGGCCTTATTGAAGTTTGTCAGGAATAATATTATCAATTCAATTCAAATCCATTTAGCTTAAAATAATCAACAGTGAATAACATAAAATATTTATATAATAGCATAAATATAAATCATAAAGCATATGGCACACAATGTATATTACAATATTTATGTATTTAGGAGTAAACTATTCTACTGAGGCATCACAACAGTTGTCTGAGACACAAAATGGGAACACCCCAGTCTAGCGTTTGAGTTTAGAAGCTCAGCTACAAATCTTTGAAAGTAAGTTGCCATCAAGAAAGAATGCTATTGTTTCTGCTGCACCCACCTTCCTAAAGCCATGGATTTCGTCTTCCTAGTTCAGCTGTTTATAAAAAACCGTTTCTATTGATTTCTTTATCAGCACATGTATGCTTGCTCAGCTGCCTATTTGTTTGTTCTCTGCCGGGTGCAGAGCCATTGAGAAAAAAACAAAGGAAAGAGAATGCAGGTCCTTATGTCTGACTGACCACCTCTTCAAGTGTCCATGGTGGTATCTATATGTTTGTCCATCTTTCGATATGTTTGTGGAGCTACTTGTCTTTTTTCCATATCTCTGTGTTCATAGAGGTATTCATGTATGCACATGTGTCTGTCCGATCTTTCTGTGCATGTTCATGAAGATGTGTATCCATTTGTCTATCTCTGTATGTCCATGAGGAGTATCTGTCTGCCCATTTCTGTGTGTACAAGAAGGTATAAGTGTCTATCTACTTGTCTATCTCTGGGTTTACCTGTGAAAGTGTGCACATATTTAATGTGTTTGTCCATTTCTGTATGTGTAAACATGTACATGTGTGCATATATATTGATCTATGTGCACCCATGGAGGTATATTTTTATTTCTCTATGTGCCTTTTGATCTCTCTCTCTCTCTCTCTCTCTCTCTCTCTCTCTCCCTCTCTCTCTCTCTTTCTGTATGTATGTACAGGCATCTGTTTATCTCTGTGAATCTGTTGAGTGTACATATAAAAGCACTGGTCCTGACAGTGGAGATGAGGTTCTAATCCTATCTTCCTGGTAGGAGATATATGAAGCTTCAGTGTTCTTATGATATTTCTCCCAAAGGATAAACGTAGTTACTCTATACTTGAGGTTGCTGAGAGTCAGTGAAAAGTCCACAGAGTTTGCTAGCCTCATGGCCAGGAACGTGCTCTCCTGGGGTGTCGTTGACCTGCATGGTCACCTTGATGAGACTGAATCAGTTTCACCATTATTTTCTTTATCTATAATACAAGGTGAAGGCTCTCCTCCTTTATACTTCATTTAGCAGTGTTCAGAGTCACAGAGATTCTCGGGCAACTATAAATTAACATGTACTTATAAACTTGGTATTCTGGAATCCCTGAAGATGAAAGTGACAAGTTCCATCCTGCATACAGAGATTGCCACAATCGTGCCACAGTTGTCTCTGACCTCTGACCTGAGTTCTCTAAGGTGCTGGCCTTCTTTCTTAGGCAACTACTATTTACATGGGCTATTTGTTTTATACTAGCCCCTAGAAGCCTTTTGCTTCTGGCAGCATCCACAGACACCATTCCTCCAAAAGGCTTTGAAGAATGATCTATGACAGAAGCTACAAAACATCTTAAGATCAATTGCTGTAATTATCTTCTGAATAATTTTCCACTATTATTCAGGCTGTACATATTGTACATGAAAGGCTATGTTCAGCCGAACCAGAGCCTGCTGGGTCTGGGATTTACAGCTCACTATGCAAGAAGATTTAGAAGGCAACCCCTAGGAAATCCATCTGGAGATGGTTGAGAGGATAAAGGAAAATATAAGTTCCTTTAATCTTAATATTCTTTATGCTCTGCTCATTATGATTAGATATATCTTCTAGTTAAGCCCTCAACAAAAATAGAACTGGCAATGAAAAGACGATTTATTTTCTTTCTATTGCTAAGGGAAAATAGCACACATAAAAATAATAATAACACTATAAATGCGTGATGCTTAGCTATTTAGAGAGTCATCCAACATCTCTCATTTGCAGAATTTGAAGAATAAAGGAGAGAATCCCTCTTCAGACCATGACTGAAGAACAGAGAATACTAGCTAATTTCTTGTCCCTTCCCTTGTCTTTTGTAGGTACTCAAACATACTCTTTATATTTAACATGTAACAGACCAAAAAAAAATCACCATTTCCATTGCTGTTTTCCTCCAACTCTCAAGGGACAACATCTACATGCAGGAGCATGAGGTTACTGAGAAAGACCAGGAGAGCTTCGTTTCTCATTAAGATTATTACTGAGGCAGGGTTAGAAGGAAAACAAAATTCAATACATTTGCTGTTGCATTGATTATTAATAGAAACAAGCTTTGGCTCACACAAGACAGTAAATGCTTCTGTTCCAGACCTCAGCACCCAAGTGAGAGGACAGCAGCAGCTGGATAATAATACGTTTTAGCAGCAAATCTCTTCTGAGTCAAAGTGGATGCTTCTCCCCCAGGAATGGATCCTGTGAATGCAAGAGTGCTTTCTGGGTTTTTTTTTAAAAAATCAAACTCCAATTTTCTTAGGCCATAGCCAAACATGACAGGTTTCTATAATAGGATAACTCATTATGAGAATTGCATTAGATCCAGGTTATTTAGCTGACAGCATTGGCTTGGGCAAGCTTACTGACCTGCCTTGAAATCAAATATTTGAGATGCAGCAGGTAGAGAGCGACCACTCTATAGCTGGGAATGCAGGCTGTTGGCCCAATGCAGCTGGGTGCTGTGCTGAGAAGAGAAAGGACCCAGATACACACACAGGAAACGACAGAAGGTATAACCAGCATGCAATCCCTCTTTCCAGCATAGGATGGATGTAGTTATGAGTGATATTGGGAAGGGTAGTTAAAGGAAGCCAGAGTGATAGGTTTCCCTGTCTTCTAACAGACTTCTGGGTTGAAGCATCCTGATAGTGCTTTGCTTTCCAGTGTATTCATCCTTTATCCTCTTTTCCTCTGGATCTTGGAAGGAAGCATAAGAAGAGAATAGTTTTTGGTAGAGTCACAGGCTACTTCCTCTGAAAAGGTCTTAGAAGTCAGTTCGTCCAACCTTGTGAGACAACAAACTCAACAGCCAAGTCCCGGCTTCTCCTGGCACCACAGGCTCAGTTCACAGTCATGGTTTAAAGCAAGCTAACTAAAAGATCATTTTCATTCTACAGACCCATACACTGAGTATTATACAAGCTGTTTATGTGTGTCTATGACTAAATTATATGACAGAACATTTTCAAGGAAGAGGATTATTCCGGTTGTTGATTCAGTGAGTTCAGTACGAGTAGTCACATGTCTGCACGCACTTGGGTAGAAAGTTGTCAAGACCGGAGCTTGCTTTGAGAGAGAGCTACTCCACTGTGTCAGACAAGAAGCTGAGAGTACAATGGGAAGGAGGCAAGGGCAAGACTCCCCTCCAAGAATATATCCCTGTGACCCACTCTTCTAGCTAGGCTTACTTCCAAAAGCTTCTACTATCATCCAAAGTAGTGCCATTAGCTGGGGACAAGATGCTTAATATGAGCCCAAGGAGACATTACAAATTCACCACACAACAAAGTATCAATAGGTTTAAATGTCAGAAGGTATGGCAGGAATGGCTATACTCGAGCTCAAACCTAACATTTCTTATATAAAAATTGAATGGGTATTTAAAGAACTAAATATTTAATATAATTCAACATATTATCCATTGTACTATAGCTTTCTCCCTCATGGATTGTTTTGTTGTTACTGTTGATTTTGTTTTTGTTTGTTTGTGTTTTTCTTTCTGTTATAATATGCTTAGCTGAATTTGGAGTTTGAATCACAAAACTACAGACTCATCGCTTTAGCCAATTTGTAAAGTTCTGGAAATAATTCCATATTTCATTTCGTTGGTGTGTGTGTGTGTGTGTAAGTGTGTGCATGTAATTTTGTTGCTTATCTGTGTATATGTATGTACTATGTGTATGCATGTATGTATGCATGTATGTATGTATGTATGTATGTATGTATTTATATTCGTATGCAGGCATACATGTGTGCATGTGTATGTGTGTGTGTGTCTTTGTGTGTGTGTGTGTCTTTGTGTGTGTGTGTGTGTGTGTGTGTGTGTGTGTGTGTATGTCTTTGTGTGTGTGTCTGTGCCTGAGAAATTTCTGGAAGTGCGAGTGTTCTTAGCAGGTGAAGGTCAGATAGTCCCATTGTGGGGTAGGCTTTCTTCATGTGAAAAGATTTGGGGATTTTACTCACTCTCTCCAATGGTGACTGCTTTCCAAAGTATGAAATACATACCAATGGTGTCAAAGTGGGAAAAAACCCTAAAATCTGGGGATAATTACACACATCAAGCTAATTACCCAGAAGCACTATTAGCTAATGAGATTAGCCAGAAGCCCTGTCCAGCATTGATTAATCAAAGAATAATGCCAACACACCTGCAGTGAAGAGGCTCCTGATCCCCAGCAGAAGAATGGGAAGCTGCTGTTTGGAAATGGTAAGCATTTGTCCTACTGCCATCCTCCAGCTTTACAGGAAGCAAAAGTCATCTCAGATTAATGCTCAGCAGGGGGCCGAGACAGACCATAAATCCAATAGTTATGTCACTCTAGACAAAAGAAACTCAGTCTGCAGCTCAATCTCCTCCTTAAAAAAAATGGAAACACTCATAATCTATGTCCATTTGGTTCATAAGACTGTGAGAAATTATTTTTAGGGACATGCATAATCTTAGCTCCAAGCAAGCACTTTAGTGCTTAAAAATAGCAAGCTAGTCAAAAGCCTCAATTGTGAAATATCATGCTTGGGACTCCCTTGTCTGTCATTGAGAGAAAAGATCACAGTAAGGAGACTTGCCGACAGTTTACAAAATGCAAGCAACCAAAAAGGAGATCAAATAACTGAGTTATAAAGTAATAATAGGAACAGGGCTAGAGATGACCTATGGGTTAAGAGTCCTTATATTCCTGCAGATGACCAGAATTCAGTTCCCAGCACCCACATAAGAGGCTCACGGCCCTCTTTTTCAAGGATTTGACATTTTCTGGCCTCTGAGGGCAACAGACAAACATGTGGCACATATTTATACATCCAGACAAACATTTATACACATAAAATTTAAAGAAAATACTTAAAGGATACAAGAAAGCTGATAGCGAATAATAGCAAATAACCATAAAAACATTTCACTTTACTTGTAATTAAAATAAATCAAAACTATACAAATCTTTTGCTGTTATAGAAAACTCAATCAGTTTGGCTGTTCCCTAATCCCATCGGTAACATAAAGACACAACATTCATACTTTTTTTCTTAGGAAAATTGCTGAAGAAAAAGCCATATAATTTAAAGATCCCAATAGTAGAGTACATTGTCATTTGTTTTTCTGGATGATTCTGTTGGTTCTGGGGCACATATAGAGGCCTTTTGATGCACATTCAAAAGTATCATTATGAAGACTGTCTTTTGGAGTTGAGAAATATCAGCTGAAAGAATTCCAGTTTATAAAATGCTGGGAGAAAGATTTTATGTCACCACATACTGTGGAGAAATCTAAATGCTTTGAACTTCAAAGACTCTTAGTAGGGAGAAATTAGCCAAGTTTCCTTTCATTTGAATGGGGGATTTTATTTTCCAGTGTGAGGAATCCAAACACAAGGGATGAAGTGTGAAGAGTCTGTGATGAGATCATCAAGCAGAGACCTCATAAGTGGCCCAAAAGATGCTGTAATAGAGATCAAGGTTTTCTTTTTGAATTAGGAAAGTAGACTTAGCATCTCAGATGTGTTTTCCTTCTTTCTATAAGACAATTATTATGACTGTTTTATTTTTTTTAAAAAAGACTCCCTTATATAATAAATTTCATTCTTTGTGGAGAAATTATAGGAAAGTTTTATTATTGTGACTATTACTTTTATATTTATTTACTTGTGTGAGTATGTTTATGTGTATGCATGTGTGTGTATATGTGCATGTTGTGTGTGTGTGTGTGTGTGTGTGCGTGTATGTGTGTGTGCGTGTTTGCATGCATGTATATTCCTGTATATTCCTGGAGGTCAGAGGATAACTTGTTGGAAATAGTTTTCTCTTTCCAGCTAAGTGCTGGGAAGTAAAGAAAGAGAGTAAGAGACAAAACAATACAAAAAAATATGAGGCTGGAAAGATATCTCAGTTAGAAAAATATTTGCTACATAGCATGAGATCCTGTGTTCTGTGGCATGCACGTGTAACTCTAGCATGAGGAAGCCTAGGACAGGCAGGTCCCTTGGGGCCTGCTTGTCACTTGAGACAGGGATGATTTGGTTCAAGGAGAGACCCTGTCTCAAAGAAAGTAGTTGAGGAAGATACTCAGTGTTGACCTTTGGTCTGCACACACAGGTATACACACACACACACAAGTATGCACACAAAGAAAAATGGAGAAAAATAAAGTTGGAGTAGTACTGTGAGGAATGAGAACTTCCTGTACTTTACTGGCTTTTAATAAACTACAAAAGATTGAATATCCAGATTGGAAAAAAAATGAAGCCTAAGTTAAAAATAAATTCAGATTTGTAATTAAGGAAGTAGCCAAGTAGAAAAATAACACCATTGGCTGTTACTAATTTTTGTTTAATTTTGTCTCTTTTTATCACTTCCACAAATATCTGAGGGATTATGGACAAGATACAACACAACATCTCCTATGACCCACATGTAAGCCTACGAAGACATATGCAAATCGTAACATTCTGCCACTGAGATGTGAAGGCTCATGTCTACCTCATAATGCCAAATACATTTATTCTGTCTCCGTGATCTTTTGGGGTTTTAACAGTTCCAGCATCTTTCAAAAAAAAATGCAAGCCCAAAGTCTCTTCTAAAGTTCAAAGGAAATTTTAGCTCTGAGACTGTAACCATCAAATGAAAAAATAACATACATCTGCTACTCGATGGTCAGAAAGGCACAGGATAAATATCTCTAGTCCTAAAGAAGATTACAACATAGAAAGGACTGATAGGACCAACACAAGACTGAATGAAACCCAGTAGGACAAAGGTTGACTCATAAAGCTCCATGGCTGGCATTCAGGGCATCTGGTTGCACGGTTGAGCTCCCTGGAGACCCAGCAAGCACAGCAGCTGTAGTGTACAACAATTAATCCCCCAAGAAGCATCCTGGATATCAGACTGTTTTCTCTCCAACGTTGTGTACAAGCTAATCATCTCCCTAATATAACAAGCTGAGTTTTGTGCATTTGAGCCAATGTACTTCCTAATTCCCTGGAATGTTGTCATTCTGTGCTTACACGGCCATACTAGCTGAGCTCATAGCACACCATTCTGCTCCTCGGGAGGGCAAGGTCTATCCTATCTGCAGTGCCATTTCTACCATGTTCTTTCTCAATAGATGGCATCTACCTCTCTCTCTCTCTCTCTCTCTCTCTCTCTCTCTCTCTCTCTCTCTCTCTCTCTCTCTCTCTCTCTGTTAGATATGGAATTAAGCTGGGAAGTTCCATATGTACTGTCATCAATGGGCTAAAATTCACACACTAGCGTTCTTCACACACAGCTGGGGCTGCAGTAGGAGTACAAACTCTTCAGAGAAAAAAATCGAACGCCTAATGACAATCTAGGCTGACATTGATGCTGAGAACCTATTTCCTCATTTCCACCATGGGAGACAAATGGTTTTGCGTTTCTGTTTTTTTTTTTTTGTTGTTGTTGTTGTTGTTTTGGTTTTTTTGTTGTTGTTGTTCTGCTTTTACCCTTCCATTTTCTTTTCTTTCTTTTTTTGGGGGTGGGGGGGTGGGGGAGGTGCAGCAAACATTTATTGATGTTATTTAAGAGAGTAGGTAGAACTCCCTAGGCCTCTCCTGTTATTATGGGAGGGAGATGCTCAGTGTTGGAGACAGGGACTCCTCAGCATCTGAGGGCCTCTCTTTTGCTCTCAGTGTCCTTGCTGGGGTGGGTAGTCTAGGGTTTCTTACTTTTTGAAGGCCATATAGGCCATGAGGTCTACGACTGTGTTGCTGTAGCCATATTCATTGTCATACAAGGAAATGAACTTTACAAAGTTGTCATTGAGAATAGTGCCAGCCCCAGCATCAAAGATGGAAGAGTGAGAGTTGCTGTTGAAGTTGCAGGAAGTAACCTGATCCTCAGTGTATCCCAGATGTCATTCAGAGGGCCCTCAGATGCCAACTTCACCACCTTCTTGATGTCATCATACTTGTCAGGTTTCTCCAGGTGGTATGTCAGATGCACAATGGATATATTTGGGGTAGGAACATGGAAGGCCATGCCAGTGAGCTTTCTGTGCAGCTCTGGGATGACCTTGCCCACAGCCTTGGCAGCACCAGTGGATGCAAGTATGACGTTCTGGGCAGCCCCACAGCCGTCACGCCACAGCTTTCCAGAGGAGTCATCTACAGTCTTCTGAGTGGCAGTGATGGCATGGACCGTGATTATGAGCCCTTCCAAGATACCAAAGTTGTCATGGATGACCTTGGCCAAGGGTCTAAGCAGTTGATGGTGCAGGATGCATTGCTGACAATCTTGAGCAAGTTGTAATATTTCTCGTGGTTCACATTCATCACAAACATGGGAGTATCAGCAGAAGGGGCAGAGATGATGACCCTTTTTGCCCCACCCTTCAAGTGGACCCCGGCCTTCTCCATAGTGGTGAAGATGCCACGACATACTCAGCACCAGGATCATTCCATTTGATATTAGCATAATCTCCCTCCTGGAAGATGGTGATGGGCTTCCCGTTGATGACAAGCTTCCCATTCTCAGCCTTGACTGTGCCATTGAATTTGCCATGGATAGAGTCATACTGGAACATGTAGACCATGTAGACCAGTTGAAGTCAAGGAAGGGTTGTTGATGGCAACAATCTCCACTTTTTTTCCAAGTGCAGAGCTGAAGGCAGCCCTGGTAACCAGATGCTCAATATGGTCAAATCCGTTCACACCGAACTTCACCATTTTGTCTACGGACCAGGCAGGCACTGCACAAGAAGATGCGGCTATCTCTGGAACAGGGAGGAGCAGAGATCCATTTTCTTTTTATAATCCCAAAGACTAGATTCTCATGCATGGTAAGTACTTTACTATTGAGCAATATCCCAGTCCTCTTTTAACTTTATTTTTTTAAATTTTGAGACAGTCTCATTAAGTTGCCTCAGCTGGCCTTGAACTTACTGTAGCCTAAGCAACTCTTCATTTTTTGATTCTCCTGCCTCAGCCTCCCAAGTATGTGGGATGACAGCATTAAAGGCTTCATGATTTCTATAAATTCTTCCTAGCAAAGCAAACAAGACACCAATATTAATGCACACTTCAGGGCCTTTTGTTTTATATACTTATCTCATTGCTGTGATGAAACAACTGAGAAAAGGAACTCAAGGAAGGAAGGGTTGACTTTGACTCAAAAGTAGAATCTGTCATGGTGGGAAAGTCATGGCTGCAGGGATGTAAGACAACTAGGCACAATGCATCCAAAACCCAGAAGCAAAGAGAAGAACCCTGATGTTGCGTTGACTTCCTCCTCTGATTCTCCCTGGAACCCCCAGGTGGTGGAAGGATGCCACCAACATTTGGGGTCTGTCTTCTTTCATCAATTAATCTAATCTAAATAATCCTTCACAAACACACCCCGAGACTTGTTCCACAGCAACTCTCCATCCCGTCAGGTTGACAACCAAAATCTACACCCACAGTTCTATTTAGACCTCAAGAATACGTTCTTGAGCTAAGAGAGTTTATGGTGTTGAGTTTTTCACACCTGAGAATGATGCTCATGAGTTTTCTTTTTTACCTAAGGTTTTGTGACAATCTGTGATAACAATTATAAACAAAAAAAACCCTAACTTGTATTTTATTTGACTCCACCCATCAGCTTTCTTCAGATATTTCACAAGAAGTGAATTGTTGTGTGTTCTCCTTCAGTCAGTTTCTCTATCCTCTAACATCTGTGTTTACTGTACCTGAGGAAGAGGTTAAGAGAGCAGAAATGTGGAAATTAGCCTGCCAAGAACATCAGGACAGCACATCAGATCTGGTGAGAGAAAGCAGGAAGAGTCAAACAGCCAGAGAAGACCTTACTGTATTGGGCCTTTGTTTACACCTTAGAAAATTTGGAATTCCTATTTGGAAATGTCTTCAACCAGGGCAATAAAAACATGTCAGAAATGTAAAATATCTGCCCGCTCCCCATACCTGCTTTTAAAAATTGCTCTTTGATTGACTCCACAGGGAACAGCTGAATCAAGGCAACAGACCTTACACAATGAAATACTTAAATGTGATGGGGGAAAGGCCAATGTTTGAAGCCCTGTAAGTGAGGAATGTATTCAGTGTTTTGAGGCAAGGGTGAGAAGGTGAGCTGGCAGGAGAGGGGGAAGGCAAGCAAGCAGGTTGGTGGAGGCAGAGTTATGGGTACGTAAGAGCAAAAACTGGAGCAAAAACATTTTAAAATAAAATACCCTGAAGTCAGATTCCTTTCTGTAAACCTGCAGGGACCCAATAAAAAGCTGCGACTAAATGAAAGTGTTACCAAAGCAGACGGAGAAAAACATCAGAAAATCAAATGACACATTTGAAAGGGCAAAACATCAATATTACTAAAGAACTGATCAGATATGTCATTTTGAAATGCAACCAAAGCAACCAAATCGTGAAATGTGTTAAAATGGGGAACAGGGTGGGTGCGGGTCTGGCTCCTGCCATGCAGAAAATCAGATGCTCTGCCGAGTACATGAATAGAAGGGTAGGCAGGTCGTGTCTATACACATTTAAAAATTGTCAAAAGAAAATATCAAAATGATGGACCATGCTAAGAGGAGTATTTGTTCTAGCCAAGGGGACTTCAGCAGATCTCTGGGACCAGCAGCCTGATCTTGGCCTATTAAATGCTCTTTGCAGCTTAGCTCTGATATTTCTTTGGCATTAGCAGTTAGATGTTAGGATTCTTAGTTCAAGACTAAGAGGATGATGTGGCTTTTATAAGTGGAGACGGTGTTTTAACAGTAGTCTGTCTGTGGGTACTAACTACCCAGCCTTCATGAATGTGTTTGCAGCTAAACTCCAGTCACTGTGACCAGAAGTGGTGGTGCTAGGCAGCTAAATACAAGCTCTTAAGAGCTGGGAACTAACTGCTCAGCAGATAAAGCGCTTACTGCTTACTGCACACGGACAGGGATCTGAGTTCAATCTCCAGTACCCATGTAAAAATGATACAGGAATAAGCCAGGCATGGTGACACACATCTTAACCCCCTCATTCAGGAGGCAGGCCAGCCTGGTCTACATAGTGAGTGAGTTTCAGGACAGCCAGAGCCACACAGTAAGATCCCGCCTCAAAGGAAAAGAAAAGGATACAGGGATGGTGGGACATGATTGCAATCTCAATGGTAGGAGATAGATCCTTGGGGCTCGTTTTCAAGCTTGGCCAAGTGAGTGAGTTCCAGGTCATTAATAAAAGACCCTCCATACTCATAGTACAAGTGTACACACACACACACACACACACACACACACACACACACACTGTGTCTTGTGTGGAATAGGCCAGGCATCAGATATTTAGCCAGAAAACCAGAAATGAGTCAATAAGTGCACACAATATCTGAATAGTTTAAAAATACCACCAGAAACCTCAAATAGGGCCATTAAAACCTGTGAGAAATATCTGTTAGGAGTTAGGAGAGGGCTGGGTAATATGTTGTTGTGCAGAAATTCTCACCCTCTTCAAATGAGGCCAGAAGGTAACTTATGAAGGACTCCGTTGGGCTACTTAACAGATGTGTATCTGCTTCATCCCACAACCTACTCGTGGGTCATGTGGATGGGAGACACCACTTCTGGTAACAAGCACTCAGGTCAGTTGAGAATAAAGTAGTTGCCTCCTCCATATCTAGACGAATTTAAGTTTGTAAGGATGATTAATAGAACTGAACAGAAATTATCCCATTCTCTTCAATGTAAACAAGGGGATTCTTTTAATGTTTTTAAAGGATTCTTGGAAAAGGAATCTAATGACCAAAAACAGAAGTTTTATTTGTTTGTTTGTTTGTTTTTACAATTTCTTAATGATATGACAGAGAATGGTGAGTGAAGAAGAAAGAAGGCACAAACACCTAAAAGAAAAGAAATGACTCTGGAAAAAGATATATGAGACCTCAGTTACTCAATTTTAAGTCTCTCTGCTTCATAAACTGCCCAGGATACTTGAGTACTCAGGATGCCATGGTTATTTTCATGAGGGTCAGCAATGTTAAGTAATTCTGGATGCTCTAAACTCTCTGAGACGAAGGACTATCGTCTGGTTCAAAATCAGGATCCTCAGAGGCACATCAACAAGTCTAAACGTATTTGAACATCATTGGCTGGACTTTCAAGACATTTGGCTCTAAGGTAGGTATGCTGTCTCTAATCGTGTGTTGCCATCCTTCTGACACTGAAAGCTGATTCAGCCACACTCCACTTCTTTCTTTTTCTAGCATTCGAAGGGCATCTACTGATTATGTATCTATTTGCTGATGCTTGAATTGTCACTCTCTGGAAGTAGAAAGGTGCTTCCACAAATCTGTAGATATGCATTTTATGGCAACAACTTGGACCCACTTGAATCCAAATTTCTGTTGTGTGCTACTATAAAACCAATGTTATTAGCTGGGACTTAAAGATGCCAGCATCCATCAACTCAGCAACTACC
The DNA here is from genome assembly GCF_004785775.1 of Grammomys surdaster. NCBI lineage: Eukaryota > Metazoa > Chordata > Mammalia > Rodentia > Muridae > Grammomys > Grammomys surdaster. Next base: position 25,950,416 of record NW_021604588.1, on the reverse strand, counting down.
GTAGTAAATAGCTCAGTCTGTACAGATTCCTTTGTGAATAACTGATGTGACTTGATCTAAGTACTAGGACACTGGCCATCAAGCCTGATCTGTCCAGCTGGCTTCATGGAGACTTGGGTTCTCTGGGAGGAATTCACAGGCTTGGCTAGAACCTAGACTGGTTCTGAAAAGTAGCAGGCAGTAACCAGACTCCTTTCTTTAGAACCAGACTTCATCCATCATATCACCCACCCATTTCTATTCTAATAGTCAAGGCCAGCTGCTACCACCCAAGGCTGATTGTGCCAATAATGGATTATTATAATGCGTGGGGCTAATAGGGCCAATGTTGTCAGAAAATGGCGGGTGAGATGGATATGTGCAATAAAAACGAAGACTCTCTCGCATTTATATATTGCCTTTACTTTCAAAATGTGTTCACATCTGTTATGTCATTTTCTCGTCCCAATTCCCCCTGAGAATGATGGATCCTTCAGGCATAAAGCTTCTTTTATTCAGATGCAAAAAATGGCAAGTGGACTGAAAGATCTTTCCAATGATCCTTGCGGCAAATGGGCAGAGTCATTGGCCTTCTTAAACTGCCAGACCTTAGCAGGTTAGAGCCCTACAAAAAGAGCAAAGGCTTTCTCCATCTCCTTGGAGTATTTCTATCCACCCATCCTTGATTTAGAATAAAAATGAAAATTGTCTTTTTTGTTCCCCCAGCAGACCGTGATAGACCGGAGTTGTTGCCTTTTCTTCTCCGTGTTCTGAGTCCCTCCCTTCTTCTCTCTTCTACTTGACATGTAAATTTAATGTTTTCACCCAATGAGTCAATCAGAACGGAATGCTAATTTATTAAGCAAATGTGTAAAAGCTGCAGTGTGCTACACCCATGACTATGATTGACACAAGACAGCAGCAAACGCTAAGCCTCCTCAGCTGAGGCCATCATAAAGAGAATACACGGCGAATCTTTGGGGCTCATCAGCTTTTTATCCAGCCCTTCCATTATCTGCTTAGACGGGGACACAAATGAGAACAGCTGAAACCAGCCATGCAAAGCAAGACAGCCAGTTGCTCACACAGCATTCTGCAGACTTCCTGCGTTGTGTTCATACTGAGGATGAGGGTGTGGGAACCCTGTCAACCGGGCTACCGTGAGTCCCAAACTTATTTAGGGTTATGTTATATTCCTCTTTTCTGTATTAATTTAAATAGAGTACATTCTAAAAGACACAGAATTCTTACACCTTTTAGCAACAAAATTTATTCTTAATTATACAATTACTTTATCATGCAGCACTTGCTGGAAAGGGAGGCAAAGAATGGGCTGGCTTAAGGTATTTTTTAAAAAAAAAAAAAAGGTTAACAACCTAATTTCTTTCCCCTCCGGAACTCAAAACTGTTAAGGCACACCAAGTGTTCCTCATTTCTGGATAATAAAATAATGGTGTAATTAACAATTAAATAGCACAGTATCATACGAAATTATTAAATTTGCTTGTGGAAGGAAGTAAAAACCATACTATTTTAAGGAATGTTAAAATGAGATAATTATTATCTAGCTTAAATGTAAAAGCCAAATTCTTCCAATGTGCTTTCTGCCCTTGGCTGTTTGGTACATTTGGAGTTTCTCTTACTCTCTGTGGTCTTTGAGGCTGAGGATGGGTAGTTATAAGCTGGGGTATATTCTAATCTCACAGCTTTATTTTCAACCCCTGACCCCATCCCAGCTCCTCCTGCTCCCCACCCTGGACACTGTGTCTGCTATCCATGTAGATTCCTCTTGCTGTCCTCCCTGGGACACAATGTCTGCTGGCCTTGAAGCCTTCTCCACCCTTGGCAACCCTGGATACAGTGTCTGCTGTCCATGTAGACTACTTTTGCTTCCCTCCCTGGGACACAGTGTCTGCTGACTATGCAGCTGCTTTAGCTGCTGTCTTTTGTTCTTCTCTTTACTTTAATAAGCACCTGAACCTACTGACTTATAAAGAGAAACATTTATTTGGCTCACAATCTTGGAGGTTTCAAGGCCATTATCAACTGGCCCTGCTGTTTTTGAACCTATCTATTATGAAGCAGCATATTTTGGTGGAAGTGTGCAGAGAGCACAGCTGCTAGGCATGGATAAGCACAAAGGAGAGAAGGAGACAGAGGCAAAGACCCTTGATCTTCATTGAAGGTTGATTCAGAGTCAACTGAAGACGTCACACTAGGCCCGGCCTCTTATAATCACTACCACATCCCAAGAGAAAACTTGAGAGGACAAGACTGTTACACACAGATCGTTTAAGATATTCTAAAATAACAATCTGAATACAGGCTGGAGAACACCCATGGAGATAGGACGTATCTCTCTTACATCAAGACTGTGTCCATCCCTTATTGTTGAATGAGTCTACTGACCTTTTTCCTGGGTCTAATTTTGTCTCATCTGGATCAGTTTACCTTACAGAAGCAGTGAGCTTATTTAAAACTCCTATCTTATAGCATATTGCTTGTCATCCTTCAAGGATCCACCTTGTCCCTGGGAAGTCATCTCAGTGACATTGGATAGCATTCTTGGATCTTCCCAGATTTGGCCACACCCAGTGTATTAATAGTTATCTTACACACTAGTCTGATAAAACTCTGAGCAGAAACAACTCCAGGAAGGAAATATTTATTTTGATGCACAGTTTCAGAGAACACTGGTCCATTATAATGGACAAGGCATGGAGTGCAGCATAATGTATGGAAACAGAGGCATTAGTGGAGACTGCTTACACCATGATGGATCTAGAGAGAATGACAAGAGCTAGATATAACCAAGGATTGAAAAGACTGGGCATAACATTCAAAAGGCCACATCAAGCTACCTACTTTCACCAACCAGACCATACCTCATCCAGTATCCAAAACCTCTCAAAAGAGCACCACCAACTAAGCCTCAAACATTCCAAACAAATTGTAGAAGCACTTTAACTCAAACAAGAACATTCCACTCAACCCCTTAAATTAGGCCCATGGGCATCTCAGAATGCAAACTGCATTAAATATCACTTTAAGCGTATCTAGAATCTAAAATTCAAATGCCTGAGCCTAAACTTTCTACTGAGACTCAATCTCAGTCTGCTAAGAGACTCAATGTTTTAACTGTGAAGCCCATAAAATAAAAGGAAAATTATATACTTCTAAAGTACAAAGGCAAAAAGGAAAGATTGCCATTGCAAGAGATGAGATGAAGGCAAGACTGAAAGCCAGGAGGGAACACTCGAGGTCCTGTAGCTCCATGTCCAACATCTAGGACAAGTGTGGTGCCAATGGCTTAGGGAGCCCACCCACATATTTGCCATGGCCTATCTGTTGGGCTGCCTCCAAGTTTTCCTTGGCAGACACCCCATGATCCTGGCATCTCCAACATCCTGGAATCTCTATTGCAACTTGGGCATCAATCTTACAGCTTCACACCAATCTCACTCAGGTTCATCCTGTGGCTAATGTGACCCTGGTACATCTTGTCTGGCCTCACAAGATTGATTCTTTATTGTCAGTAGAGATTTCCATGATCATATAACCCCTGCATTCTGTATACCTTCAAGACTAGCCCTGGGTGAAAAATGCCAAGATCTGTCATTAGCTTGAGCAGTAGCCAGGCACCCTTAGACCATTGTTGCAGAGATCTCTGAGTGCTTTGGTGATTGAAAACAGGAGGCTGGACATAGTGTCTGAAAATACAAGGAGAGTGCTTATATAGTGGTGGTTCTTGATGTATAAAGAATTTTACAAAGTTACAGGACACCTGTCCTGTACTTAAGCGGTTCTTTGCAAGTGGAATAAACTTAAAATAGTCTCTCTTCGAAGGAAAGTCTTTCAAATCAGTTTGAAGTTTTGCACACTGGAGCCTTCACACAAATAATTCCTGAAGTATCTTTAATGGAAATGTCTCCAAATCTCCAGTGAAAAGGGCTGATATGGAAATAAAGAGGGTGTTCATATCACAGCAGGCCAGGAATCAGAGTGAGGCTGGAACCAGGGATACAGCAGAGTGGACTACCACCACCATCTAGGCCTCATTCCTACAATTTCCAGATCCTTCTTTCACAGAGTCTCTCACTGGGAGGTGAGTGTTCAAACATGAGCCTCTGAGGGATGTTTCAGATTGGAACCGTATCCCACTCCCTCCTCCCCATTCTTGCTAACTATCATATGCTCTGGCTACACAGATGACAACTGGCACATGTTTTTAGGGAAAGAAAAATATTTTCCTTCACCTTCACAAATCTTAATGCATAAAATTCCTCCCAAATAAATGATATATTAATGAAGAAAGAGGCCAGAAATGTACCAATACGAATATTTCACGTAAATACAGGACACAGGTGAATGCTGCACTGCTCTAAAATATAAGTAACTTCTAATTTCATATGGTGCAAGATCTTCAACGTGGAGAGGCAACATGTGACAAAGCAGGTGACAAGACAATAAAGATTTTGAGTGCTTAGGGGTGTGAGCTCTGGGGATGGCAAACAACTGTCAGACAAAGGCTGGTTAGAGAAATTCTGATGTAGACCCTCCTGCTGCTGTCTCCAGGCCTGCAAAGCCTGAAACTGCTTTGATTGGGTAGCTTTTCTTCTCCCCATGGTTTTCCAAGCAGACAGAGGGAGAGCAGCTTTTCGCAGTTCATTCTTCTAAGTTGGTTCAGATCAGCAGGTTTTGGTATCTGGAAATGATACACACTGATCTATCACTGAATCCCATGCTATAAGGAAGTACCTGAGCCTGAGTAACTTTTAGAACAGTGCCTTGGTGCTGTAACCTGCAGAGAAAAAGAGTGCTACTACGGGTTGCTACGGGAGGAGGGATGGAGTCAGAAGGGACAAATGCTACTGGAAGCCTTTTTTACAAAGTCCTTAGTCCCATCTGAAAAGGAAAAGGCCTTGAGGGGAAATCACAGATTGATCTGAAAGACCCTGTTTCTCTTTTGTTTTATTTATATTGTTTTTAATTTTTGAGAATTTCACAAACAAATACTGTACTTGCATCATTCTATCTCTCCCTTTCTCTCCAACTCTTTCTGTGTCCCCTAATCTGTGACCTATTCTTTTTTATTATTGTTACCTATAAATACATATATACATCTCACACACACACACACACACACACACACACACACACACACATATATATATATATATATCATACATACATACATACATATATACATGCATACATACATACATACATATATACATACATACATACATACATACATACACATCTTATTGAGTCCGTTTAGAGTTGTTCAACTGTATATGCATTTAGGTCTGACCAATTGGAATCCTATAACCTATCAGCCAATTTGTGCTTGTAGAAAGATTCATATTCTCTTTCGTGCTCCCCACACACACACACACACACTTCTTAATGCCACTACTTTGGAAACTAGGTTGTAGCATGAGGGATGCAAGCCATCTGCCCACACTTTACTTTCTCTGTATTCTTCCATGCTTTATGCTGGCAACACCACTCATTCATTACTTCAAGGTCACCTTAGCTTTGAAGACTCAAAGGGAAGGGTATCACCATCTTCTTGTGTGCTCATACCACACATGCGCAGAGCATTGCCGGCTTCTGTTGTGCCTCCCAGATACCTTTAAACTGTTCTGGAAAGAACGAATGGTCCTGATAGGAACACCTTCCCCCTACTCCACTTGTTTTCTTGAGTGATCTTCCATTTTCCTTGGCTCCTTAATTTTCCTTCCCTTTTCCATCTCCATCTAACAGGGTCTGTGGGATGGGAAGCCTGCAGAGAAACCAGTTGCTATGCCTGTCCCTACCGGAATGTCTTCTTCACAGTCGACTGGCTGCATCTGCCTGGGGCTTGGATTCTGACAGCTGTTTAATAAACCACATCAGCAGTGCACCAGCTTAAGACAGAATGAAAGTGAGTGCCTCACATTCCATTTCTACTTGCTGATAACCATCATTTACTTTTTAATATAGCAGTATTTCCCCACCTCCCTCCACACAAACAGCTGCCTTCTTCCCTTTGGTATAGTAAAAGGTCTCTTGCTTGGGGCTGGGGCTTTGCAGCTCCAGCATGTGTTCACCTGTATCAGCTAATGGCTGCTCAAGCACTTCAGACATCTGAGGAATCTCCCCTTCCCTCCCCTCCCCTTCCTCCAAATGCTTTGTAAAATTCTTTGCTTGGCAGAGAAAAAGCCACATCTCACAGCTGCTTCTGCCCTGCCGGTCCCCATTCTATTGTAAGGTCCCCATTCTATTGTAAGGTGTATTACAGTTGAGTGTGGTGGTGGTTATCTTTTAAAAGGCCTTACATATTCCATCTCATTGAATAACAGAAACCAGAGGAGGAAAGGGAAGGAGAAAGAGGCTGTGGAATGCTACAAAGAGCAGACTGAGATGAGTCAGTATATACCCTATCCTTCTCCCAAGAAAAGGGATGCATCTCCTGTTACAATAGAGGAGATGGGAAGCCGTTTCAAAGCATGGTATTACTCCCCAAACCTTTCATTTTATCTCAGCACTTAGAAGCAACTTTACTGTCTCTCTGGGGTGGGGTGGATGAAGCTGACTCTCCCCTACACAGCTCTGGGAAGTCTCACTCCACCATCTATCATTTAGCAGCTCAAAGCTGAAGTAGACAGGACAGAGCACCAGATTGCTGTGGAAACCTGTCTCCAGTCGAGGGCTGGCCTCTCATCCAAGCAGATTGAAATTAGGTTTCAAAACTACCCGTGAGAAAGAAAGATGAGATGGAAAGTCGCTGATGCAACTGAAAATACTGTGCTGATAGCTGACGAGGGAGAGAGTGGGGTAAAAGGGGCTGCTCAGAACGCTTAAATCGTCCCACTCCACACGCCTGTGGCTCCCTGGTTTCCCCCAACTCTGTTTTATTAACTGAGCTTCTTTTATGAGTCCTTTAATAAGCCTGGCTATTTTCTTCCCTGTGCAGAGAAGATCGTAAACTCCCCTGCTTTTAAAAAAATACAAATAAATAGCTCGGGGTCCTGAGCTCACCCAGGAGGAGTAAGTAGGCCAGAGGAGTGTGTTCAATAGCCACACCTAAGGGCTCCTTTTGAGAGTTTGTCAGGCACAAGGATCTCATCTGGAATCCAGCAGAAGCCTACAAAGGAGGGAGAGCTTTTGTGGACTTTGGGAGGAGGCTAATCCTTTAGGCCTGCTCATTTAAGTTGTTTATGTCTAGTGAATTATCCCCTAATCCCTGCCCTTTGCCTGAGGCCAAGAAAGTTCTGCCTGTCTCTATGTAGAGAAA
>NW_021604588.1:25941967-25943055 GCF_004785775.1 Grammomys surdaster | reverse complement strand
CTTCCTCTCCCTCTCCTTCTCGTTCTTCCCCTCCCCCTCCTCCTGTCCCTCCTCCCCTCACTCATTCTCTCTCTATTTCCCTTTTTCCCCAAACCACACATACTCAAGCCATCACCAAATCCCCTGGCTCTACTTTAAAAATCTACCCACGTTTTGTGTCTGTTCTGATACCTTGCCTTTGCCCTAAGCCACCCTATGGATCATTTGCAATACGCCAGTGAGTAGTGAGTAATGTGTACCTGCTCTGTTCTTGCCCTTAACCCCACTCTACTCTCTGGTTGTTTTTGAAGAAAAAAAAAAAGTGCTGGGAAGGTATTCATTTACATCATACAAGTTCCAGCTTACTCAGTGTGCCTGGCTTGGTGGGCCCTTGTGACTCAGCTGTCCCTTGGGAATGATGGACTGCACCTACATCATTGGTTCTGGCCTGTTCCTATACCTGGAACAGTTTCTGGAAATCTCATTTTTACTCACACACACCCTTCTCAAGAGTCTCTTGATTACTTTTCCTGGATCATCTCATTCTAATCTGTGTGAGAGAACAAGAGGGAAACACAAACCTTCCAGCACCTCCATTGATCTTTACTGTCTGCTGCAGTACTTGCCCCACCCAGCCCAGCATACTACACATCTCTGTCTTTGCCAATCTATGCTTTATTTAGGGGCAGACTTTCGACTTGTTGAGCTCATGGCTGTTTCCTCTTGGTTAGAACAGAGCATAGTACAAAACAGGTACTTCATAAGTACTTATTTTCAGTCCATTCTGGGATCAAAATTTAGAGGCCAGTTCTGCATTAGTGTTGGAGGCAGGTTCCCTGGGTGATACTGGACCCAGTTCCTCCTCTGATGTGGATTTATGGTCACCTTAGAGGGCAGTTCAGGAATACCAGTCAACCACTATCCATGATCCTCTTCTCCAAGTTTTGAAAGGAGATTAAACCAACTAGATCCCAATCACTTGTGCTTAGTGGGAGCACACGTGGGTGGTAAGGTAGAAACCTTCCCTGGCAGCATCATTCCAGAGCAGAGCAGAGCAGAGCAGAGCAGAGCAGAGCAGAGCAGAGCAGAGCAGAGCAGAGCAGAGCAGA
>NW_021604588.1:25933208-25941957 GCF_004785775.1 Grammomys surdaster | reverse complement strand
GAGCAGAGCAGAGCAGAGCAGAGCAGAGCAGAGCAGAGCAGAGCAGACAGGAGCTGGCAACTCAGACCTTAGCACAGTAACCTCTTTCTGGCCCTTTACTTCCATGTTTGGCACCACAAAAGTCCTTAGAGTGGCCTAGCTAAAAGTAGTGAGGGTGGGGCAGCTGCTGAGGGATCTGACAGGCTCCCCAGAAAGGGCCTTGGGGTTGGGATTGCAGTGGCTTCCTGGATTACCCTGCACTGATTACCTTCCATGAGCACTTCGGTGACCTGACTCATACAAACTTTCTCTTGCACCCCTGGCAGTCATGTAGCCCTTCCTAAGAAGGTTCAATAGACTCATATGTATACTGGCCTTTCTGGGTGAGGATGGAACAGTAGAATCAGAGAGTCAAACTGGTCAAAATCAAGACCTCCATCTGTGGTCTAGCTTGGTGTGCCAGAGCTCCATATTGGACACAAGAGTATCTGGAACCGACCAGTAAGAACAAAATTTAACACTGATAAGCAGCTGTGGGAGCATGCACTAACCAGGTGGGCAGTCTACTTATGCATGTGGTCTAGCAGTGACAACTGGTAACAGGAATCTCAGTGCAAGAAGCCTGCAGAATCAAAAAGGTGAATGAGGGTAGAAACTTAGGGCCCTGGCTCAGGAAGATTCTTTCATCTCTCTTGTAGAGACAAAGGTACAGGGAATGTTGAAGGAACTGAAGACGTTTGGAGAGGCATGCATCTGTTGACTGAGCTTAGAACAGGTTCAATGGAGAATTCGTTCATTACTTTAAAGCATGGTACCTAATTCAGTGGGACCTATCTCAGGATCCTCTCTCTTTTTTATTGCTTAAGGAATTTATTAAGGGTATTTACTGTACAGGGGGCTGGTGATTCCATTCTTATCCTTGGCTCAGCTCTGCTTCTTCAAGCCGAACACAGGCACTAAGCCCACAGCCACTCACTCACACTCTGTGGCGGTAGAAACTGGAACTAACAATTTAGAAAGTGTCCGTCATCATTCATCTCTTCTGATATTAAAAAATGGAGTATTCTGATACCGTCAGCAGGTTTCAGCCAGTTCACTAGTGCATCATGGTTTACAGAACTTTCACATACCTCTCTCTTCTCCTTGGCAGCGGTGCCCACACAGAATTACTTCAAATGAATCCCAAATATGATCTATCGGCTCTTTCTTTCCAGTCTGTTACCCGTTTTTCTGTGTCTTGTCTGGGAAGTGTCCACTGCCCCGAGGCATTTTTGTAGTTACTTGATGATAGAAGGATGATTGATTAGAAGGCAGAGATGGGTAGGGAGAGGATAACCAGAGCTCAGTATCTCCATCTAAGAAAGATGGCTACAGAGTGAAGAATTGCTGTCGAACTATCTCAGGCCAGCCTTGCTTTGGGGGACAATCTCTGACACAGTTGCTTGGGCTACACTCAGTCTTGTGGTGGGCAACTGCTGCTGGAGAACCAGGAAAGCTACCTTTATCATGGTCTGCTGAGAATCTTGGCATGGAAGGAAGGATGCTATGCTGGCTTATGGTAACTGATGGAGTCAGGAGGCTGGACCATGCCGGGCAAGCCTGGAACAGATAGAAGGAAAGCAGTAGCTTGTTTCCAGGTCTTCTGGGAGGCCTAAGGAGACTGGAGTTGTACTGTCCTGGTGGGAGATGTGCCACATGCCATGCAGAGCTTCAGGGAAGTCCTAGAGCAGGTACAGCTTTTTTTTTTTTCCTTTGTCCAAATAAGTCTTATAAATGAAAGCAGCTGTGGTATTTTGAACAGGAATAACCCCATAGACTCATGTGTCTGAATGCTTGGCCCTATACTGAGTGGCACTATTAGGAGGTATCCTTGTTGGAGGAAGCATGTTATTGTAGAGGCTGGCTTTGAGGTCTCCTATGCTCAAGCTATGCCCTGTGTGACACACAGTCTCCTTTTGATGCCTGAGGATTAAGATGTAGAACTCTCAGCACCTTCTCTAGCACCACGTCTGCCTGTCTGCCGCTGTGCTTCTCACCATGACAATAATGAACCTTAAAACACTAAAACTGTAAGCCAGTCCCAATGAAAGATTTTCCTTTATAAGAGTTGCCACGGTCATGGTGTCTCTTCACAGCAATAAAACCCAAACTAAGACAGCAGCCAAGGACCATTCATAGAAATTCCTTGACTTCTGGGTTCTTGAGGCTTGTATCCAACAATATCTCTCAACTCCAACAAGATCCTTGGAACTGGGTACAGGAGGGATGCTTCTCACAGCCATGACCCATATCTTCATGTTAGTTACTTTCTGTTGTTCTGATAAAATACCATGAGCAATGCAACTCAAGGAATCCTAGAATAAGAGTCCATGGTATGAAGATACGGTAAGACTACTACTTCTAGTAGTAGCAGCAGCAGTAGTAGTAGAGGTAGCAGCAGCAGCAGCAGACAAACAGGAGCAGGCAGCTACAGAGATAGCCACAAGCAGAGCAAGGGTAAAATCTTCGAAAGCGTACCTCCAGTGACACACTTCCTTCAGGAAGTCACACCTCTTAAACCTCCCTGAACAGCACCAGCACCTGGAGACCAAATGTTCAAATGGAGACTATGGGGGCATTTCTCATTCTAATACATCATCCTCTGAACCAGCTTTGTCTTTATAGGTCTCCTGTTCTTAGAGTCTGAGTTGTCCCAGTCCCACACATGTAATCATGTCAGAGAACTGGCATGTGGGGATGCTACAGACTTGCTGTAGGCTCTATCATTTGCATCCAGCATTGGACTGGAGAGTGTTCTCTTGTGTCTGACATAAAGAGCTTCTTTGTTTAGCTTTGAGTTGGTGGGAAGCCGAGGACAGGGTGGTCCAGATGAACAGGCTCTCACCTACATCTGTCTCTCAACAGGGATCGCAAATCATGGTGTGCAGGGTTAGAACCAGAGTCCTTCCCTAGTACTTCCTCTCAGGCATTCAAGGACTCTCCTGCCCTGTATTCACAAGTTGTCATGGACTGTGGATGTGTTTCTTCCTGAAAGGATGGACCTCTGGCCTGAATTTGGCTTGACCTAGGATAGAGGGCTCCAGATTCTAGAGCAAAGGCCAAGCTCATGTTCCCTCCATCCTCAGCAGTGCCCTATGGTTTTGATTACAGCTCAGCTGACACTCTTGAATAAGCCCAGGTCTAACGAAGTCCTAGCAGTAATGTCACTGAAGCATGTGCTTCATTTGACCAGTTGTATGATCATTCGTATCCCATCTGCAAAGAGGATGAGACAATGGAATACACACTAGGACCATGAGAAGACAGACAGACAGACCCACAAGATTACATCTTCTTAATGTCTCTCCAGACATGCACCGCTTCTTTAGCTTGACTTATCCTGTACACATTATTTCTGCAGGAAAAGAAAAGAAATCAGCTTATCAGCTCCTGCCCCTTGCATCCTCACATCTGCTCCTCTAAAAAATTAGCAGGAAATGTCAGGCTGCATCCCTCCCTGCAGGTTGAACTGACAGCATTCACTTTACAAATGAAGCCCCCTGTCCTTGACTTTCAATAATGAAAAAGTCACTTGAAAACTTTCTACCCTTGACTTTGATCCTTTCTCCTGTCAGAATGATGGTGACATTAGCAAGTGTACACAGAGGGGGGCTTGCTGCCAATTAACTATTTCTCATTAGCTTAATTAGGGGACACATGTTTTTAATCACAGCTAAGAAAGTGGAATGATTGAAGAATTGATTCTGAGCTTTTGAAAGCATTACTGGAAATGCATGGAATTTAATTCTGCAGGTGTGCCTTTAGGGACAAGGGGGTAGAAATAGTTCTCCATGCCTTGGCTTCCTGGAGCATCCAAGACAGGTGTCTGCATCAGAGAAAGAGGCTGGATTTGGTATAGGTCTGAGATTTTTTTTTCAGCTCTTGGAAGAACAGCCCTCTGTTATACAAGTTCTGTGAATGGGACAACTTTTTGTTATGAATGTTTTGAATTAGCACATAAAGTGGCATTTTTGTACATATAAAATATTCTTTTCCATCTGGAAGTTTTTTCTTCCCAGGGTCTAAGTCCACAGACTTCATGGTTGTAGAGATATGCAGGAGCAGGAATCATTTGGCCACAGCCTTGGTGTTAATAGTAGTTGTAGCTGAATCAGCTGTAAAATGTAGACTTCATGGGTCATATGAGAAGTCTGATTTTGCAGAGGCTGATCACACTAAAAATGGTTTGGCTCGGGACTTATGATGGGAAGATGGGTACCTTTTATGGCCCACATGGCCCCAGAGAGCAGCTCATCCGGATCATGTAGATCTGTGAGTGATAGTGGAAGGACCCAGCACCATGGACAATATTGGTTTATGCTAGTTTAGCCTCTGTAAAATGCATGAAAATCAGGAACTATATCCTTTAAAACCTAGGTATACAAGTTTTACTAGCTGTGATTTTAAGGAAAGGTATGAACAGAAAATTGCTTTTTGTAAATGCAAATGTTGCTGTGTGGTCCCTTGCAACTTGTCTTTTCCTTGGTTGAAAAAAAGCAAAAACAAAACAAACAAAAAAACCCCAAGATGTTTATACAATGCAGAAACTTTGCAAGAAATATTGGAAAATATGATAGAGGGAAAACATTTGCACATGATCCTAACTACGAGACATAATCACCACTTGTAGTTTAGTGCCCATACTTTTCATTGCACGCATTTTATAATGAAAGTGATTAGACTTTATTTCTGGCCTTTAACATACTTTTTTTCTTACTATATCATTATCTCTCCAGATCATTAAATATTCTTATACTACATAATTTTTAATGACTGCATAGTATTCCAGCCCATGAATTTGTCATATTTATTGTAATGCATTATGGATATTTTAGATTTTTGTTATTACAAGCAATGATAAAGTAGCTGTTCTTAAATATAAATCTTTCCTAGTGTCAGCAATCATCTCCTTGGAATACATTTCCAGAGGTAGAATTGCTGAGTCAAAAATTATGCACATTTTTAAGACTTCTGAACATCTTATCAGGTCGCTCTATAGAGAAGTTGTTTCTTCCCATTCGTGTGCCTTCAGTGTGGGGTGTGATAGTGCTCAGATATTACCAAAGGGCGAAAGTGTGACTGAGAAAATAAAGTAAAAAAAATTACTATTGCTTTAGTTGGCAATTTTGACTGTTGCGGACCACACAGTTTTTAGTTTTCCACTGTATTTCTTTGGAGGGGCTGTGAGGTCAACCACACATCCAGTCTATGCCTGGAGTCTTCGTCTTCATTTTGTTGTTCATTAGTGAGAGTCGTTAGACAGTAAACTATTTCAACCATTGCTGGGCATCCATAAAAGAAATATTTTCCCGCTTTCCTCCCTGTGCCACACTCCTTGCTGCTATTTATATACGCCTTAAATATTAGGACAATTGAATGTAGTGTCTGTTACAGTTCTATCTTTGCTATATTTGGGAGTTCCTCCCTTCTTTTCTATATTTACCAGTGTTTTTGCTTTTATCAAAGAGAGCTTTACCTGTATATGTGTGTGAGAGTCTGTTCATGTGAGTAGAGATGCCTGAGGAACCAGGAAAGGATGTCAATTCTGCTGGAGCCAGAGTCACAAGCAGTTGTGAGCTACGCAGGTGGGTTCTGGGAAACAAACTTGGGTTGTGACCTCTGAGCCATCTCTCCAATTTCTCTCACATTGAACTTTTAAGATTCGGTGTTAATTTAGATTGGCACATTGCACAGGTAGCTCTCTAGTTTTCTTTATAATAATTTTCAAGCTGCCAATTAACCGAACGTTATTTATGAAGTTTTTCAGTATTTCCTTAATGTGTTCCAAGAAAGACAAATATTTCAGGATTCTGGGAAATAAAAAAAAAAAGATCTGTTCAAATATGCAATACTCTCAAGTACTCTGAGAATGGTGGTTAATCTATTTCCTTGTTAAGATTCACAGAATATATTTTCATTCAAAGGCTTCAAGAAGACCTACAGTAAAGATATGCATTTTATCTAGCTTTCTCTAAAATTACTCATTTGACCATGTAATCCCTTTACAAACAGTAGCTATTAGCATCAAAGAAACTAATGTCCCATGGAACACACAGTAAGTGTCTGATTCGAAAGACGGAGAAGCCACCATGATGAAATACGACTGTTTAGGTGTTTGAAAAGATTCCTCATGTAATAGTGTTCTCTTGCCTATTTGAGTTCTAAAGAAATTGAGAAATAAGACCCAGTAGAGCACAAGAGGGTCAAGATATAACCTTTATTATTCGTTAATGAGCGTAGCTTAGTGGCAAAGTCGAGCAAGTCTACTATATGAAATCCAAACTTAAATGTATCTGTTTGGTCCCAGCCTCTTTCTGTGGTCTGCTGTATATGGAAAGATTTATAGATGAAAAAATGGGGAGAAAATGAAACAGGAAGAAAGCCCTGCCTAGGTGGCTTCTGCCGCATGCAGAAGATCTGTCTGTCATATTCTCACCGTATGCATCTGCCATAGCTGACTATGTGCTGATGGATTGCCCGAGGATTCAGTTGTTGAAATTGTATCCCCATCAATGAGCTATTTCGAGAAAAGAAGCATCATGACTGTGTTATTTAGAAGAACCTTTCCAAGATGACAAGAATTTGGTAAGCTTATCTGTGTGGAACTCATGGTTGATTCCTGGTGCTTTATAGAGGGAAAGAGATATGCATACACACATATTCATACACGTGCACACAAGTAAATAAATACACACACACAGATGCAGCCTCCATCTCTTGCTGTATGGTGTTCTGTGCTTCCTCTCAACTCTACCAATCAGTAAAATACCATCATCTGATTCACAGCATTGGATCTGCAAAACTAATAACCAAATGTTTTTTGTAAGTTATCAGCCTCAGGTGTTAAATTATAGTAAGGGAACAAAAACAATACAGCATCTCTGCATCTTCAACATGCACAGCTGGACTTATATCAGATTGATTTTATCATCTTTTTATGACACGACCTGAGGTAGGACAGGAAGAATGTGAGTTTTAACTCTGACATTCTGAGTTTTAATCATGGCACTGACACTTTTTAGTTATGAGACCTGGTGAACTGTTTGCCTCAGTTTCTATATTTGCATAACTAAAGAAGAAAAGTGTATCTATTTCACAGGATTGTTGCTATGGGTGACAGATCAATCAGGACAACATGCTTACCAGAACCAAATCATGTATGTAGTCCACAAAGCTCTGCTGTTATTTTGAGTTTTGTAATTATTTAAATTTCCTCCAAGGGAGAAAACTTTCCTGCTTTATGGCTGCTTGAATAATGGTTTATAACAGAGTAGTGTAGCATCTTTTCCTTCACCTTATAAAGATGGCAGCCTTGAGCCCCCAGCACCCTGGAGGATGGTAAAAACCAAGCTGTGTCAGGAAACTGCTCCCTACTGATGGTGTAATGGGGAAACCATGTATAAAGTATGATGTTTTTTTCCACCTATTTTGAGTCAGTTGGAGAGTGGGAGTGATTGCTGCCTGACAAGTGACCATCTAGGTTGGAAAGTCTGTGTGTGTCAGGCCCATCAGTCTTTGGCAATTTGGTGCTAGCATTCTGCAGAGAAGTTGGTTACCCTCTTCATCATCTGGACAGTTCTCTGGGACTCTTTCAGTCCCCAGGGCCTGCAGTTCTCTTCTCGGGCTATGCCATCCCTCTTGTTCCTGGCCTGGCTACTTTCCTGAACTCTTCAGCTGCCTCCTGAGTCCAAGGCCATGGTCACAGTAGCCACCATTGTGAGGACAGCTATTTCTACCTTTTGCTGTGGCTGTCACCCCTGGCCCTGCAATTCTGCTTGGGGCATAGCTGTCAGTGCTGACAGATGCCTTGCTGCTTTTACAGCTTGACCTGCTAACCACACCATGCTACTTCTTCTGTAGCAGCTGCCTCTCTATGCAACTGTGGCTATACACAGGATTCTCTGCTGTCACGACCTGGCTCTATAACTCTGGTTTTTGTGAAGTTTCCTTCTATCATCAGCTCACTGTACTAAAAGTAAACCATAAAAGATTATTAAAGGGAAATCCTTTATTGGACCTAATGTTACCATCCCAAGAGAGACAGAAGAAGAAGAAGTCATCCTCTGGCCAGTTCAAAAAGCTATTGAACATATGAAAATGCTTCTGACCTAAAGTCACTTGTAACCTCTATAAGACAATGAATGGCTATTTAGTAATAGGACCACATTCAGATAAACAACTTGCTTTCCAATCGGTACCCATCTGTCCTCACCTGGAGTGACAGAGCATGTGTTCAAATGTTGTGCTGGTGACACTGCCACAGCCTCAGGACAACGTCGGTGAAACACTGTGTAATTCTCTGGAACCTGATATATATATATATGGAGAGACAGACAGACAGACACACACACACACACAGAGAGAGGGAGAGAGAGAGAGAGAGAGAGAGAGAGAGAGAGAGAGAGAGAGAGGTTCACAAACATACATACAAAATCATACACACACACACACAGATAGAGAATATGCATAAACATAGACACATATGTAGGCCTAAAGATATGGGCAAGTACTTAAGAGCAGTTGCTATTCTTTCAGAGAACAGGAATTTGAATCCCAGCACCTATGTTAGGAAGATCACAACTGCCTGTACCTGGAGCTGCAAAGGTTCCTATATCCTTTTCTTGTCTGCATATATGTATATGTATGTATACACACACCCAGTGTGTGTGTGTGTGTGTGTGTGTGAGAGAGAGAGAGAGAGAGAGAGAGAGAGAGAGAGAGAGAGAGAGAG
>NW_021604588.1:25848026-25933198 GCF_004785775.1 Grammomys surdaster | reverse complement strand
GAGAGAGAGAGAGAGAGAGAGAGAGAGAGAGAGAGAGAGAGAGAGAGAGAGAGAGAGAGAGAGAGAGAGAGAGAGAGAGAGAGATGCTTACAAACACATACTATGATATTCTCTTTCTGAATATTTTTACATAGTTCTCTTCTAAGGAAGAAGCTTCTACAAGGGAAATTAACAAATTTCCTTAGACACTCTGAGAAAGACACCTTTTAGATACTAGCTACGACCTGTCTTTGTTTTACCCACTTCTGCCTTTAAAATTTAGAGCAAATCAGAAAATTTTAGTTTCACATGCCTAGCTAGAAAGGATAAGTTTTGGCATTTGGCAGGACACTTTAAGACATGCTTGCTCTATCAGGTAAAGGGATAGGAGAGTCAGTCACCTCCCTGAGAACCAGGATTCTGATAAGTGTATAGCAAGCTATGTCTTGTTACAATGCAGGGCTTGATGTAGCTGGACTGGATAGGACTTCTAGCTGTATTTCTAACATCCAGGAGAGTCATGCTGCTGCTGGTCTGTGGACCTCATCCCTGGTAGAGACTGTAGGGCCTATGGGAAATTTCAGGCCACAGAAGAAAAGAGGCATTAGAAGTGACACCGACCTGCCTGCAATGATGTAACGGGAGGACCCCTCTGCCAATTTTAGACAAATTTCAATCATGAAAGCTTTTTTCTCCTTCTCTTTGGTGCTTATTCTCAAGAGAAACTTAATGAAACGGAACCACTTTGGTTGAAGCCTGTACCTCTGAAATTGGTACTTAATGTAGCACAAATAGAATTCCTACCTAATGGCTGTGCGATGAATTTGGAGGGGAGGTTGAAGTTATAGCATTATATTACATTTCAAGAGAACTGCGTGCAGATAGGAAATTGTTTGGCTTCCTAGATGGGCTAGGTGGGAATGGACTAGAAGAGGAGACAGGGATACAGAACTGGTCAGGCTTTACAGAGATGAAATTCAGATGAAAAATGACCATTCACCATGAGTCACATGGTTTTGCATATGCTGGGTCTTTCTTAGATTATATGGAGAGAATAAATTCTGTTACTTTATAGCTATGTAGTGATCTTGAGAGAAGTTAACACATCAAGGGCCAGGTAGCTCCGAAGTTTTGGCACTGAGAGGCAGGAAACAGTTATTTGGACTTTGTGACATTCCAGCTTGGCCCTGTATCGCATTGACTTTGAGCTATAATCTAAAACTGAAGCATTAGAAGATGAACATTTAGCCAGGATTCAGCGATATACTACTCTAAACAAAGCTTGAATTTTGCCATCATCTGGGTCTACCTCTACCTCACCTTGTAACCACAGATTTCATTGGCTCACACACTGGCAGTAGCTCCTCCCATTTCTTGGCTTCTCACTTTATTGTGTAAGCACGCTCCTGCTCTTAGAATTCATCTGGATTACACACTTTGGTTCCCTAAGGCCTGAGTGCACAAACACCCTTCCAGCTTCAGGACCTTGAATACTAATATGTGCCCCATCACTGTAGCCATTCCCACTCCTTGCTCTTGGAAACCCCTGTTCTGTCACTTGGGAAGGGATGCTGTTTTTAACTCTAGCTTGGTAAGATCCCAGCAAAAACTGGAGCTATAGCTCAGTGGCAGATCACTTGCTTGCTCGGTATGTCTAAAGGCTGATGTTGGTGACTCAGCCTACTATTCTCAGTAGCTAAAACTGGAGTAGCATGTTAGAAAATCTTGAAATCTGTAAGAAAAGAGAATTAAACATCCACCCAGAGGAACTACAGTTACTTAACATAAATAAACTTCAGGTGTGGGTATAGCTGGAAGAGAGCCTAGAACAGGAGGCAATTCAGGAGAGAGTGTAAGGAAACTGATTTTGTAGGCAGGGCAGGTAGATGTGCTCTGTGGCAGAAACATTTGTAAGACAACATTTCTGAAATCGTGGAAGTAAGATTGCATGCTTGCTGAGCCAGCAATCCTGCAAGGATGCCTGCCAGAATGAGAGAGAAGTTATTGAGATTGCTGGTCACTGGGAAGTTAGTGTAAGAAAGAAAATCTAAGGATACAAGTGGCTGCTTTTTAATTAAAGCAAAAGCGAAACAAATAGCAGAAATTTGGTGCCTGGTGGAAGAGCCCCGTGGCATGTAGACTTAAAAAGAAATAGCATTGGAAGCTGTCCTTCATGAGGACAGCATAGACACACTTAACAACTGAACACTGCAGCTACTCCCAGTGTCCAGAGTGAGTCTGAGGGCGTGACCTTTCCAGTCTTTCCCCAGGGTGTCAAGGTAAATAAATAATCAATTAAGAACTAAAGGTATGGGGTAAGAAAGGAGAGAAACTCTATCTGAAAAAAAAATGAGTCTAGTTTCTGACACAGGAAGCAAATAAATAAGGAGCTTGCTAAAAATTTTTAGATAATTATATTCTGGAGGAAAGATATAATGAATCATCACGACAGAAAAAAATCTTTGTGTGAAACTAAAAGCAAATAGTTAACCACCCTGACTATATTAGCAAAACACAGGCAGGCAGGTTTTAATTAGAGCCAGTATGATTATGAAAATCATTTTATAATGCATGTGAAACCATGAAGTTGTACACCTAAAGATATACAATGTTGACTCAATGGTACTTTAATACATCTGGGAAACGCACACGGACACACACACACAGACACACACAGACACACACACACACACACACCTGGTTGAAAAGCTATACAATCTCAAGGCATGTTTAGATTTGAAGAAAAATCGGCAAAGTGGAGCCACTCAAAGGGTGTCAGACACTCTGGTGCTGGACAACAGAAAACAACTAGAACCTTGGCATCTCTACTGCTCCAAGCCTAAGACCTCCATAGGCACACCCTACAAGTGTCTCTCACTACAGGGACCAGTGTTGCTGTGCATTGGGAACACATTTCCTACTCCTGGAAAAGTGTTTGAAGCTTTATTGCTTCTACATCCCCATTATTTGGGAAAGAATTTATTTTGGATGGTTCCGTTTTAGGAAATTAGAATTACAAACATTTCACCTGAGAGAAAAGGCCAAGTCTCACATGATGCCCTGGTTCTGAGACAGCAGCAAGGGTCATATAGGGCTACATTGTCCCCTTGGACAGGTAGGTGTCAGGGTTGGGGTGAGAGACAGTCTATGCTGGGAGGAGAATGAAGGTTAGTTGGACACTGAGCAGACAGTGAGACCCTACCCAGGTAGTCTAGGCTCCTCAGGACCTCAGAATTTCCCCTGCCCAGTGGAATGAGAGATAACTTGCCACCTCCAGCTTTGATCAACTAGAATTGACTTAGTTTCCTACACTTGATCTTGTCCAGTCCTTTGACTTTCTACCAATATCCAGGGTGACTTTGACAAGCATGAGTTGTAATGGTGGATCTACCTAAATTTCTGAATGGAACAACTAAAACTAAATATATCAAGAGGAGCTCCACCAGTCTATGGCCGAACTTTATATAATAAGCAGCAAGCTTCTCTTCAGTTTTGATCCACTGAAGGGTAGGCTTTAAGAAAATCCATGGGACATCACTGCATTGGACTGAGATACTACTATACCAAGCCTAAGTAGTTAGTCTAAAGTAGAATCAGACTAGACTTATAAATGGAGAAAGTCCCCCTACCAAAAAAAACAAAACAAACAAAAAAACTCCCATCAAAACAAAGCCCAAAGCATGAAGATTCTTGGCTCCATCAAGCCAAATAGTAAAGAAAGGCCTCTCTGTTTGATTTCTGTGAGGAAAGTGATTTTGGCACAACCAATCTGCCTTACCTTCCTCATGTCTGCCTCCCTCTGTCTCCTGTACCAATAGACCTAGTTCTTGTGTGCTGTGTAGCTCTTGGAGCACCTTTGGATTTTGTAGCTAGCATACCACCTGATTCATGAGTTGCCAGTGAAAGTCAATTAGCTCATTAAGCTCAATTTGCTGAAATTTTGTTTTTGCCAATAGAAACACAATCTTCTTAATAATCCACTGTAGGGAAAGCAGTAAAGGCAGGCAGAGCAGAAAACATGAAAAGACCTGTTTCTGATGATTCTTGAGGACGCTTGTCTATTAGTACAGAATAGCAATTCTATTCTTTCTTTCTTTCCTTCTCTTTTTTTGCATATTTGATTCCAACTGTCTAAAGTCAATCTCATTGCCAATTTCTGTAACTAAATAAGACCAAGTGTGATTTTTTTCTTTTTGATCCTGCAGAAACACTGGGTGATACTTTGGTTGATTCTTTGGGCAACATCTGGGTTTATATGCCTATTTGAATCTTCCCTGTAATGTCACCAGCAGTTATTTAAAATAGTTCTTTCTAGCCAGGGATGGTAGTTTATGCTTGTAATCCCAGCACTTTGGAGGCTGAGACAGGGCAGGAGAGTTGCTGCAAGTTTGAGGACAGCCTGGATTTTATAGTGAATTCAGCTAGGCTGGGTTATAAAGTGAGACATTGTCTTAAGAAGAAATTAGGCAGAGAGATGGTTTACTGGTCAAGAGCATGAACCACTCTTGTAGAAACCTGGAGTTTGGCTGCAAGTCCCCATATTGAGTAGCTCAAAACCATCTATAAGTCCAGCTCAAGGGAATCCAATGCCTACTCTGGCCTCTGTGGGTATCCACATAAATGTAACAAACACACAGACACAGACACACAGACACAGACACAGACACAGACACAGACACAGACACACACACACACACACACACACACACACACACGTAATAAGAACTATTTAAGGAAAATAAAACAAAAATAATGGTGGCAATGATGATGGACATCCCTTCTGAGACTCTCCCGCTTCCTACCTCTAATTTGCCCCATCAGTAAAGACAGGACTCAGAGAGCTCTGGAGCAAACCAAGATCTAATTAGGTAAATTCCATGGGGCTTTATTTCTGAGCATAAATATCCATGTAAGTTTGGATTATGATTCTGGTCAATCTTGTCCAGCACTAACTTACAAGTCCATGCCTCATGGTGAGTGTATCTGGGAAGAGAGTCTTAAAGCCCTGGAGTGTTCTTTCCTGCCTCTGCTTCTTGTAATCATCATCTCCTCTGGGGCCCTAGAGCCATAACACATCTTTCAGTTGATGCAACTTCAGATCTTCCATGGGTAGCAGGGACACAATACTATCTATGTCATGTAGATGAAGAGACTTCTCCCCAAGGAGTACTAGGAAGGTTACATGAGACCAACATAAACAAGCTTTCTTTTATTTCCAAAAGGACAAATCCTTTTAGAACTCTGGCCTCTTCATTTCCCAGTAAGAATATGTGTGTGCTCTAAGAATGTCTGTATTCTGGAGAATAATTCCAATGTCATCTCCTCTTATTCACTTGTTTTGCACTGGAAGCATAAACATACATGATAAAGGTTCAGTAGCTCATAACAAGGGCTACTGTGTAATCCCTTTCTCTAACGCTGTAGTCAGACCTGACTGCAGAGGTTAATGTTCATAGCAAAATGGACAGTGTCAAACAAGCCCTTTGAAGGACAAACAGCAGATGCCATGTTCCCGAAGAGTCCTTCAAACATCATTCTACAGCCCTCATGGACAGGGGTTGCTAGTTTTCACCAAGAGCCATTATTTATTTAACTAGGAATTCAAATAAACTAGGAGAAAATAACAGTACTTTATTATCTTTTTCTCTTCCCACCCATGAATGCCTTCACAGTGTAAAAACAGAATTCTTGACTTCAGCTTGTCCCACATATTTCTCCTAGAGGGAGGTGATTATTTAACATTCTAGGGGTCTCAAGTAGAGTTTATCACACCATGAGCTGAAATTTTTTTCTTTGTGAAGTGTGATGTTATTTTTGTGTGCCTGTCTTTCTCTTCGTACAGATCTAACTTTTCTAAGACGAAGTAACATTGTCCTTTTTCTGCCATGCCCCTTACCCTCATCCATCTGTTATTATCCCCTTGGCTTCTTTGAGGGCTAAATGTCCCTAACTTAATTTCATGAAGTTAACGACAAGGTGATAAGGAAAAAGACAGGGGAAGGAAACGGTAGGATGTAGCTTGCCATTAGTGTATACATATATAATTGAAATTTTCAAGAGGGAAAAGTGGGCACCAGCATTATGAGAACAGCTCTTTGGGGTACAATTGCTAGCCTGGTTTCAAAATTGCAGAGTGGGAAGGCCACCAACATGAAGGCTGTGGGTACCAAGCTGCTGAGCCTCTTGCCAAGATCTTATAATTATGATAAAAAGGCACTGGTCTTGTTGCAGAAGGCAGAGGCTATTTAGAGCCCTCTTAGCTCCCACCTTGTTCTGTCTTTGCTGATCAGGCCTCATTGTCCTCTCACATAATGTAACCATAGCTTTCTCCTTTCTGAGTGCTTTTAAATTTATCCCTCTTTGCTGCACTGCTTGAGTCTTATCTTTGGAATGGAATACAACCCACCGTTTTTTGGTGTGCCTACTGTGAAGGAGGATGACCCTTGAGGTGTGCAAGCACTCTAATGTGTGCTCTCAGGGCTGGGAGTGGGAGGTGGGACTTATGAGCATTCTCTAACCCCTAGGGTTTGGATCAACAGACTAGGGGCAGAAGTTCGGCACTGGGTGTTATTATTTTCCTGGAGGAGTTCACACTGTGGAAATCTTTTGCTTCTAGTTGTAGCTGTTTCTTTAACCTTGAACCCACCCTGGGCCCAAGCATTCTTCTCATATGTCATAGCATTCGTCCATTTACAAAAGCCAGTTTCACACAGCTTCTTGCTTTCTTATCTCAAGGAAGCATCTATGAGCCAAATGCTTTCTGCTCATCCTGTGTTGGGCATTTAGTGATGTCAAATCCAAGTATATTTTCAAAGGATGACTCAAAACTGAGACAAAACACAAGAGATAAGCCAACACAGGAACATAAAATGCCATCGGGAATATGGCTAGAAATAATACAATGTGCATGCTGTATAGTTAACAACCAAATCAAGAAAGAAGCTGTAGTTATATAATACAGTGTTCATCAACTGGAAGGAAACCTTCTACTTAAAGAAAAATGTGTCTATTCTCTGGACAACAAACAGACAAAAATTCTCCTGAGGCTTCTTATAACAGACTTTGTAGCATAAGGAACAGTATTTTCAACAACAGCCTTGAACAAGAACCAATTATAAGCATAATAGAGTTTGTTCATATTGAAATATGGGACATTATTTTGTACATGAGGCTCAGAAGGTAAAAAAAATTAAAAAAAAAGTCCAAAAACACTCCGGGAAGGCAAGAGCCAATGTTCTTTTTCTGTGAAGAGACACCATGACCACTGCAACTCTTTTAAAGAAAAATATTTAATTGGGAGCTTACTTATAGTCCAGAGGTTTAGTTCATTGCCATCATGGCAGGAATATGGCAACATACAGGAAGATATGGTGCTGGAGAGGTGACTGAGAGTTCTATATCTGGATCAGCAGCAGGCAAATAGAGACACTGAGTCTAGCTTGAACATTTGAAACCCCAAAGTCACCCCCAGTGATAGATTTTCTCCAACAAGGCCACACTTCCTCTGACAAGGTCATACCTTCTAATTCCTGTCAAAGTTTCACCACTCCCTAATGACCAAGCATTCAAATCTACAAGCTATGGAGGGCATTCTTATTCAAACCATAACACTCACCTAGTCCTATCTTTGGTATTGCAGTGCTCAAAGCCATAATTAGAAATTCCTTAATGGAATAGTTGTAAGAGAACTGAATTTTCATCCTGGGAATGTTTGATAAAAACTGGAGATATTGTCTCTAGACAGAAGGTTGCATAAAGGAGGTAACTGCTGAAAAATTGTCCTGATTGGGATGTCCACTCAGCAACTAATATTGAAAGTTAATCTTCAAGTTCATGGTACTTGGAAGTGATACCTAAGAGAGATAACCAGGAATAGAAGGTCATGAGAGTGGTCCCAAAATGTGATTGGGAGGTTTAAAGGAAGAAGAAGTTGAAACTTCTGGACAGACACCCATTCTTGCTTTGTCTCTATGATGCCTTCAGACAAGGAACTCAAGTCTACTGCACTGCACTCACTGTACTGACTCCCAACTCACTCAACTCCCAACTGACTCATTGAATTGACTCTCTCTTTCAATGGTACCACTCTTAAATAGTTCTCTTTCTTGTGCTGTTCTCACAAAAGTTAGTTGTAGTCTATCCTGTCAAATCTTTCTCTGAATCATCACTTTGTCTGTCCTTCAACTAGGAGTCATTTTCAAGCACGGTTGCTTTTTTCTACAAATTAACCTCACCTACATTGTTTGAGATTAAAGATGTTTCATAAGGGTATACCTATGTGAGCATTCCAGTCAGATCACATAGACCTAGAAGATTTTTGGATGTCACCCCTCGACAGAGCAGCCATATTGCTGGACAAAAACTTCTCTAAAAGCCCTTTTGACCTGAAGCACGCCACTTTCTCCCTTCATGTGAATAATTACTCACCACACTCAATACCTCAGATACAGGGTCTACTCCTGACAAAAGACCCCCTGACTGCCCTTGTCAACTCTGAACAAGTATGTTTAGTCTTGAAAGTATTCTGTGATTGTCTATCACAGTGGCTACAATCTCAAGGCTACAATTTCATATTTGTTTAAAGCGAGCTTTGCTTATTTATGCTTCTTTTTCTTGCCTAAATTCTCAGCTATACAAACATTAAAATCACCTTACTAGCTCTAGTCCTTGACACTTAAATGTGTAATAGGTAATCTTTTGTTTCCCTGAATGAAACAACAACAGCAAAACCAAAAACACTTAAAATATTGGAATTTGTTTCTCATTCTTCTAAAGAATCTTCCTAAGAAGCATGTTGGCTCAACAGAATGCTTTGTAAATAGCCAAAGGGAAGGAACCCAAGATTGGAATTTCTGAAAAATTACTATGACCTGAAATGGGAGATGTTTCCTGTCGTCAACTGAATGTAAATCCTTAGGACCAAGAGGAAATGAAGTACTGGGGCCATCAGGACTAACTTCCTTCTGAGAGCTTAAAGGACCACAACGAGAAGTTTAAATCATGCCATCCATCCACCTAAGAGGAGCAGTGAGATGGTGTGGGTGGAAAACTGTTTAAATGTTTCAGTTAACAGGCTAAAAGGTACATCGAGCTCTGAAGTCTGTCATGCATATGGCTGAAAGCCCAGGTGCTTCGTGGCTCGGAGCCTGACTTCATTAGTTATAATAGGACAATGGAATATCGAGAAGTTTATCTCCACTCCCAGAAGCTAAGAGAACAAAAAGGCAAGTTGGGAGCAGAGAAACACACTTCCAGACCCAGCGACTGGAGAAATTGAGGCAAAAAGATTGTGAGTTTGAGACCATCTGGGGCTGTATAACAAGACCCGTCTCAAGCAAGCAAGCAAACAAACAAGTTAACATATATCCAAAGAGCCTTTCTGAAATGCCAGGCAGGAGTTACAACTAGTTTTATGTCTTTCTTATCCTTCAGGGACTAGAAACTAACTGGTAAAGCAGTTGCCTAACATGCACAACATCCTGGTTTCCATCCCGGCATCTCTGGGACGGGACGGAGATCCCTCTACCTCCTCAGTCCATGTTCTCCCCTTGTAGTACTGCTTCTTGAGCTGAGCCACCATCGGGATTGTCTGGGGAAACTCAGGCTTCATTCTTAACAACTCAGATTGAACTTTGCAGGAATGTCACAAGCTCCCTGGATGGTTCTAATGTGCAGCTGGTGTTAAGAACAATTACTCTGTCTAATAGTAAAAGAAATCACTTGGCCTGGATAAGACCCTGAAAAGGACTTTTGAGTTTAAACCCCCAGAGCTTGTAGATATGATATTATTGGTTTTGTTCCAGTATGACAGTTAAGGATGTTGGTGTGAGAGCACCTTAGCTCTTCAAAGTGGCTCATACTCTAATAATCACTATCTTCATGAGAGAAGCGTGGGGGAGGGGATTGACACAGTGAGTTGGGGTGAAAGCTGGAAAAGGAGGGAGGCAGGGATGGCAGGGATGGCCACCAGCCATAACCACCTGTTTCCAGAAAGAGCTGGTAGTAACAGCCATGATTCTCCCCCCAGCTTTCAGAGGGCGTGTTGCCTCCATGACACCTCAATTGCAGATTTCTGGCCTCTAGACTGTAAGGCA
This sequence comes from Grammomys surdaster, assembly GCF_004785775.1. Classification (NCBI taxonomy): domain Eukaryota; kingdom Metazoa; phylum Chordata; class Mammalia; order Rodentia; family Muridae; genus Grammomys; species Grammomys surdaster. Next base: position 25,923,125 of record NW_021604588.1, on the reverse strand, counting down.
ATAGGCTTTTATTGCTTAAAGCCACTCCATTTATGGCAATCTGTTTCTGTTAAACCTGAGTCCAAGGGCTAGTCTCCATCTCCAGGGACTCTGAATTGGAGGTCTTGGTGCACTTTTTAAGTGTCCAGGTGGTCCTGGTCCTACCTTTCCAGGGTCCACACTAGGAAGGGGGTGGTCTTTTGAAATTGCAAATGTGTTTATGCCATCAAAATTTAGCTCTGTTTTTAATTTGCCTCTAAGGGAAAGTTTGTCAAGATGGTGGCTCTGTGAGATCAGTCTGGGGTCTGCATCGTCCATCTTACTACAGTTACCTACAGTTAACTCATGCTCTGAGAATTCTAACATATCTTCAGTTCTTCATATATAACTATATTCCCTTTCATCACTGGTACATTGCAAATCTACTTTAACCCAGCTACAGTGCCTTCTCTTCTGTACTCATTGACCATCCTTTGCACCTGAACAGTGAGTAGTCACCTGCAGAGATCTGCTCATCTGCTGCATACTCAGGCCAGCTACTCATGGCTCTTCACATTGAGTCATTTCTTTAGGCTCAAACACAGTCCCTTAGCAGCCCCAAGGACTGATAAGTCCTTCTAGTCTGAGCAATCGCCTGACTCCAACTGAGAGCCCCTCCCTGGGGGCAGGTGTCTAGCCTGTTTTCTCTTGCCTAGTATTTAGTTGGCAGACACTAGATGGATAGTAAAAACATGTCATCTGAATCAAGATTCTGCAACTTTAGCACCATGGACACTGTGTTGGCTATTTTGTTTTGTTTTTTTTTGTTGTTGTTGTTAACATGAGGAATTAGAGTATAAACATGAAAATAATGAAACTGTAATGTCACCAGGACACAGATACATTGGGCTTAGGGACAATACAGGCATTAATGTGGGATACTCCTCTCTCCATGCTCCTCTCTGAGAAGAAGTCAGACAGTAAAGTACAGCCTGGTATGGGTAGAGATGGGCATGCAGATGGGAGGAGGGGAATGCAGAGTGTGTAAATATTACCGTGTCAACTTTAAACTAGAAGAGGGCATGTCTGGGTTTTGATAGCACCCCTTAGCAACTGTGATTCCTGGTTAATTATTTAACCTTTCTGAAATTCCATTTTCTCTCATGTAGAACATGAATGTTGATGTGAAGTTAAGATGAGGTGATGCATATATGAGAATTTGGTCAGAATCCTTATTGCTGAGATCTACCCTGAGTTGTTATTGCCTCAGGAAGCCCAGCAGAGTGGAAGGTTCTGGCCATGTGGCGCTGTCATGAGAGACCACAGGCAAAAAGATGGGAGGTTCATATTAGAGAAAGCTCCCAGCCCAGGCGAGAAAGAGCTCAACTTGTGATGGAACAAGAAAAGTGAGCAATAGCCTGTGTCTTCAGGAGACTCTGGGCCCACCAGGCAAAGGCCACAACAACTGTGTTTTGAATCATCTCCAAAATAAACTCAAAGCAAGCTAATGGAGATCCTTGTTATTTGAAATGACTACAAAAAAATAGAACTCTTTCAAAAGTAAAATAAATAAATTAAGAAAGAAAGAAAAGAAAAGAAACAAAGAAAGGAAAGAGATAAAGAAAGCGTGGTCCCAAGAGGAAGCACAAAATGCTCAAAAATGAAGAGAAGTAAACTTGTAAGTAAATGTAAGCAAACACAGACAGAAGAGAACAAGAAAAACAATGTGCTTAGGAAGTTAACATACACATGAATATTCATGACAAAACAGGAAATGAAAAGTAGAATAAAACAAAGATTTTAAAGCTTTTGTGTTGTGTGGAGTGTGGAAAAGGAATTAGTTTTATACCATACCTTAATAAAACGAGTATGCAGGATTTAAGGTACTCAAGAGTACCTTCTCATGAACAATAAAAGAACATGGAACTAACAGAACAATGGAAAAGCACAGAATGATCATACAAGCATCATATATACTCTTTGTCAGTCCTCAAGGTGAGAAAGAGACAAGAAGGGGTGACTCCAGGGACAGATGTGCAATCTGAAAGTATTGCATGACAGGTGATTGTTAATGGCAAGAGAATGGATATCCCAGATAAAAGCCAAGCTTACTCGACTGGGCACCGGAGAAAAAGTCATTAATGATATGGAGAATCTTGTAAAGGGCACAAAAAATATACAAATAACCCCCTAAATCATAATAATCATATAAATAAGAGAAATTTCAGAGTGATAAGGGGCCCAAAGGTTTTTCTTAAAACTGAAATTCTCTCAAGCTAAACAGTTTATTTTCAAAATAGTTAGTGAGAAACTAAATAAAGTCGAAACTGTAAAAAGACAAGTCTAAAGTTATAGTTGGGAATCTCCACAGTAGACAGAAACAACAGGAAAGGACGTAGCCTGGATGGGTGGAGATCTGAATAACACAACCAACTGTCAATCAACACTCATAGGTCTCTGCCACAGCCCCTTCAGAACAAGTGTTTACCCCAAGCTCCAGCGATTTACCAAAATAAAGCATATGGTAGTCCGTTTAATAATCAAAGAACTTTCAAAGGTTGAAGTCGAAGAGTGTCTTCTAGCTATCACAGGCATGAAGAATTAGGATTCTAAACAATGATATGACAACTAGAACTCCCAATATTTGATTATCAAGCAATGAAGCTACAAATGACTTTTTGGTTTAAAAAGAAAATAAGAGAGAGAGGAGGGGATAGCAGCAAAAAAAGCTGCTAAGCATTAGAAAACATGTAACTGTTAAAAATTATATACATTTATTTATGTTTTAAAGATATATGTACTTAAAGACAGTCTTAATGCACTGCTTTAAATGGATCTATACTGGAGAAGAATGGCTAAAGCTACGACTTTTATAGCTATTAGAGAACACCATCAAAACGCTAGACAAAACTATCATAAAGGAAAGAGAAAGATGGAAATAATAGATAAAGATATGGGTAAAAAAAAATAATATATGAAACAAAGTAATTCACAAGCCAAGAATTTATTCTTTTAAAAAAAATCAATAACATGTGGTGACTTTAAATAGGCACTAATTAAAACTTATAAGGATACAAGTTATTAATAACAACTAAAAGAAGATACCTGCTGTGCTGAGAATATGTCTGCTTCCTGTGGTCACTACCATGAACAGCTTGGTCCCAGGTGGTGTTAGGGGCGGAACACTGGCCTCTGGGAGGTGGGGCCCAGTCAGATCAAAGAGCAGGAGCTCCCCAGAGACTTGGATGGACAGTGATAAAGGAGAAGCCTGGGCACCTAGATTGGACTTGGAGAGGTCAAGGAGCACAGTTGGAGGGGAACTTACTGAAGAGAGGAACCAACTTGCAGAACTCCCAGAAATAACTTGGCTGAATGGTCGGAAGCCAGTTGATGGCAGTCTAAACTCCGAGTCTGTGATGGTTAACACTGATTGCCAACTTGACAGAGTCCAAAATCACCTAAGAGATAAGCCTATCACTAACCACTTAAGGAAGTGTATAGATTTTGATTCACAAAGGTGAGAAGACCCACCCTAAATGTGGACAATGCCATGGGCTGGGGGTTGGAACTAAATGGAACACAAGGAATCTTTTTCTTCTTCCTGACCACAGGTACAATGTGGGTAGCTTCCTCAAGCTCCTGCAGCCATGACTTTCTGGCCATAACAGACTGAACTGAGCCAATATGTCCTTTACAAACCTCTAAGATGTATCCAAATGAAAGATAAATGTTTTGATGCAGAAAGCTTATGAGAGGTGAGGAAAAGTCAGAGACAGCTATAAGAGTTGAAGCTAGATTTAGGAGTCTTGCAGATGTGGTGGCCTAGCCTGGGTCTCTCAGGAGCTAAGAAGAAGGTTTGTCAAAAGATCAGAAAGACAAGAAAGACTATAAAGAGGAAGAGGACTCCCCACCGACAAAGACCGGTGTGGAACCCAGACACAGCTGACTGATGACCCAAGGTCACCTTGACCACTTTTATTTCATCTGCTCACTGCTGAAGTTCCCTTACCTGGATGCAAAATTCTCTGTTCCATTTTACTCTTCTCCTCATTTCTGCCATTGGGGCCAAAGCAAAAGACATGTGTAGGGCTTTTCTGTGAAGTCTGCAGTGACCTTCTTATGCCTGATTCACCTGAGCAGGTTTGGGACAGATTTCTCCAAAATGAAGTAGAGTTTTGTGTATAATAAATGCAGGCCCAGATATCTTTATTGCTCTGTGGATTGTTTTTTTCTAATCCAATAAATATTATGTAAAGGTCAGGGTCAGAGTGAGATGGATTCTCCTTGCCAGCAGGCTGTAAACACTCTGCACAGGAACCAAGTGGGCAGAGGAGAGCTAATGGACTCAGCCGTATAGCCCCCATTTCCTACTAACACTCACATTTCATAAAACCGAAGCTCCAGACAACTTTTTCGATTTATGAGCAATAAGGAGCAAATGGAGAAGATCATTCATGAAAATGAGAACATTTTCCAATTATCAGTGACATTCGTCTTTAAGCCCCAAAAGCACAGATTCTGGAAACACTGTCATTCATGTGAAAACATTAAGTATTGATTTTACTTTTATGGCAACATTGCTAGGCCAAACTTTCAAGACTTAGCAACAGAAAAGATTTTAGGGATTCATTTCTTCAAGCCATTCATTCCACAGATGATTCCTACAGTGATTTCACAGGCTCACCTAAGGTCCTTCAGGTAATGTCTGAGTCAGAGTGATGGTGGTGCTGACAGCAGCAGAGGCTCATCTGGCACTGCAGTGCCAACCGCCGTCCTAGAGATTTTCTGAGCATTGATTTCTTTCCTTCTGTCTAACATATCATAAAGTTTCTAATATCTTCATTTCATAGGTGGGAAAATGGGATGAAGTCATCCTGCAAAGTTGCACCCTAGTAGGAGGCAAAGCCAGGACTCACCACAGGCAGTCTGATCCCTGAACAGCAAGGTTTGGACACTGTGTGAAGGCTTAGGGTGGCTAAGGTTAAGGAATAAATACAGATTTCCAGGTACATCCAGAGGCTTCTGACAGTCCCTGATCAGTCTCTTGAAATACTTCCTATCTCTTACTACCAGAGCATTTACAGGCAACACTACTTTCCAGAACTGCTCCTTAGGCCAGGAAGAAAAAAACAAGATGTATTTAAATTATAATGATTATGTCTAAAAGGCTCCTTCTCCTCTCCAGCCACTTAAGAGAAAAAAGTAAGGAAATCTAAATCAAGACACAGACCCAAAAAGACTACAACTGTCCTTTGAACTTTCCTTTTTTATAGTGTTTGTGTATGTGTGTGTACATGTGTTTATAGGTGTATGTGTTTATGTGTGTGTATGTGTATGTGTCTGTCTGTATGTGTGTAATGTGTGTATGTGTTTATGTGTATGTGCTTATGTGTCTTTATGTGTTTATATGTATATATGTTTATGTGTGTATATGTGTTTATATGTGTACATGTTTATGTGTGTATGCATGTGTATATGTGTTTATGTGTATGTGTTTATGTGTGTATGTATATGTATGTTTATATGTTTATGTATGTGTATGTGTCTATATGTGTATATATGTGTTTATATGTGCATGTGTTTGTGTATGTATATGTATGCGTTTATACATGTATGTGTATATATGTGTGTGTGTGTGTGTGTGTAGTTAAACATACAACTAGACTGAGCAGGGTTGAAGGTCCCACTGGTCCAGACTAGAACAGGAAAGAGCTTTGCACACAGACACTGGCTTCCTACCAACAGGTAGTTTTTGATGATAAGATCAGTCAGCTACTATGACAAGCAAAGTTCTTTCTTTTCCTCTGTGAGGGTCATGTGGCTACTCTGTCAGGTTATTGTATAACCTGATCTATCCACCGCTGACCAAGCTCCACCCACTCTAGGTTGTATTATGCATACAGTTACAGTATCCAGTCTCTCAGACCTGTTCATGCTACTTTGATGATTGAGGAGATGCCTTGTTTCCAGGACCTGAACATCATCTATTAAAGTTTACTATTGGTAACCAGCAGACATATATGTCTGCATTTAAATCTATATTTATACCTATATCTGTATCTATCTGTCATACGTATATTATCAGTGTCATCTATATTAATATCATGTACATCACTTGTATCTACCACTTGTATCATCTGTACTCCTCATGAAATCTAAATTTATATCTAGATCATTTATAAATATCTTATCTATCTAGTTCCTTATCTATCTTTCATCTCTCTGTATCATGCTTAGAATAGCACCTGCTTTTGTTCTTACTATTCCCACATGTCACCCATCTTTGTCACCTCTCTTCATCACCATCCACATGAGACGGAATCATTCCCCTCAATTCCAACACTGTGTTTGAGGCTGTGTTAAAACATTTTTCCTGATATCCCTCTAGTTTCTCTGGATCACTGAGCACTTCATAGACTCCTCTCTGCCATGCTCCTTTTGCTACTCACACACCCTTTTCCAGTTCTTAGCCTTTGAAAATCATTGCATGTCTGGTGGCAAGGACTACATGTTCCCTGGGTTCTTGTAATGCAGTGTTATTTCTCTAATACCTGAGCAGAACCAAAGTGTCTCCCCTTCTGTGTTCTCCTTTCTTGTTGGTCTCGTTGTGTTAGTGACTATTGTGTGGCAGCGACAAAAATGTCAGACACAGATATTTTAGGGGAGCAAATATTCATGTTGCCCATGGTTTGCATCTATTGAATCTGGGTTGAGGCAGAGCAACCTGGCAAAATAATGAGGTGGGGGTGGGGGCTGCTCACCTCAGGATACACAGAAAGAAAGCCAGAAACTGGAAAGGTGCCAGGGACAAGATACTCCAGATACTAGCACCCAGTTAGCCACTTGCTCCAGCTCTGCCCCACCTCCCAAATTCCTGCTACTTCCTCAAATATTGCCACCTGCTGGGAACAATGCCATCAACATTCATATGATAGCATACTTGCAAAATTACTTGGGAATAGGATCAAAGTCACCTATTTCTTAATACCTAGTATTTAAATGCAGGTTGAATGAAATTCATCCATCACCCTACCCAAACCACTGCAGTTGGCTTTCCTATGGAATACTATAGCGGAACATCTGTACCTCCATTCTCCAGCTCTCTTCACTCATCACTAACCCCAGCATCTCCAGCAAATAGGCTATTCCAGTCAAGGATTGCTCTTTCATCTTGTGTTCTGAAACTTCTCTGTTTTTCCGGAAATGGTCAACCAGCCGTGCAGAAACCAATTTAGGTTCATTATCTTCGCAAGCCAAAGAAATGCATATGCAAAACAGAATCAAAGCTAAATAAACAGATTTATTTAAATGAATCGTCCTCCTGTGTGTTGAGCCTGCATAAGTGGCATTTGTGTGGTACAGTACAGGTATAAAGAAGCTATCTGTCACCATAAACTGCAGATGGCAGTCAACATGCCTGCAAGCTCCCAGAGCTGCCCAGGAGTGGTTGTGCATGTAAGAAACACTGAAGATCTCCACCCACCCACCCCCATTTTCCAGCCAATGTTTATCAGGAGTAAAGTGGTCCAGATATGTGAAAAATTTATGAAATTGCTAACTTGAAGGAACTTCCCATATATAACTTGGTAGTGCAAGTCAGATCACAGCCCACCCATGGCTTTTCCTACCACAAAGAATAAAAGCTGACTAGAAGTGGCTGGAAAGACATATGTGGCTTGCATCTGCCTTCTTCCCACCCATTTTACTCTACCTCTGCCTTTCTGACACACAGACCCCTGTTCCTTGAATGTTACGGCACACTCCTGGCTCAGAGCCTTTGGGTTTACTGTTCCCTCAACAAACATTGGCATTATTTAGCTAAGTAAGGCTCCTGTAACCAAAAATTAAATACTGAGTGCTTGACAAAGTGGAAATTTGAATGCTTCCAATACAAAGATACAATAGATAATTGATATGCTGGGCATGTTCATTAGTTCCCTCTAATACCACCTTGTTGTATAATATGCAGAAATGTCATGGTGTGCCATAAATACACACAGGAGCTATATCTCAATAAAACTTTTAAGATAGGCTTTTTTTAAAACTAGGAATTTGTTTCTTTATAGCTCTAGAGCTAGATATCTGACATCCAGGTGGAGGCAGGGCCATGCCTCATCAGACACTGAGGGAGGATTTCCCTTTACCCCTTCCATCTCCTCGTGGATGCCAGCTGTAGGGTGCATTTCCTCTGAATTAAAGTATTCCAAACCAAAGGAGAAAGGAATTTAAAAAACTTGGGAAGTAAATAAAACTCACGAGTTTTGAAAAGCTGGAGCATACAAGATTCACAGGACCTACCAAATGCTGAGGAGGAGACTCTCCAACCAGCTCAGTTGCCTGAGAGTTATTCAGGGAGCTCCAGAGATTCAGGCTCATAGCTATCATCCATGCTGTTGGGCTGTTTGGTGATATAGCTGGCTTGAGTCATTCATGGTCTACAAGTTCCTCTTACTCACACTCTACAGACAGCCCCAATAAAGTCATTGGTCCCTCAAGTAAGACTTTGGTGGAGTCAAGTAAGACTTGAGTCTGCATATGATGCCTTCGTTACCTGGAGTGGGGAAATATCTGTTTATGTCTCCCCCAGGAAAAGTCACACAACAACCATCAACCTGTAGACATGTCACCACAGTCACCAAGCTTTCTTTTCCTTGCATCTCCCTCTATGGCTCTATGTCTTCAAATTTGTCCTCTGGTTTGTATACTCATGTGTGTGCATGTACGTGTGGGTACATGTATGTGGAAGAGGGTCTGTGTGTAGAGATCAGGCTTCTTCCTCAATTTCTCTCTACCTTATGGTTTGAGACAGTCTCTTATCATACTTGAAGCTTATAGATTTGTCTAAACTGACTAGCCAGCAATAACTAGACATCCTCCTGTCTCCACCTCTGGATATTGGGATTCAGGGCATGTGGCACTGCACCCAGCTTATTACATGGATGCTAAGCATTGAACTTAAGTCCTCATGTTTGAGTAGTAAGCACTTAACTGACTGAGCCATGTCCCTGGCCTAAATTTCACCTTTTTCACCCAGAGAAAGTCCATATTAGATGAAGATTCACTGTAGTGGCTTCATCTCAACATGATTTTTTTCAATAAAGACCATATTTCAAAATAAGGTTGCATTTCAATTACTAGGTATGAGGATCATAATCTATCTTTTGGGAATATACAATTTAATCTGTACCTATTCTCCCAAACATCTCCTCTCAGCTCAGTCTGTACTAATTCTCAATGAAGACATCTCTGCCATACCACAGAACCTGGATCTACTCTCTACCCAATCCCTATACCTCTGCCAGAATGAATGTCTCTCAACTGTCCCAATTACTATTTCTTTTCCTGATTAATCTTATTTGTCTTTTCCAATAAGCTGCCCCTACATGATGGCAGTGGGTTTTTTCTGCTTTGTTCATCACAGTTTTCACAGTACCCTTCATGGTGTCTGTTCTAAGTGACAGCAAACATGCAGCGGAAAAGAAAAGTTCATTCCCCAAACAGCTTTAATGTTATCATAATGATTGTCCTCCTTTTTAAAAGATGGGGCCACAAAGCCAGAAGTAACTTACTTAAAATTATATGCCTATTGAGTTTTGAAGTTAGGGTTTGAACCAGGTCAAATCAACTCTAAAACTCATAGGCCATCCACTCTGCCACCTGCCCCAGGGCAGAAGAAAGGGCTTCCTGCAGATATAGGAGAAATTCTGCAGCTGCTTAAATCATTGCTTTCTCCCTCTACATAAAACAGCACTTACAAAACATCATCAAAATGTAAATCTTCAAGTCTAGGTAAGTGGTCTGTCTGGCTCAGCTTGCAGTGTCACTCAAACAACTACAACATTAGAATATACTTTCAGCATCTCTAGAATTAGAAAAAAATCCAATTAGGCAAACTACTCAGGTTCAGGTGATGGTTTTACTTCTCTGGGCCGATTATAAAACCAAGAAGCATATGCTGTCTGGATTCCCAGACAGCTGGGAGTTAGGTATGTATTGCTTCTTTTAAATTTTAGACATCAGGGCTTCAAAACCAGAGTGAACCTTGCATGTCAGATTAACAGATGGCATGGTTAGGACCCCAAACCCTCCCTTAACCAGTCAACACATGCCCTGCCTTCCCACAGGCAAAGAAAGTTAAACAATGATCTCGCAAAATCAAGCACCAAATCTTCAGCAAGCAGAAAGTTGTTTCTATTTGAATTATCCAGATTGGCTGTCACCATGGATCATATCCACAGATAATTGCTTATCTTCTCCTTCTCTGCTTGCCTAGTCACAATATAGAAGTCATTGTTCAGTAGAAATCACCCACTACTGACGTGTTCCTGTCATGGCAATGTTTCCCACAATAAGTCATGGATGTTAAACAGAGCAGATTAATGGTCACATTTGCTGGTGTAGTTCTAATTGGTCTAGTTGTTGGTGCAGATGGAAGGGAATGGTCAAACTGAACATACAATTTACTCTCGCAAAATCTTGTACTAGGATAAAAAAAAATTCTGGAAGTAAGAGAGAAGGAAAAGTCAGGGAAAAGAGAAGAAACCCATGTCCCAGTCCTCCACATAGTTATCAAATTAAATTCAGAAAATAATGAAATACAAGGCAAACTTTGGTCTTTCTAAGAAATGCAGGCAAGAGAATGTTAGATTCCTTGACTTTCTTGGTCATTTTCTTTGCACAGCTATTCAAGGTTGATTAATCTGTCATCCTCTCCAGCCATTATTAGAGAGATGACTTTAGGGATGATGAACTACACATTATACACAGTACATTGTAGGAAAGGCTCCACTCTCCTCTGTCCCAAACTAAACTCCCTGGAAAAGGAGAGATCTGTTCTCTAGCCCTCAGAGTCTGGCACTCCCTGTAGATGTCTGCAAATCCCATCTTGCAGAACAGCTGGAGTCCAAAAGCAGCAAAGGTGGCATTCAACAAAGGGGGATGGTGGAACTCTGGGTTAAGCTGTGTGCATCTCTCATTGATCCCTCTCAGAATGGGCCATCACTCTTCTTACTGGAATGTTCCTTCTTAATACCCCGCCTCCTGGGACCCAGGCCTTGATATTAGTCATATTTCCCAATTCTGTGTGAAATTGGTCAGAGGCTGAAAGTGACTTTTAGTGTGGCGGGTGTTAAATTCTGTTTTACGGCTCTCACTTTGCACCTCTGCAGTTTGGGCCGGCCTCAGAGATTACTGTACATTTTAGCTCAGTTTCATCATGCCCATATATTGCCGTTCTAGGGAATATTGCTTTCTTAAGCCTACAAACTTTTATTACTCTATCCAAAGATGAGGATAAAGTTTCAACATTTATGGCCCAACCTGCTTCTGTGAAATACACTCACACCCTTAAGCACGTGGCAGATTGTCCCAAATTGCACGAACATGCACAGATCTGTCAATCACCACCTGGAAATATACAAGCAATCAATGTGTTATGAAGACACAGACAGTTCTGTGTGGATGTGTTTTACAACCTCCTTTTCACAAAGTCAGGTACCGAGTTTCCATTACAGAGGAACCCCTGTGTTGCCCTCTATGGAGAAAAGTGTTTTAAGACTCTTTTGGACCTCTCTTAAGATGTTGAAAGCAACAGAAGCAAATAAAGGCTTACAGTTACCACACTCTCAACAATTACTTCTATGCCAGAGTCTTATAGAATGGGATAGTAATAGAAAGTTCTGTTTGAAAACTATTATGTTGGATGTGGGACACCAGAACCGAGTCAGCAAGTAGGCAGACTCTCCATGGGTCACCCATGGCAACCTATACTATCCTCAGAAACAGAACTCACTCAAAGGAAAAAGTGTGTTCTGCACAGGACATTATGAAAGGAATAATGGATACCACTTTAAACAGTATCTGTGTGCCAGGAATCATGTGACATGGAACTCCAAAGATGTTTCAGTTCTGATTTAAATAAACACATAGTACTGAGGGGTATGGCTCAGCGGTTCAGACAAGTTGGTAGGGGAGCTGAATCAGAGAGCTCAGGGTTCAAGGGAGAGTCTCTGACTCAATACACAAGACCACAAGATGGAGAAAAATGGAAAATCAAGTTGGACCTCCATGGAAATGTTTACATACATGTACCTGTACCTGCACATGTGCCCACAAACATGTGCACACATACATAAGAACACACAATGCATGCACACATACATATGTAAAATAAATAAGCAAAATAAACACATACTAGGTATCAGGGAAAGAAAACAAGAGAAAGATGTGTGGGCCACTGTCTCAAGTATTCTAAATTTACTTTTGTGTGTGCAACATATGTTTGTCTATGTGTTTGGGTACATGGTTATGTGTGTGAGTGTAAAGGTCAGAGATCAATCTGAGGTGTCTTCATGAGGAACGATCCACCATTATTTTTAATTCAGGGCTGCTTGCTGCCCCGAAGGCTCACCAACTAGGCTAGGCTAGCTGACCACTGAGCTCGAAGGAATTTGCCTATCTGCTTCCCTGTACAGGATTATATACATGTGCCACTAAGCCTAGGTTTTCGTGTGGATCCTGGAGATATGACTCTGGTCCTCAAGCTTGCAGTGCAAGCTCTTACTTAGTTTCCTCCCCAACCCTAGTGGTTCTTTTATTATAAAACTCAATAAGGCCCTACAGATTCAGCTTAGCAAGACCCTTTCCTCACACCCATACCAGATATAATTGTACTATATATGTTTTATTTTTAATGCTGCACATGGATATATTAATAAGGGTAATATTAGGCTTGTAAGTATTGGAGGTGGAAGGAGAAATTGCATATTTTTGGCAGATGTGAAAATTGAAGTCTGGGGAAATTAAATTGCCTGTGGTCATATTCTCTTTTTCAAACAAAAGTTTTGGGGAACAAAATATCGCAAGAAATTGCTCATCTCTGGCAACAACAACTACAGAACTTCTAAGGAGAAGCTAGCAAATAGGAAATGAAATGGAGTGAGGAAACCAATGAGGAGCAACAGTGTTTTCTTTAAATTAAAAACTGAAATATATACCTGCTGAAAAGGGGAAATTAAACAGACGCTGCATGATGGAGGGTAATAAAAGAAAATATTTCACCAAGAAAAATTTTCAGGATTGTATCAAAGTGTTTCTCTGAAATTGATAAAAAACCTCTTTCTTCATTTCTTTTCTCTCCCTGGAAGCTCTACCCTTTCATTAGAAGGCAGTCATGTGCAAGAAGGATTGATGGCTGCAATATTTCATCTTGTATTTTTAATCAGTCTCTCTGCTGCGTGTGCATCTTGTGGGCTATGTTTCCAACAGAAGCGCCTCAACTGCTCAGAACAGCTGTTCCATGGCTGGCCTCCGCTGCATTGGCTGTCCTAGGAGAGACATGTGAATGGTTTGAGTCAGTGTGGTTTGTGGTCATTGGGGTGAAGTGTAAAGCAGCAGACATTGTGTCAGTCAACGGTTAACCCTTTGCAGCTTGCAAAGCAGAGCACATGGGCATCTTAGAAAAGTACACTGTGGGTGGTTCTGTGACAGATGTACACATGACTTATGGACAAGGTCCCCAGTATTATTGCTTCTAGGATGTCTGAGTATTAGCTGTAAGACAGATGTATACATGACTGTGGGCAAGCTCCCCAGTAACACTCTGTTGCCAAGATGTTCAAGCTTCTTCCACCTCTTAATTTCGACAGCTCTCAAGTTTCTGTATCTCCAAATGTGGAGAAGACCTTGCTCTGCTCACTGCCAGCTCTGAGTGAGAAGATTCAATTGCCCTTCATTTCATCATGGGATAAAAGTCTGTAGATTATTTGCCAAGGACCTCGGTTAAGAACTAGACTCCTAAGAGCAAAATTTCTGTCCATGCAAGGTGGAGCCTGCTGAGCTTCCTGGCCTCCTTGATCTTTGATACACCCTACTATCCCTACTATACTACGTTGGAGCCCCACCCTGCCTTCGATATGCCTGTGTGGATCCCCACTTCCAGCTTTGCTTCCAGCCCATTACTTCTAAGACCAACTGAAACCCTCTTTCCCTGAGATCTTTTCTTTTCAAGTCACATTGTGCTAGATTTCCCTCTCTCTGAACCAATATGCCAATCGGCTTCCAATTATATATATATTTCAATCAATATGCTGATCAGCTTCCGGCTATATGTATTCCAATCAATACTCCAACCATCAGCTTCCGACTATGGATATTCTGATGACTATAAATAAAATATGATGAGATAATCAACATTATAAGAGGAAAATCTAATTTTAGCTCACAATTTTTGGAAGAGTTTGTCCATAATTGGTTGACTCTGTTGCTTTTGAGGCTGCGCACATGAGGTTGTGTTGCAGATTATGGTTGAAACATCTAATAGACCAGGAAGAAGAGGGCAGGACCTGCTAATATACTCCATCCCTTAAAGGTTGTATCTCTTTCTGATAGCACTATGGATATGGATAAAGCATGTAACATGAAGGCCTGCAGGGAACATCCCAAATTTAAATCATAGCTTTATCACATAAATGCAACCACTAAGCATTGGGCTAGGAGTCCATATATCCTGTGGTTCAGTTCCTGAGCTAGTATACCACTTCTCTCTTTTCCTGCCCCAACTGGAACCATTAGAATGGATAAAGGCTCAGATGAAAGTTAATAATACGCAATTCTGCACACAGGTGGACACACGTGGCTAGACACAGTTATAAGAATTGTCAACGTTGCTTGCTTCATCTTTAAGTTTCGTTCCTACAGTGAAATTGCTAAGCCCCTTTAAAAATCCCTTCCCTAATTCTACAAGGCCTAGTTCATTGCTATATTTGCTCACAGTGATTTTCTGATTAGCTGATGAGTTGACTACTAAATCACATTGTTGGTATGGGGGAGAAGGGGTTGATATAGTCTTTCAATGTACTTCTGGCTGTTCTGGAACTTTCAATGTAACCAATAGCACCCTAAACTCATGACAATACTTCTGCCTCAGCATCTAGAAGTGCAGGCTTATAGACCATCTTTTAGAGTCAGTTTATGTCTGTCTGAGAGAGCTAAAGGTCATAATCATGAACTTGCCGTTCTATTTCCTCATGCACAGACTAAAATGTTAACATTTACTGAGCACATGTCATCTGTAATCCTCCATTCATGGTTCTCATGTACTTACTCATTTAATTTTCACATTGACCCTCCAGTTTGCACCATGAGAGGGAGAGAGGGTAGTGTATATAATTTTAATGTTTTCCTGTATCAAAAAGCTAACAGGTACCTAATCCAGGCTGTGAGCAATGCTCTGATTGGGAGCTGGCACACTACCCCATGCCCTGTGCTCTCATCCCATGGTGTATAGGAAAGCACTGAACACACAAATACAGGTGATAACTGCCACATCATTGTTTTCTTAGTTTGTGGAGTGAGAAAGGGAGTCAGGTTCAAGCAAGTGATTTCTAAGCTACTTTTAAACCTTAGGTGTTCCTCATTCTAAATGTGCAATGGTAGTATTTTTGTTAACAGATACATTTTCTCTAACTCTATCTCAGAATTTAATTACCGATTAATCCAGCTGCATAGAAAATGGCAGTGTGGACAGTTGAGACAGCTCAGAGGTACGAGGGTGCTGGCCATCAAGGCTAAAGAATTGTGTTCCATCTCTAGATCCCACATGGTGAAAGGAGAGAATAGTTGTCCTCTGACCTCTACATGCATGCTGTAGCAAAAGCACACACACATATGCACGTGCACATGCACATACACATACACCACACACACACACAATGAGTAAATGTTTAAAAAGTAAAATCAGAATACAAAATTATATGAGCAGTATAAGTCTATCTTTCAGTAAATTGTACTTACAAGTATCTATGTGTTTGATATATATGTGTGCATAGACATGCTATGTATACAAATATGCAAGATAAACGGTGGCTACTTCATTGGGGTTTAGCAACACTGTCTCCTCATACTTTAATTTGCAACTTTTCTAAAATGTAATTGGCTTTTCGGAAAGACTTCGTTTGAGTCAGCAGCCCTCTTAAGGCCAAGTTTAGTTTTCGCCCTCACAGATGGCAGCCTTTCACTTTGACTCCTTCAGAGCTGTCTACAACATCTCCCTGATCCGAATGTTCTTAGCAAAATAAAACATCTTCCATGTTCACACTGTGCTTCACTCCTCTTGAAAATGGCATTGCTCAGGACTGTAGAAAGACCAGAATTTTCTAGGGAAACAGGGGAATGAAGGACAATAACCAGATGGGCTGTAATGAAATTTAGATAGGTATTTTAAGACAAGGCAAGGTGCCCATTCCCCCCTCCCCATGGTTTTGCTTTAAACTATCGAGAATTTACATGAAAAGCTGTTGACATATGAAATCTAACTTGCCATGTAGATCTCCACTCAAGAGGCCCTTTACTCAGCAATGGCTTTTCACCACAGAGAGAACCCACAGTATATGCTAAATTCAAGCTAATAATCTGAGTGCCGGATACTATGGCTTTCTGGTTAATCGCCCTTACTTTAAAAGTCTGATTATTTAAGGTATACTCCATTAGGAAGCCATTCTTTACAACAGATGCCCTGTTCTAATCATTCAAGTTTGTGAGAAAGAGGGGTCAACCAACATATCTCAGATGGAGTCCAGTCATTCATTATTCCATAATTTACTTAAGAAATGTGTTCTGATTGCCTAGTCTGTGTTCTTCCCTGACACAGCCATTGAGACTGCAAAGGAAAACCATACCTTTAGCATGATTCAGATCTATGACCTGGATAAGGACGACAGCTAAGCACCCAGCAATTATGGTGCATAGGCTGGATTTGTGAACCAGTTACTCAGAGAGATTCTAAAACAGTTCAAAGTGTACAAGACTTCACAGCAATGTAGTTGTTTAAAAGCGCAGACGAATTTGACTAAAGGAGTTTGGAACATTGCTTAGGCATATTTATTTTCCAAAAATGTAGCTCTATTCTGTTAAAAAAAAAAAAAAACCAAGCATGCCACGTATCTATGTTCTGTAAACTCCGAGATCAGACTCACGCTAAATAACAGCAACTTTATTTGTAAATCATCTTTTATCTTGTTAGTCCATAGCATGTTTAATAAACTCAATAAATGACTGTAATGTATTTCTATAAACATTGGTTAAAACACTGACATTTTAATATATTTCACGTCATAAAGTATATTAGTTATCTTTAAAAAGCCTCTAACAGTAATGCTGTTAGTCCCTGCATGAAAGGCTGTCACTTGCACTTCATAAAACATGTCAATCTGCTGACAGACAGAGTAGTATTCTTTTCCTTTTGCTAGGAATACAGTTTCCTAGCAAACCAGTGGGTCTTCATTAGGTGTTGACCCTCATGTTCCCTTGTTTAATTTCACAAAAGTGAAAGCTAAAGAAATGATAAACATAGACCACAAACAGCCATCTCACTGGGTGATACTTTATTGTGATATATCTTCACGAGATGAAAATGGGCCAAAATGTTCAAGGATGTTAATTCAGCAACTTGTGAAAGCAAAACGAAACAAACCAACCAACCAACAAACAAAACATCTGGAGTTTAATGTAGTAAGATCAAATAAGGGGGAAAATGTAGTCACAATGCCAGCTCTCTGCTCTTAACGAAACCCAGAAACTCACAGCAGGTGAGGTCAAAACCCAAGCAGGAGAGAGAAGTCACAGGAAATGCCAAAGGAGGTATCCTGCTACCCCAGATCACCTACCATTTTGTTATGACACAAAACAGCTTGAGGAAGAGTCCTTAGTGAATGCATGTGAAAGGCAGTATTTTTTAGAGAAAAGAAACATAAGAAAGGTGTGCTTGCCCTTTGCTTTGTGTCAGTCTCCTGCCCTTTATCTGAGGGTCATCAAGACAAATACTAACTACTTTCCCTCGGAGTGTTCACTGAGTTTGCATGATGATGCTATAGTTAGATATTTCTAGATGTCTTGATAACACAGAGCTGGAGCTTGGAATTCAAAAGAGCAGAGTGGATTCTCTTGATTGTGATTATAAGACGTGGAGGGAAAAAGAAAACCTTACTAAGTAGTATATTTAAGTCATAGCAAATTTCTGTGATAGACCTGGCCTTAGCCAGATACTTGTTGATACAATACCAAAGTACATTGGGTAACAAGATAGAAATATATGTGAGGTATTCAGAAAGAAACAAGGCTGAGAGAAAGCACTGAGAGGAACATCTCCCAAATAAATAAATAAATAAATAAATAAATAAATAATATCTCTAAGATAGCTTCGGACACAATCAATGCTAGATGCCTGCAGTATATATTTATTAAGTAAGATTTTACCGAAGCAGATATTAGGCATGTTGATAATTTATCACTAAAAAGATCTATTTGATCTAAATTTTACCAGAGTTATATAAGAAATAATTTGACAAATCATTCTTATAGGGTAAACTGTAGGAAGATAGAGTAATCAGCCCCCTTTAATGCTAGGGTTGAAGGTTCACTTATACAAACCTGTGTTCAGTGTTGTATGGAGCAGAAGTCTGTCATTTTCAAGTTTCAAGCTTCTCTGGATCTTGGGTGAGTCACTCTGTGCCTTTAAGGTAATTTTTTTTCTACCAATCAGTTGAGGACAAAAGGAGTACCTGCTCTACAAGTGAGCTTTTAAACCTCATATATAAATGACTCCAAAGGAGAAGAGTCAAGCAAGACTGTCATGAAAAGTGGGGTGTCATATACATCTAGTAGCTGGTTGCTACTCTGAAATGACTAGCACTCAACTCCTAAGATAGCCATGTAATGTAAAATATCTGAAGAAGAGACACTTAGAGTAGCTCAGACTTTCTGTGTAGAAGACATCCCAGAAGGAACAGCGATGTGTGTATAAATATGCGGCAGCCAGAATAGACTCTGCAGCTATTTCCTCTCTCCCAGTAAATTCTGGCGTGGGAAGGAAACTGATTTCAACATGAATGTCTTCCTTTGAACCTTACTTGGCACACAATGCTATCTTTTCTTCTTGTATATAATGCTTCTTCAAGCTGGTGGTGGTTGCAGGGCTATTTTAAGCACCTCTGCCTACATATATAGTTGGGCACCATTCAGCTTGTCAGAATCGTGATTGTAACAAAAATTAGCCTCAGCCAGATGCTCATTCTCCAGTTCTCACACTAACCGTGTGGGACTGAAACAGAAGGAGCAGCATGAGTAAAACAAGCAGAAAAACCTGACTCTTTTTTCCTTCCTCCTTTCCACACCCTATATTTGCTTAGATTCTTCCCCAATTAGAGAGGAAAAAAAAAAACATGACTATTTCTTTTGCTCTCAGCATCTCTTAGTTCCCTGTAGTGTGTGTGGAGCTGAGGACTTGTGGACCTTTCCTGGTCCACTTTAGCACATCTATTGTTGTCCTTGTCAGGCTCATGTTTAGGTAGTCACGTTGGGGAAACTTCCTGGGTGCAGTTTCTGGCTTTACTGTGTATGGGAGCTCTTACAGAAGGAGATGTGGCTCTTTGAAGTAGTATGAGCTGCTTCCTCTGCTGCTCTCCTTCCTCAAACACCAGTACTACCATCAGGACTCCTGTTCTCTGCAAAGACAAGAGAGGCATGGTGAGGTACTGGTTATTTAGGAAAAAAACACATAGAAACAAGGCTTGGATGCAATCAGACGCAAAGTAGAAAACCAAGGACATTAACTACACTTTCACAAACAAAATAAAATTTAAACATCCTTTAGGTGTGTCAAAGAACAAGCAATATGAAGTCAACCAAATGCATTTCTGCCTCCTCCTAGGCACCATCTCAACAACAAGATCTACTTTGTTGATGACACATGCTTTCTGTGGGATAAGATGGCTAAGAGTTGGACAGACTTGGCCCAAACATTTTTTCTACCCATTGACTGGGTGGAAAAGAGAAGACTGAGGATAGTGCAGATAAGATACCAGAAAGGTATGCATAAGAGTAACAGCACAGTTTACTGTGATGGGAGACTAGAAGGACATTGTGTTTATGAGATTATCGAGTTTATGGGAACATACAAGTTTCCGTGGCAGCACTGATGCACCCAGAGTCTACACTAATGGTCCTCAGCTCTCAGTCTCCAGATAGCAGCATCTGCATCACTTGATGTGCCTGTCAGATTTCTATTGCTGTGGCAAAACA
Source organism: Grammomys surdaster (assembly GCF_004785775.1). Classification (NCBI taxonomy): domain Eukaryota; kingdom Metazoa; phylum Chordata; class Mammalia; order Rodentia; family Muridae; genus Grammomys; species Grammomys surdaster. Next base: position 25,903,091 of record NW_021604588.1, on the reverse strand, counting down.
CCTAAGTAATCAACTTTAAGTTAGGAAAGGTTTACTTTGACTCTTGGTTTGAGAAAAGTTATCCCATGGTATGTTAGAGCTATTGTTTTGGGTCTTAGAAAGTACACCACCTCATACAGGGGCAAGTAGCTGAGTAAGTTCACTTCATGATATCCAGGAAAACAAAAAGAGAGAAGACAACATTTTAATGTCCCTCTTAAGGCTATGCTACCCCATTCCCAACAGTGTCTTGAAGTCCTTTCACCAGCTCCCACCTCTCAAGTATTGTACCACTGACTACACTACTAACTAATTACTCATGGACTACAGAGTAACTCTTCTAGTGTAAGTAACCTGTTCCTCGTGAATTAACCCATGACATAAAGTTCTTGCCTGCATTGCCTTTGGCAGACATTCTAGATCCAAAGTGAAGTGTAGCATTCTTCCTCTGGACTCCAAAACACAATTCTATCTCACAGTGAAATGAATTTAGCTCATCTCTAAGATTCTACAGAATAGTCACTGTTACAGCATTCCTGAACATCCAGGCACAAAGTCTCCTTTGAAACTCAAAGCAAAATCAGCTATGAACTCCGTTTTAATGCCACATGCTTTCAGGACACAAAGTCAAATCATTAATATCCTCATTCAAGAAGGTAGGAAAAGGGGCAGAGGAAGCCAAAACCAGATGGAAGCAAGAGTGAAATCCAGCAGTGTAAGAATTAAATCCTATAGCTTCCCATCAGGTGTGTAGGACACAGGGTAGTATGGTGTGAGCGCCAAAGGCTAAGGAAGTCCTATCCCCATGAACTTGATGACTGAAACATATAAGGCCACACCCAAGACCTTCCTTTTCTGGCAGTCTCCAGGCCTCCCTAGAAAACATTCCATTCCATATTCCTGGCATCTCTAACTTCCTGGGGACCCTGCTTGACTTTATTCAAATCATCCTCTCAAAGTCTGCCTGTTCGTGTGTGTGTGTGTGTGTGTGTGTGTCTGTCTGTCTGTCTGTCTGTCTGCATGTTAAGTGCTTTTGGTTTGGGTATTTTATCACATCAACACAAAAATAACTTAGAACACTATCATATACCTAGTTTCTTGGGCTTTCTGCTGAAATCTTAGGTAGAAGTTGCTATATTCCCCTAACTCCTATATCTGGTATTTTAAGAGAATTAGCACCATGTAAACAATATCAATGTCTGCACTAATACAAACTGTATTCAGGCCACTTGAGCTATGTCTGAAGCAGCCTTTGATATCTCTATAAAAGAACAAATAGAAATAAATCTAAAGAAAAATATTTTCTAGGTAGCCCTATACAAGTGGGGCCTATGGTTCTCCTGTAATGAAAGCCTTTGAAATTAGTGTAAGTTTCACACCTTTAAAACTGTACTGGAGTATGGGTGGTGTCTTGACAATTTCCTCAAGACATCGTTGCTTTTCTCCCAGTAGGGAGTCTAATTGACTTCTTCTTAGTGATATAACTTGTTTTAGAGACTGGGCCATTTTAAACTAGAAATTTGCACATACTTCTGTTCTGTCCAAGTTACACTTTTAAATAATATTTCTACTCTGGCTTTGTCCCTGACTTTCATTGTAACTCTAGCTCAAGGCAGATAGGAGCATCCAGTGTGCTTCTTTAATGTTACACTGGCATAAAATTTCTTTTACCAAAAATCTATCCAGCACCTTTAAACTTAGTGTACATAAAGTTTGGGGATTTGGGTAAATAGATCTTAGTTCTTTGCCAAGACTGTGACACCATAGGTTGCATAGCTAGAGTCCCAGTAGAGTCCTTATTTCTGTCTGAAACCTGATCCTCAAGGGCACATACTACACCCCTCCAAACTCTCCCAAATTCCTCCTACAAACCAATACCAAAGGCTTCTGAACTCTTTTCCACACCAGATTTCTAACTATCTCCCAATCACTCAAGTTGACAACCAATACTAACTATCCCATCTGGACACACGCTGTAGAACTACCCATCGCACATGGGCACATGTTGAAAATGCCAGTTTTCTGATACCATGCCAGACCCATTGTCAGAATGTGGATCCCAATCACTGGGAATAATACTTTTTCCTGATAGATCTCTCTGGTAAGGGTCTGCTGAACTTTGAAGACCACTACGCATTAAGACTCTAGCACCAGGTTAGATTTTGAACCATGTTTATAAAGGAAAGTGGCTTGATGCTTCAGCTATGACATTTTAATATATTCTTCAGACATATTTGCAAACATTGGAAGAGCAAGTTGGAACAAAAGTACTACTGACACCTTGCTTCAAGTCAGAATAAATCTGAAGAAAAAGAAAAATAAGTTTGTATCAGGTTAATGAATTTTAGGTTTGCTTAGTGACTTATGTGGAGCTGAGCCTAAACACTGGCTGGATTTGGCCAGTGGGATAGGGTTAGCTGAAGGATTTGTGTGAGATTTAAAGATTCTTTGCTTTAATAGAAAGTAGATTTATCCGGAAATTATGAAAACGTCTAAGACTCCGCCAGAAATGCAAAGCTTGGAAGATAATTGCATAAATTTCCAACAGTATCCTGAATGCTTGTAGAAGGTAAACACAGAACTGTGTTACATGCTTCTTTAGCAAACGGTCCTGAGAGCTCAAAGAGTCAGCTTGTCCTTTGACTAGCAGCGACTCTATCCTCAAGCCGTAAGTACTGTATGGAATGACACTGTATATCCCTTACTTGATCGTGGGACACAGAGAAGATTCCCTCTCCCTAAGCAGTCCTACTAGCACATGTGGAAATGAAAAGAGTGAAGCCATGCCATTTGACTTCTGTTTCCTAATCTTTTTGTTGGGACATCTTGTAACTACACAGTCATGTTCATAAGAAATCCCAAGTCTATCTGGTCCCTAAGTGAGTTTTGTCTTCTCAAGGAAGGCAAGATGAGATTTCATGGATCAGCTGGGAAGATTTGAAAGACTGTCATCTGGGTCACGGAGATCTCAAATGTGACTTCGGCCAGCTTTTCCTTCATGCTCAGTCCAATGTTCCTTACTTTGCTTTCCAATGGCAGTACAAAGGATGTGACCCTTTTAACCAGAAAGTGCATGCTGACAGGACCACATAGATGGTTTATCCTTTAAGAGCACATACTGCTTCTGAAGAAGACCTAGGCTTGGTTCTCACATTGGATAGCTCACAACTGACTACAACCTCATCACCACAGAATCTGACACCTTTTGGCACTTCACTGACATACGAAGCCACACACATCACACATACACAATCATAAAATAAATTTAAAGAGAATGTGTCTATTGTTACAAATATATACACACAACAGAAGTGGAAAAGGCAAGGAAACTGAAGACACATACTACTGTGACAGTGGGAACTGGGGCTCTTTAAGGCAACTGAGGCCCAGGACTCTCTCACCTCAGACGCAGAACCAAAAGCTCTATAATTGTGACAAATAGTTTCATACTACAATATTGTTAAAAGTTAAGACAAGAAATTAACAATAAACAAAATACTAAAATTTTAAATAAAAATGGCTTGCAATTTCTGATTTGCATCATCTTGTTCAGCTCCTGACAGTTTTATGAGCCACAACATAAAGCGTGTGCTGTTTTGTATAGTATGAACAAGGAGTGATGGGGAACATTTATTCTCTGAGTCAGAATTCATATTGACAACAAAAGAAGGGACAAATATAAAAGAAGCCAAAGAAGAAAAAAATCTATTGAACATTTGCCAAGCATGAGGCTCTGTGGTGAGCCCATATTCCTAAACTACAGCTTGCAACCCTACCTGGGATTACTGAATGTGAGGGTCACAGCAAAAAAGTTTCTGAATGTACAATGAACAAAAATTAACCTAAAATCAATTGTGTGCTAAGTCTCAGGAATGTGTGGCAGTGTTTGACCATGCTGTGCTAAACAACTTTGCTGCACCCTCCCTTCTGAACAGACAGCATGCACTTTGTACTGTGCACACTGTCAGGTAAGGACAACGAAAATCACCCAGAACTCCTCAACTCAAATTAGAGACTGATTTAGAAGGCCAGTGCTCTGCCCTTACCGAAACATAACAGTTCAATTACAAAAAAACAAAGATTTTTTAAATATGCTTCTGACATTATTCCTTGGCATTTAAGTATCCAATTAGTGCATATTTGGGTTGTTTGATGTTAAAATGTTTGATTTTTAAAATTGCTGTTTGAGTTGCTGACTTGAATTGCATTTAAAATCTCTATATGAATTTTGGCTTGGGATTCGAACTGAATTTCTAGCAACCTCAGAAGTGTCTGTAAGCACACTTCTGTCATTATATACTATGTATTTATGCAAAGCAACACTCAGAAATGATTGAAAAAATTAAAATATCGATCAACTCTGAAAAACACTGAATATTCTCTAGATCCTGTCTACTACTGAATATTCTTCGGAGATTTAAATCTTTATGTAAAAATACACAAACACTTCCATCTCATTAGTACGCAAATCTGCTTTCATTCTTTAGCAAATGGTAAAATTATATGCATACAAAAGAATCACTTAAGATACTTTTCTTATGGTTTATTATCAGTAGGTCTTTGATACATGTATTTATTTTATATACCTATCTGAGGTCGCAAACAGTTTCCTGTGGAGAAATTGTAAGTTAGTGGGGAAAAGCTTACAAAGGCTACTAAGCATGCCACATCCCCAAAGCACTCCGAAGTAAGCACTGTCATTGCTAACATGCAGCTAGGAAGGCATGTGATCTTTGTCTAAGGTCACACTCTGAAAGGCAAAGCTAGGATATCACCTAAAGTAGTTAAGGGGCATGGAATCAGGAAAGAAAAAGAAGGAAGACTGAGTGTTACTGGTGAGCAGCAGAGGAGACTAGAACTGGCTCTGTGAGGAAGGCCACTTTAGCATCCTTGGACAGAAGACAAAAGCATATTGGAGGTGCTAGCTGTCATGCTGGCACAAAATCTCTACTTAATGTTGATTGTTTTCACATCCTGACATCTCCCAATTGACAAGAAAGTGCTTAGCGTGCCATAGGCAGGAGCCGGAGCCCAGCAAATGTGTCTGTGTGGTGTAGGAGGCCGTTTAGTTAGCCCCCCTCCCTCCAGAACAGGTCTCTCCCTGCTCTTGGTCTTTAAATATTTTTCCATTAAACTCATAACACAGAGATATCAGTATATATTATGTATTTACTCTTTTATAGGTTACAGCTATGTGTATTGTATAAGTGTTTAAAACCCAAGGCAACTCGGTGCAACAAGAATGATGTCTCAATTGCAGGAGAGGACATGTTGCGCAGGTTTAAGTATGATAGATGGGTCGACCTCCCTTGCTTAGTAAACTGCAGTGAGAGAAACTGAATAACCCTGAGATTAGAACAAGGGTGGGAGGGGGAGGGTCATGCCGGTGTGATATCCCCTGAACAAGATGCAGAGAAAAGTAATTTACTCTGAAGTGACAGTGCGGAGGCAAAAAATAAATGAACAGAGGGGAGTTTAGGCTCATTAGCAGCCTGGTCTCAATATTTCATTATTAATGATAATAAAAAGAAGAGAGAGGAAAGGCAGATGAGCATGTGTGCCCCCCCCCCCCCCCCCCACCTCTCTTACACATATAGCAGACTGGAGGCTCACAATAGCTGGGGCTCCAGGACTCCCTTTAGCACAGGCACAACAAAAGACACCACTGTGGAGGAAAGTATGAGACAGGATGAAGAATGGGTTTGCAGCTAAGGTCTGCCCACATGTAAATGTCTGAGTTGGTAGGAGCCTCCCTCTGTGGGATTCCAGCTGATAGATCAGCTTCTCTGGCAATGAAACCCCAGCTGATCCTCTGCTGCAGGCAGGAAGCAGTAGCAGCAAAGGGGAGGCTACCTTGGAGCTGCCCTGGTATTTCCAGGCAGCTCCCCTGGTAGGGAGCAGTCACTGCTGCCTATACTGCCTGCACCTAGACAAAGAAGACACAACGATCCTGGGAATCAATAGCTGTGGTCTGGCTATAAAAAGAAACAGGATACACCCCAGAGATGATAGCTGAAGACTAAAAATAAATTCTACAGCAAGCAACCATATGGGATTTAGTTTAATTTAAAATGGCAGAGGAGCTTGCCCAAATAAAGAAAATGAAAACCGTCCTCTGTGCCATCACAGCTTGGATCTCCTGGTGAGCATTTTCCTGAAAATAACTGATACATTTTCCTTTAGACACTGGCCTTCATGGTGCAGCCAGACTGGTGCAATCCCCTTTTCTGTCTTCTTAGATCTTTCTTGAACATTCTAGTACATTCATATCAATTCTACTGAGTTCCTTTTCTCAGCTGTGAATGGCCCTGAGCAAAAACACGTTCAAGAGAGAATCTTAGATATTGTTGTATCCTTGTAATTAACATGGCAGAATTGTCCAGTTAGACCATAGGCAGATACCTATTACTTCTGGGCCAGGGTCTGGATTGAGAAGGAGTCAGTGTGACACTGCCCAAATTCATGTCCCCTTCCCTCCTGAGCTCCCCCCTCCAAGAGAGACACTAATAACCAACCAAGCTTGGTAAGTTTCATGAAGGACTCCAGTGCTATGAGGAGACTCGGGGTAAGCTGCTTTCTTTCGGGACCTGTAGTGACTTCTTCCTGTACTGTCTGGTCCAGGAGGAAGGAGTATTTAAACTGAAGCTAAAGGAAGGATTAGCCAGCCAATAAGTCAGGAGACACGTGACTTTATGGCAAGGGATCACCGAATGCAGCCCCATGGTCAAATAAGAGCTCATCCAGTGAGGGGGTGCATACCAATAGCTAATCAAGGGTTCATGGGGAGCCTCAAAGGTCAGGATAACAGGTTGAGCTGTATTCTGAAGGTAAAGGAAAGCTTTGGGTTGTTTATACCAAAGGAGAGACATGAATAGGTTTACCTTCCCAAAGGGTCTTCCTGGTAGCAATGTTCAGGGTAAACTGGGAATGGGAGAAGTTGAGGAGCAGATAGCCCTGGCGGGGCCTCCTCCATAGAAGAGAGGAAAGTTACTTGAACATGATGGACAGGGAGAAGAGAGTCAAGGGAAATTTCAAAGAAGACACTAAATCCAACAAGAGATGGCATCGTAAAGTGTCATGGGCCTGGACACACTGCAGAAACTTTTAGCACAGCAGTCAGTGAGTCCAGACACATAATTATACTGACAGAAATGAAGGTACTCTAAAGAGACCCTTATGTCTCAATATATCAAACTACTGAATCCCCCCCCCAAAATGGGAACTTCCCCAGGAATCTCATTCTGAGAGAAGGAAAAGGAAAAGTCCCCATCAGTGTATATGTGTGTGTGTGGGGGGGGGGTTAATTTCCTAAGAAGAGATACCATATAATTCAAACAACTTATTACCAGCTAAAGGTCTTGATCCTGTTTAATTTCTCTGCCTGTTAAAGAATTAAAAAGCAGGAAACATCTTGCCTATAGCTGATAGCAGCAGGTAAATCTCAGGCAAAACAAAGTTGGCTCATAAAACAAGGCTTTTATTATGGGTGGACACACACACACACACACACACACACACCACCACCACCACCACCACCACTACCACCACACAAACATATATGCACACACACACACACACCACCACCACCACACAAACATATATGCATACACACACACCAAGACACACAAAGGCAAAGATGTTCCACAGTGCCTAGGTGGGACTCAGGAAGCCAAAGCCCCCCCGTCTCTTCTTGAGGTCTGGGGACTTCAACGACCTTTGAGGAGGTCCTTTTCCCCCAATTTAGGGTTGGTCATTTTAGAAAAAGACAGGAATGCTGACAAGTCCACAAGTTTTGGGTAAGCACATCTTCATCTGGTTTTGAACTTGCTGGACCACCCACAGACAGGGCCTCTATTAGCCAGAGAAAAAGCCTACCAAGCTCTTGGCTCAGGTCAGGAGGATAAAGAAGCAGCCAGCCATCTGCAAAGTTTGTCATCTTTATTACCCAGTCATGGCCTTCTTTCCTCTCTGTCAGCCTGTAAGGGAATCTATCTAAATCCTAGTTCTTTATCTTCAGACCACCCTACAGGATTAGACTGAGGCCTAAGCAACAATGGATCAATGGCTGGCCAGACCACACCATGACCAGGACTATGTAGGTGAGCGCATCCTTGGCCCTCTGTAAAACTTTATTCTGATTTCAGGACCCTAATGGATTTGGGGTGCTGAAGGTAGTGAATCTTTTCGTTCCTCTTTCCAAGAGCCCGCATTAAATAAATCTCCCTTCTTATGTGTTCTGCTAATAATTTTGCTCTTTTCTTATTGAGGATGGAAGACTGAACCTATTTTCGGAGCATGGGGTGTGACTCCAAGTCACATGGGCACAGTTTTGTTTTGTTTTCTAAGTCAAGTAAAAACATGGTCAAATCCATCTGCTAATTTTTTTTTTTTTTTGCAAGAATTGTTAGTGTCAGAACCTAGGTCCTGGTGGCCCTAACAGTCCAAATAGACAGACAAACAATACTAAAAAGCAACAAAAGCAGACTTGTTGCATGTGGCCACATTGGGAAGAGGAACAAACACAGAATACCAGTGAACTCCTAAGTCCATCTTCATGGTCCTACTACAAGGTTTGGGTTGTAGACAGAAATCAAGAGTTCTGTTCACGCTTTAGTTCTGCTCACCATTAACTCTCCAGCCTTGACTCCATTCTCTCCTGCAAGGTGGTCTGACAAGTTGCCAGAACTGTGTGAGAAAAGCACCATGTCTTTTCCTTTCCCAGCATGAAATTCCCAGGGAAATTCCAATTCCTTGCAGTCATTGTCTTAGTCTGATTTGTCTATGGCCAAAGGGACAAGTGTCTCAAAAATACATTCATTTCTGCCATGATGGTTAGTTGAGTTTCCCATGACAACTGTCTTAGGATTTCTATTGCTGTGAATAGGCACCATGATTGCAGCAACTCTTATATTAAAGAAAAACATTTAATTGGTGCTGGCTTACAGAGATTTAGTCCATTATCTTCATGGCAGGGAGCATGGCAGCCTGCAGGCAGACATGATGCTGGAGAAAACCTGGGATTTCTACATCTTGATCTGCAGCAGAAGGAGACTATGTGCCACACACAATAGGTGAGCATAGGAGCCCTAAAGTCCACCCCTACAGTGACACACTCCCTCCAACAAGGCCACAAGTACTCCAACAAGGCCACACCTTCTAACAGTGCCACTCTTTAAAGACCAAACATTCAAACACACGAGTCTATGGAGGCAAACCTACTCAAACCCCCACATCAATTGTATATGACTTCCAAAGAACAGCCTTGGCAACTGTGTCTCAGAAGTGAGGCACTAAGGTTCTCATCCTGACTGTCATCTCTCTCCCCCATACACCCGACTCTTCTTTGTTTCTCTCCTAATTGCAGGACCTTGTACCTGTTAGGATAAGTAAAACATAGTTCTGAAGCAATGGCTACCAGTGTTGTCTAGAGCCAACTGAATGGGCACCACCTGGTCCTTCTCAGAAGTGGAATCAGCGGTTCACAGAGCCAGATATATAGAAAAAGAACTGGAGAAGTTACAGCAATGTGTTTCCACCAGCCTTGCAGTTGGCTCTGATTGCTGATAGCCTGTGAGAACCCTGCTCTGGAGCTAGCTTACCTATAATGTCAGTGTCAGAGTCAATGAAATGTGTCTGCTCTGAACGGAGATGTGCAAGTGTCAAACACCTCAAATGCCAAGACTCAATGAGAATGCAATATTCTGCGTCAATCATAAAATCTGTGATATACATGTGCTTAAAATAGATTGCTAAGGTTAAAAATAATTCTCTTTCATTTGCTTTTACTTTGCAATGTGACTTTAAGAAAGCTTAAAGTTACATGTGTTCTGTACCCAGACTCTTAAAAGGAGCTGCTTTGTGACTGGAAAGAAAGGAGAACAAAAGTGGCAAAGGGACTATGTCGTCATTAGGAAGATGGATCAGGTGGGGAGAGGTGCTACAAGCAATGATCCCTTACAGTGTCATTATGTGCTGTGCTGCAAGATCCCAACAGTAAAGATCAGCCTAGATCCTCTCTAAGGCTCTAATGGAAGTGTAGACAGAAGGAGAGGCCACTGAGATGCTCACACACCAAACCCATGAAGTAGCAAGGATTGGGCTGTGTTCTTAGGATGGGAAATGCTTTAACTTACTTTACTAGGAAGAAAGACTGCTTTGTTACATGCTACTACCAAATAATTTCTTACATACTTACCCACATATATGCATACATCTCACACACAACTCACATACATCCTTTCATATACAGTCATGCAAACACATACTCATACATATAGTCACACTCACACATACTCATACACTCATGATACACATGTAGACAAACCACACAGTCACACACTTCCATATACATACACACACACACTCACATGAATTCACTTACTTCACCCCTGGCCTAGTGCAAAGGGATGTGAGGTTACAAAGCATCTTTCATGAAGGTCACTGAAGGGCAGAGAGGGAGGCTGTGCCTGAGTTTTCTTCAAGCTGTCTGCTTTAGAAGGAGAAAAGCCAGACTTGCTAGTGGCACACGGTATGCATGGTGCAGAAAGCTATGTAAATCCAGAGCTGCAGAACTGAAGGTTCTAGGGTACACAGCCCCTTCTCCCTCCCTGGTTTTCTAGTAAAATATCTTCTAAATGAGATCTGACAAATGATCCACAAAATCCCTTCAAACCATAACTCCTATTCTGAAGGAGAATTTTGTTACAAGTCACGATCTGTCTGCTAAGAGTCTATTTTGCTGACAGGAAATATGTAGGAGCAGCTTCAGAGGGGCAGGAGGGACTAAAAAAAAAATAAAATCCTTAAAGAGGCCCCAGAGAATCGGCTCTGTGTGGCCCTAGGTAATAGCTAATATTGATTGTCAACTCTACTACATCGAGAGTCTCCTAGGAGACCAACCTCTGAGCATGTCCCCATGAAGGGTTTATTGATTAGATTAATTGAGGTGGGAAGACACATGCTAAGTGTGGGTGTCACCGTTCCCTGTGCTTCTGACCTGGCCTGAATGAATCGGAGAGAGGAAGCTAAGGGAGAACGCTGCTGATCATTCAGTCCCAACTGAGCACGTGATGTGACCCGACACCTTGTTTCTGCTGCCAGTCCTTTCCACCATGATGGACAGCATGCCCTTCACCTAAGACAAAATAATCCTCCTTCCTTTAAGATGATTCTTTTTGGTTATCTGGTCACAGCAAAGAAAAAAAAAACTAATCAATGCATTGATGACCTTCTATGCAACCATGGGTGCTTTTTTTTTTCTCACCAATTGGAAATGAGACTATCACATGTTACAGAGGGAAAACTATGGATACATACATTCAGATCAGGATCAAACCAGGGAATGAGAGCTTCAGGAAGGTCTAACCAAATCATGAGAGATCTATTATACAAGCCTTGAAAATAGCTTCGTTTCCTTCTGCCCAGTCCGGCAAGGACTTTGTCATCTCCTCTCTGTAACCAACCCTCCTCTCAAAGAATCCGATAATATTAGATTCAAGAAAAAAGGAGTTAGAATTTATGAACTTACTCGTTGCTACAGCCTCCCGACTAGTCTTTGCAATAGTCCCCAAACTAGCAAAGGCCTGTGACACACCTGTTTGCTCAGCCTGCAAAGGAAAAGAGGTGATCATGTCAGGATGCTGAGAGCAAGGCTTATGCTTGAGCTAGCCTACAGGTGGTACCTCCTTACGTTTTATATCTGGAACCCTCCAGACCCTCTGAAGCTGCTCCTCCATGTATCTTGTAAAGAAAAGAGATCTTTTACAGATGTGTCATGACTTATGAGCAATCGTCTCCAAAATAGCAGTTATGGCTTTAAGAGACCTTGAGGATCCTTTTGTCAGACCCCCTCATTTCAAAGATACTCCGTGTAAGACCCACGAATAATACAGGGATGTCCTGTAACTACCTCAGTTCTGTGGCTTACCTCCACCCCAACCCCATCCCATCCTATTTGTACCTGTATTTTGCTTTCACAAGTAGAATCCTCTATGGAGAAGCCAGACAGAAACCATAGAGCCACAGGACAGAAATGGAGAGTCATCTGTTAGCTGTACTCCAACAACATGGTAGCTAGCATCACAGATGCCAGGGCATTTAGAAGAGCCTGTGAGGTTAGAATTCTTGAGCCTGCACCTGCTAGCTGGTAGCTTCAGCCAACATCACTTTAAATACTGAGCTTCAGTTTCTAGGTCTACAAAAAGCAAACACTAGGAATGCTGACCTCAGAGTATTGCATTGAAAGGGAGAAATAAATGGCTCCAAACAGTAAATGAAAACAACACCTCAGTACATTTTCACTGCTTGGTGGCAGTGGTTACCGGTGGCAGTGATGATATCATGGTCAGCGTTGTCTTTCATTGATTATTCTGGTCACATTAAATCACTGTGTTCAGTGTGCTATCCTTGCTCTCAGGTCTCTGTGTTTTAACAGGAATTAATATCTTAAATAATGGATCTGGATCTTCAGTAGTAAATTACTGGATGTTATCACTGAATCTAGACAAATTATCTTTTAGTAGGATTATGAGAGTAGCCCCAAGTCACACAGTGAATGCCATGCCTGGCTTTAATGGCTGGCCGGTGCCCCTGCAGCTTTGCACATTAAAGAAATGTCTCTCCTTTCAGAAGCATGAGCTAAATTCAATGGGAGAGAATGTGTCAGGCATTGCAATATGGTGCTATTACCAAACCAGCATTTCCTAAATTTTTGCACCCTGGGACTCAAGTCTCAAGCTGTGTCTCCTTCTCAGTTCATTGACCAGGAAGTCTGACCCCAGAAGTGTGAGGCTGGGTTGTCCCTGCTTTACAGAGCCAGTGCCCCTCTCACACACACCTTTTGCTGCTGCTGTGCAGTACTGTGAGGAAGAGAAGCAGAGGCTGGTGGTAGTTGACCTTACCGGAGCAGGCCAGCAAGTGCCTGTGGATGAGAGCCAGTCCCCAAGCACAGCTCTAGTCACTCAGAATTGCTTCATCAAAGAGTGTTCTAAGAAACTGCAAGGGCACAAAGAAGTAGGCAAAGCCAAAGGGGTCCTGATGGTGATGTGTGAACTGGCATCCAGCCTGCAGCAGGGTCACCGTCTCACCTTTCTGCCACCAGACCACTTTAACTCAGACAGAGATGAAATAGGGGTGACAAATGAGAAGTGAAGGCTGAGTCACTGCCCTTGGGTGCCAAGCTTGGCACCTGGTGAGAGTGCCCAGGGGACACAGCAGGTGGTCCCTATAGCTCCTGGGCCTGGCAACCCTGCCATAGCCAATACACACTGCTTGTCTCTATGCTGACAGAACTCATTTAATCAGTCCCCCAAGAAGCCCAAAAGGGTGTCTGACAGATATCATTCTGGATGTCACACTGGACAGCGCTGCTCAGCCATCCCCTGAGCCAGAGACTCTGGAAGATTCTGACATTACAGGCAAGAACAGGCAGAAACCAAAGGGTAAGCCAGAGCTCCTGGAGGTACTTGCATCATTCGTAATGATCATCCTGTTCAGACTCCTCAGCTCACTTCCTTCCTTTTCCTTTGTTTCTGCCTCATTTTCATCCAGTGGTGAATAGCCCCACCACCACCTCCATACCCACTACATTCATACTACCCAAAGCCTATGAATACATGATACCTTGCATACGTTCGCGTGTCACAGGCCTGAAAGAGACTAGTAGCACAAAGAATGCATCTGATTGTGCCTTAGAGAAACAAGAGCCTCCTCCCTGCCTTCGTGAAAAGAGCCTTCAATGCTGACAACTTCCTTTGTGAGAAGAACAAAGACAGCCCCTGCAGAGGGGACTGTAGGGAGCACAGAGAACAGTCACAGAAAAGACTTGGGGAAGAAAATGATGAAGTGGACTTTCCTGCAGTCTTAAGAAGGTGAGCTAAAGACCAGAGAAGAGATGCCATGTGGCCTTGATGGGGGACAGGCAGGGAAGGGAATTCAGAGGGGAAAAAGGCTTTAGACCCGGTCCAGTTTGGATGGACAAAAAGCTAGAGGGGTCATTCCATTCCATCCAGTAATGCCTTCCAAGGAAGATACACCCATTCCCCCAAAGCAATCATGAGTGAGGCTGTACGTTGGAGATCTGCTGACAGTTCGTGATGCCTCACAATGTGACAGAGGCAAGATTTCATGAAATAGAGGCTGTGTGTGATTTTCAGAGGCTGGGAACACAAGAACGTTTCTTTACACATCTGTCAACACAGGGAGTGGCCGATGGCATCTTCTGGTTTTTGTACTTTGCCTATGCAGTCAATGATCTCTCCTGTGCTCCTTCCACCACGCTATCTGCTCGCACACAGCTGTCTTCTCCGGGACATTTCTGCCTAAGTGTGATTTTTTTTTCTCATGTGGTCTGATCGGCTGAGTTCAAGTGAGAAGCAGGAGGAAGCATCATAGTGTAAACTTCTATGCTGAGGACCCAAAGTGTCCACAACCCTCCTGATGAGAAGCGACCCTGCATGTTAGCACCTAGTATCATGCCTGGGATGGCCAGAGTGCTTTTCTCTGAATAAGGTTGTGTTGGAGAAACTAGGTGAGCAATAATACAGAGATGCAAATTTAAAGAAGGAAGGAAGGAAAGAAGGAAGGAAAGAAAGAAGGAAGGAAGCTTCTGAGATGATGAAGCCATACCTGAGGAGGCTCCATTTTCTCTGTTGAATCACCGGCATTATAGGAGGCACATGGGACATTTATTTACCCAGGTAGATTCCTTGGCCTAGAATATCTTTCATTTTCTCGGTGATCTTTCACCATTTTTAAGGCATAAATAATCTGAGAATTTATGAGATGTGCAAGAAGAAACTGCCCAAGAATATATGTGAAACAGCTAGGAAACACGGCGCAAAGGAGAGTAGGAAAAGTTGCGAGAGAATAAAAGAAGACAATGTCTGGCTTAGAGAAATTAATAATCCTCAGGAAATTGCCCTGTCCTCATCCAACTGCAGACCAGGTGGTTCTAAGCTCCTGTCCCCACCCAACTTCAGAGCAGGTGGTTCTGAGCCCCTGGCCCCAGCCAACTGCAGAGCAGGTGGTTCTGAGCCTCTGGCCCCAGCTAACTGCAGAGTGAGTGTTTCTGAGCCCCTGGCCCCAGCCAGCTGCAGAGCAGGTAGTTCTGAGTCTCTGTCTCCACCCAACAGCAAAGCAAGTGGTTCTGAACCTCTGTCCCCAACCAACAGCAGAGGAAGTGGTTCTGAGCCTCTGTCCCTACTCAACAGCAGAGGAAGTGGTTCTGAGCCCCTGGCCCTAGCCAACTGCAGAGCAAGTGGTTCTGAGCCCCTGGCCCCAGCTAACTACAGAGCAGGTGGTTCTGAGCCTGTCCCCACCCAGTAGCAGAGCAGGTGGTTCTGAGCCCCTTGCCCCAGCCATCTGCAGAGCAGGTGCTCTGATGAGATCTGATGCAAACAAGTTTCAGTCTTGCTTTTAACCATTTAGGAAAATGAGAAAATACTTTCAGATGGATAAAAACAGTGAAGTGGTGGAGAGGGAATACTACTTAGAAGAAATACTTGGTAAATTTTTCACTGGATTCTTTCATGAGAAACGAAGCCTGCGAGATGTCATAGGGTATACTCTAAGACAAGCCTGGTACATATTGGAACCCATCCTTAGAAACTCCTTGGCATAACTAGTTGTAGAAATGTAATTTATCCAAGCCTAGTTCCCTGAAATAAAGTGTTTGTATTCCTACTTTCCCATCTGTCTGGCAAAATACCTGACCAAGGCAACTTAAAGAATGAAAGGTTTATTGTGGTTTCAAATTATGGTCCATTATGGCAGGAAGGTCATGTTTGCAGGAGTTAGAGAGGGTTGGTCACAGTGTGTCTACAGTCAAGAATCAGAGAGAGATGAATGCAGGTGCTCAGTTAATTTTCTACCTTTCACTCTGCCTAGAACCTTAGCCCATACAGTGATGTAACCCTTATTTAGGATGAGCCTTTCCACCTCAATTAACTTAATTTAACAACCATCTTACAGACATGTGCCCAGAGGTTTGTCTCCTAGTTAATTCTAGACCCTGTCAAATGGACAATCAATACAAACCATCCTAGGAAGAAACAAACGTGAAATCATAAAAGCCTACTGTTTGGACAAGTTTTATGTGTTAGTTATTAGTTAGTATTAGTTTTATGTGTTGAGTTATTATGACATTTTGCTGCCGCTCTCTATTGTGCCAACCCACCCTTATTCTAAGAAGAAATTGTCCAGTGGTCTTCTATTTAGTAGCTGTTTATTAAGAACTGATGATTAGAAAGGTACCTTTGTCAGTGTTGGGCTATATTGTACAAACTATACAAATTATTAGATGGAAGAGACACCACTGAGTAGAAAATATGGCCAGTCTTCTAATGAAAAATAAATTAGCTGAAAGTAGAAGTCTTTGGACTTGGAAACTCTAAAGGAAATAGGTTTCCATTGAAACCCATTGGAAGCCAATGGGAAAAAAAAAGGAATTGGGTCTAGACACACACCTTAGTAGGGACAACAGAAAAATCATAGGTCCAGATGAAAAGAGGGTGTGGGGATACAGACATGGGAGTGAAGAGTACTCCTTACTTTATTCCCAAAAGGCAACAGTACTCCAGGGAGCCATGAATGTGTTGTCCATCTGGGACAGCTTTCCGTCTATCCACTTGCATGCACGGTTTTTCTGTAGAACTGGTTTGTGTTTCAAAAAGGAATCCTGGCCTGAAACACCTACAAAGCAATTCGGTCTATCCTTCACCTTATAAATAAGCTTGCGGTTAACAAAAGCGTGATTTCTCCAGTTTGCACGATGAGGACAGTGACCGCTGAATATGCCTCTAAACGCAGTCAGGACTGACTGTGATGGGTACCGGCTCAGAAACGCTAACTTACCCTAACTTGGGGGAAAAAATAAATCTACATTAAAATTCAGGCTCTCAGGTCTTGTTCTAAGGGATTCTTACGCAGAATCTCTATGAGAGCCAGGAAGCTTGCACTGAATGGGCACCCTGTGGTGACTCTGGTGCAGGTGGTCTGAGGACTAATTGCCACCCTGGGTCTCTCCAATGCTAATTTGTATGGAAGCCCACTCCTCCACGATGTAATGAGGTATCAGTTTCCTTCTCTAGGTACAGGCTGAACCTCTTCAGCTGAGTTATGGCGTGTATTTGCATAAATTACCATGCGAAACTTGTTAATATTTCCTAGATACTCTTTTTCACTGCTCCATTAGACAAGACTTTGTGCTTTTGTTTAGGGCTGAATGTCAGCCAATCCAAATCCATGACTGCTCTGGCCTGGAATTGGAGGTGGTAATTTATTCCCCTCATGGAGCCAGCTGCAGTGTCACCTATCTGTCCTGACAAATGCTATCTGAAATCAGTTGGATTTTATCATGCAAATTACAGGAAGTGTTATCATTATGAGCAGCGGGAGGTTCCTGATTTGCTATCATTTACTATCAAGTGAGTCCAAGCTATCTAGGCTTGGGGGATGAGTCAGAGAAAGAGAGAGAAAGGGCAAAGCAGGGGTGCCCCACAGGGTTGAGGTTCCTAGGGCTTTGCTCCTCTAGTAAAGTGAGGGTTAAAAATAATGCTTAGATTTGCTTGATCCGAAGATCTAAAAGGCTTGGTCTTTAGGAAGAGAGGCAGGTGGGAAGAGAAGGTCATTGGGAACCTTACTTCTTGGTGAAAGGCGAAGGCAAAAGGCAGCTGCGACTGGACAGACTGCTCAAGGTAGACTTGCAACATGGGAAAGCATAGCTGTTAACAGGACATTAATGACAATCACTTCATTTTATTGTTTGACATAGGCCAGAGGAGAATCGCATAACCAAATTAAGGAAGTAATTTGAAAGTTCTAACCCAGTCCTGGTGAACCCCAATCTTATAATCCTGCTCCTTTAGTCTTTCTTAGTCTCAAAGCCATTGTCTAGGCCTTTTAGAGAGAGCCCTCGGATTTATCCAGCTTCCTACCACACATAACACATCCATTTCTGCTTTTCTTGAATCTAAACTTTACAACTAGAATTCTCAAGCTGGGAAGCCCGTCTACGTCTACCTCAGTCTACCCCTCATTTAAACATTATCTAGCTTCTGCTGCCCTCCTCCCTGTCCATGCCATTCACTTTCTTTTTTTCTTTTGCATTCTTGGAGTCTAGAATAGTACATTTCAATAGCTTACCACTGTGAAGGGCAGCTTAGGTTAAGGAGTACTGCCCTGAGCTGGCCTAATATGTTCTCTTCCCAATGGTAATTGCAAATAAAAGAAAATATAACAGAAACCATGATTCTTTAACCTTTGATATTAAAATTTCAGCCACAATTATAGCTGGCTCATTAGAAATATCTCCAGGATGAGTTGCTTCTTAATGGTCTCCCTCAGGCTACAATGGCAAGGAAACTAGTTTATTTTCTATTCTCCCAATTTCTGTGCATCTTCCTAAAACAAACTGAACAAGATAAAGTGATGTTGGGAGAAGAGGCCAAGGTAGATGAAGGCACAGAGATTATAGAAAATAAGGTAGAGAAAAAAAACGAGTTGCAAGATTTCCCCAGGATAGCCAGGTAGTGGTGATGCATGCCTTTAATCCCAGCACTTGAGGGACAGAGGAAGGCAGATTTCTGAGTTCGAGGCCAGCCTGGTCTACAGAGTGAGTTCCAGGACAGCCAGGGCTATACAAAGAAACCCTGTCTTGAAACAAACAAACAAACAAACAAAAACAAACAAACAAAAACAAATTCCCCAAGTAACTGAACTTGGAACAACAGCTTTATCATGGAACCTGGAGTAGGAACATGGAGAACTGGAGGCAACTGACAGACCAGAACCAACAGTCTGGGAGCTTGATCATCCCTTTGATTTCAGGAGTGCATTCTGGCTTTCGGGCTTCTGTGCCCCATTCTACAAACTGAAGTATCACAGTGAGCTGCCTCTAGCATAGGACAATTGTTAATGATCGTTTGTCTTCAGGAATCACTCACCATTTGTCTACAGGAGTCACGGGCAGCAGTCTTGTACAAATGCTATGATTTCTGCAAGACACACCAGATCTCTGTGTGTGGCACGTAAAGATTTCAGGAAGGTAAGAAGAAGACCATCGATAGTCACAGCTAGCACAGCACGGTGGGGAACCTCACAGCATGGAGACAGGCTACTTGCCTAGCTCAGCCCTTCCCAGATGTGAGGAAGTTACTTTCCACCTGCTTATCAGGGTGACAGAGTACTAGGGGACAGGAACCGCTCATGTTCATCTAAGTTGTTTCCCGTCATTAGCTTTAGTAACAGTAACCAGAAGCTTGCTTTGGAAGACCTCTCTTCATTTCTTCTGAGAAATCACTACTCCAGTTAGCAAATGAAGAGGAATAGTTACTTAGGGGAGGTAAGAAGCTACAGGCCATGACAAGGACTTAGGAAAGCAGCAATGCAGATGCAGGGTGTGTGGACAGGGGGATGCTAACAGCAGAGGGATGTTAATGCCTTTTGACTCCTTCTTCTAACTCATACCTTCCAGGCACAACAAAGGAGCCCCAGCCCTTTCCTCTAGGTCTAACTGACCCCATTTAAGGCTACCATCATGGAGAAACGGAGAAATCTCTTGTCCCTTAAAAAATTCAAGATCTGCATCTTTCTTAGCCTTGTCAAAGACTAATCTGAGATTAGAATGTTTTTCCTGAATCTCTCTTTCAAGTGTTAAGACATTATGTTTTTATCCCACTTATGAATTCAATGGACCACAGCTTCTACTGGTAACCCAAAACTCTTATGTATTCATGGTTCTGAAAGCAACAAACATTGCTACCTTCTGTACTAGTCAGAGCTCTCTAGAATCACAGATCTTAAAGAATGTCTCTATACAGTAAGGGAATTTATTGGAATAACTTATAGTCTGCAGTCTAACTAACCGAACAATAGGCAACCATGAATGGGAAGTCCAAGAATCTATCTAGTAGTTTCTCAGTAGTAGGGGCTGGTGTTTCCCCTGACCTTCTACATAAGCTGGAATCCTGAAGAAGTTGGTTCCAACAGTATGCTGGCCCAGATTAAAGATATGTACCACCACAATGGATTTGGAACTTGCTCTGTCCAAGCCTGGCCTTGAACCCAGAAATCTGCTTGTCTCTGCCGTCTGAGATTAAAGGTGTGTACTACATTGCCTAGGCCTAAGCTGTTTATGGCCACTATGCCTCAAGATCTGGATCACAGGTGTGCCCTCCATTTCTGGATTGTAGTTCATTCCAGATCTAGTCAAGTTGACAACCAGGAATATCCATCACACCTTCCTAGTTATATTTCTTGTGAAGCACTGGTGTCAGAAAATTGAATCCCTGGACCTAAACTAGTAGGTTTTGTAGGTCTAACAAGGCATCCAGCTGGCTTTTAGGGTATACCATGTTTAATTACAGGACAAGCACCATTCGAGTAAAGCAGGTGAAGACAGAATCTTTCACTTCCTACCAACATCTTGGCCAGACAGACAAGGGTTGGAGGCATGCCTCAGCAACGAGGCGCTCAAGAGCTAGTAAGGAGTGGACCCTGTGCTTTGTCTCTGTGATCCTGTCCATTCTCAGGAGGCTTCACTCCCACATGCCATCCCTTGGCTGCCATGTCTGACAGTATCTCAGACACACATCCTGAACATGGGCCGTCCCTGGAGAAATGTCAGTGCTTAATCCTGTCATCGGGAGCCATCCATGCACAGCCAAGCTACAGCCAGACCCAGTGTTCTCAGGGAAGGGCTGTCAGTCATCAGTAATCTTACAGCCAGAGAGATTCCACATCGAACCAGCATCAGCCGGCTCAGGCAGGAGCAGGAGAGGACAGGACTGTGAAAAATGTGGAGATCACAGCCTGTGTGGAGACGCAGATGGAAATGAGCTTCAGGCTGACGTACTTCAAGGCAGTTTGCTGCTGTCATGGTTGGACAGGGTCACCCCCGTGGTCAGTAGACATGACCTGCTATGGTTGATTAGCCACCTCTGGGGGGAAAATAACTACCAGTCCTGAAGTAAGTCTGTCATTCATCCATCCCTCAGTCTCCTGTATAACCTTTAATGAGCAACTGTTAGATGCATAGCACGCACCTTTTAAAATCAAGTTTGATGCAATGGGCCCCATGAAAGTTCAAACCTGGCTGCAAAATGAGAAGCCTGTGCACAACTCTCCAGAAGCCACAACTTGGTTCTCTGTTCATTCTCCTGGGCCTGCCCCATCCCACAAACTCCTTACTCCTCAGACAATAGGGACAGATTCGGGAACTATGTTTTAATAGTTGCTATGATCTTGGTGTTCTCAAGCAGGAAACGCTTTAGATGTCACACTACACATGCCAATACATGAATAATGTGGTCAGTGCTGTAGCCAGATAGCAGGTCCAAATGGCAGTGACCTTAAACAATAATAGCAAGTCTCCTACCTCAGAATCAAAGAGTCAAACCCTCCTCCCTTTCCTTAGGGTGACTATAGGTTCTTTCTTCCCTCTTTCCCTTGTCTGCCTGCCTGCCTGCCTTCCTTCCTTCCTTCCTTCCTTCCTTCCTCCCTCCCTCCCTCCCTTCCTTCCTTCTTTCCCTCACTTTCTCCATTTCTTCTTTCCTTTTCTTCCTTCCTCCTTCCTTCCCTTCCTCCCTGCTTATTAGTCTCCATGACCTCCCTCCCTTCCCCCAACTCCTTTCCCTCCTCTCCCCACCCAACCACCTCATTAAAGCAAGATCTTGCAATTGCACTTATTAAACCCAGTCTCTTCCATGCAGCCACACCTTAGCCTGTGGCCTTAGGTTCCGCCTGCTGCTGTGGTTTTCTCTGCAAAGGCCTAGCTGAATCACTGTGTGTGTACTTGTTTGGCCAGCAGTCCTGTGATGCCTGAAGGCTAGGTTCCTGGCCACAGACCCAGAAGCCCCAGAGAGGAGAACTAAAAGCTCTGGGGAGCATTTCTAAGGTCTAACAGTGTAGCCAAAGGTGGTTTGTAGTTTCTTCACAGGGAATTGTCTCTGAAAACTAGATGCCTTGACCTTATCAGGTGACAGCAAAAGGGACAGGAAAGTGACTCTGGACAACCCTCATGAAACACGTGCTGAAAGCTGTTCAGGAAATGGAATTTCTCAAGGTTATCAAGCCTATTTATCTTTTCTCTGTCACCTTTGATTGGAGACAGAGGGCCTTTACCACAGCCTAACCTTTTGTTCTCATGGGATTTGTGTCTGACATTTGACTGGAGTATGAAAGATAAAACAATGGTGATGATTTCCCCTGCTGCCCCAGCCACAGATTAGATGATGGTCCTTCCCCTGCTATCCCAGCCACAGTCCAGGTAATGATGCTTCCTCTGCTACCCCAGCCATAGTCAAACAATGATGCTTTCCTTGCTATCCCAGCCACAGACAATGATGATCCTTCCCCCGCTATCCAGCCATAGCCCAGGTGATGATGCTTCCTCTGCTTTCCCAGCCACAGCCCAGGTGATAATGCTTGCTCTGCTACCCCTGCCATAGTCAAACGATGATGATACTTTCCCCTGCTACCCCAGTCACAGACTGCTACTAGGTTTGGTGTTGGGGCAGAGTGGGAGGCAGGTCAAATTTCCTGTGCTGCCCAGTTGTATCACTGCATTTTTCCTTCAAATCTTTTGCATTTCTTTTTGTTTCTCAGCAGTGATCTCGTGTTCTTAAACCTTTCCTCCCTCATCTCATCCCACAAACCTAGCTTCAGACCCGTACAGGTGTCAGGGGGTACTGCTAAGTGTTTGAAAGCCAACCACCTCCTGATTGGAAAGAATAGCTCTCTGGGCAAGAAAGTGCTGTAGAGAAATGGCTATGCCTCCACTCTGACCTCTTGATTGCTTTTTGTTACTGCCCGTGACCTCTCCCATTTTTTAAATACCAGAGCTTAATTCACAGAAAAACCCAAAGACAAAATTGACTTTACTTACTTTGCTGGACTGTTTTTAATACTCTAATGTTTCTAACAAATGTGGGCAGGTAAGGAATGTTAGGTGGGGTACAGGGGAGTGTCCAGGAAAGTTGGAAAGAGTTCTCCTCTGAGGAATCAGGAAGCTTTGATGATGGGGAGGGAAGAGTGACTCTCTGCTCCTGGTTCCCTTCTGATCTTGCTACCCACACCATCCCTTCAAGTCTTTACCGTGCCTGCCTTTGACTGTGACTGATAATGCCATTTATTCTATCACAAGACTCTCTCTTTTCTTCCTAATTAAGACCATTGCTCCATGAGGGCAGGACTGCCCCCTCTTTATCTTCCTATTGTCAGAGACAAAAGAACTAGGGGCAAAAGGCTATTTGTGGTACGTATTAGCATACTAAAGTGCAAGTTGGTCTCCAGGCTCATTCAATACTCTGGCTCTTCTCAGCTTTTTCTCACCCTGCTTCCTACCCTAAACTACTCCAGCTTACTCCCTTTCCCCCAGCTTCTCATTCATACAGGACTCTATTTCAGCCATAGACTTTCCTGGTCCTCTCTCTCTGTTTTTTTCCCCCCTCTTGCTTTCTTCTCATGACCCAGATCAGTCAGCTGGCCTTGTTCAGTATACTATGTTCTCTCCCTGCCCTGGACTCTTCCAGATGCCTCTGGCCATATCTACAGTAGAAACAGTCCTGTCAACTATACCTTGAACCAATCACTTTCTCACTTTTATACATTTGGTGCAGAAACCCTCACTTTATACACCTATTGCTTTTAGTTGAGCTCTTGGCATTAAAATCTCAATAAATGATCTTTAGTTTGGTGATTAATACAGGTAAACAAGATTCAACTACCAAGGAATATCTACCCAACAACATAAAAGCTCGTCTGGAGGGAATTTGGAGGTGACAATATAGAAAGGACAGTGCTCCTCTGTTACCACTATAGTTGGTAGTATAAACCTGGGAGAGCATGGCCAAAAATTAAGGCAGACTAAAGTCTCATGCAATAGCCAACTTTATTCAGAGCATCAGACAATTTATACTCTGAGTAAAATTTACAGTCACAAAGACAAGCTAACATGACAAAACATTTTTTTCCATCGAGACATATA
Organism: Grammomys surdaster; assembly: GCF_004785775.1. Lineage (NCBI taxonomy): Eukaryota > Metazoa > Chordata > Mammalia > Rodentia > Muridae > Grammomys > Grammomys surdaster. Next base: position 25,879,129 of record NW_021604588.1, on the reverse strand, counting down.
AACAAACAATAGCCAGTTGTAATGAACAATCTAAAGTAAACTTAATCCTATCTGCTATACATAGGAGGGGAATGAAAGCTCATTCCAAGAACAACCCATGTTACAGAGAAACAGAAACTGTTTACTTGTTTTCTCACAAGGTCTTGGAAATCTCCCCACACAGCTTCACACTTTCCCTTTAATTGTTTTCTACCAGTATATCCAGAGTGGTTGCAAATGAGATGTTGTAAATACATCTGATTGTCATTTAATGCATGAGTATATTAGAAGCAAGCAAATTATAATAGTAGAACAGTGAAAGCATTGCATGAAATACTCTGCCACCAAGAACAGAGATCCAAACTATGACCAGTACAATTACATTATTATAATGATCAGAAAAAATCTAGGGAATAGCTTGAAAAGAGACTCATATGATTAGTAATTCTAGTATCTTGTACAACATATGTCTATATCCACTTTTAATAGGAATACAAGTGTTATGATGTCCTATGAAAATAGGAAGTGATTTAAATCCCAAGGAAAAAATTAAACTCAGTTTCTTTACCAGATGAATAATGAGTTTATTACAGTCCCAATATCTAGTTATAAACACAAAGTGATTAGCAAAGTGCATAGGGCCTTAACTTGGCCCCAGGTAGACACACTTGATTTCTGATGATACAGTCTATATCTTTTTGTCTTTGATCTGGATGTTTGCTATCTTTGGGGTGACTTCCTCTGTTTCCTTGCCTTCTATCACTGTCCTTAATGGCCCAGGACTGGAGGAACAAAGAGGATTCCATGACGTTTTAGGAGATCTATTCGCAATGACAGATGCATGCCCCTTCCCAACTTCCTTATGGAGAAGTAAAAATAGGACAGGCTAATGCATTAGTTTGGTGGTTTGAATATGCTTGGCCCAGGGAGTGACACTATTTAGAGGTGTGGCCTTGGTAGAGGAAGTATGTCACTGTAGGTGTGAGCTTAAAGACCCTCATCCTAGCTTCCTGGAAGCCAATCTTCTCCTATTGGCCTTCAGATGAAGATGTAGAACTCTCAGTTCTTCCTGCATCATGCCTGCCTAGACACTGCCATGCTCCCACCTTGATGATAATGGACTGAACCTCTGAACCTGTAACCCAGCCCCAATTAAATGTTGTCCTTTGTAAGAGTTGCCTTGGTCATGATGTTTGTTAGCAGCAGTAAAAGCCTAAGATAATCAACTTGCTTATTTCCTTTTGCAATAAAACCAGGGAGTGTAGAGTGTTTATGAGTGTATGTCTATTGCTAGAAATAATCTTATAACAGAAAGAAGAATCTGAAACAATATTTAAGGGTGTATGAATTAACAGTAATAGATGAATTAAAATAACCAGTTCCACCGTTAGGCTGAGGAAAAGGGAGTATTAATAGATAGATGACTGTCTGAACCACGCATCCCTCTTTCACTATTAGATGAGCCATCCATAAAAATAAGTGTCTGCCTGTGGAATCAGAGGATAGACAATGTTTGTAATCTCAATTTCAGTTCATATAAAAAAATCCCATAGGTTACCAGCTGGATAATGATCTTCTATCCTTCCATAGAAATATGCACATGAAATTTGAAAATCCATAGAGTTCTTTAATGTTCTTAAAAACCAACTGTTAGTTATGGGTAATATAATACAGCAAGAATCAAATACATACAGTTGTTGAAATCAGATTCTCTCCTGATTTACTAATTGAGCAAAAAAAGTAACACAAGCAGTAAGTATTTTATGGTCTTGGTGGTGTAAAGAGATGCATTCCCAAGGTTTACCCTCTTGTGCTATGATACCTACAGGAAACAATTAAGTGGGGAAATAAGTAAGTTTAACAGTAGTGTAGGATACCATGATACACAAATGCTTCTTTTAGTTTAGATTCAAATAGCTGTAGTTCTTTTCTTGCCTCTTGAGATAATATGCAAGAACTGTCCAATGCCATCTCACCATCTAGAGTTTTAAACAGATTGGTTAGTGCATATAGAAATTTTGATTTTGTTAAAATTTCACTGGAAACGCCAAGGGCACCTCATGAGGGAGGAATTGCTATACGAATTCTGTTTCCCTACCATGCCCTAGCTCCCCTAGGTCATAAAGTTAGCTTTGTCATAGACTCCTGTAAGTCCTCATCAAAAAGTGGAGAGGATTCAGTATTAAATAGATTATCAAATCTCTCACCTCAATCAAATCTCTCACCTCAGTGCTGCAGGGTCATTTTCATACAATGGAGGATATACATATACATATACACCACACACACACACACAATATACATATATAAATATATGTATATGTATATATATATGCATATATATGCATATATATATATATATGACTCCACTCCAGCAAAGGAGCTAGGGGACTCATCATCATTACTGCCGTGGTTGGTGGTGGTGCAGAAAAATCTACTTTTGTCTCTTTTTTCAATTTTAAGGTTTGACTATCCAGTTTATATTCATTCAAGAGATTAGCCCTTTCTTACTCATGATTAATATCCTTCTTATGTTCCTTAAGCACTTTGATAACAGTCCAACCTAATGCACAAGGGAACCAGGGGAACCCCACACACACACCTTGTTATATGCCTTTTCCATATTCTTACAGACTCTGTTCCATTCTTTATCTAAAGTCCCTTATTCTGGAAACCGGAGATTATAATCATAAACAAACAATCAATCTAAAAGTTGTGGTTTTGATACTTGTTCTCCTCCTTTTTTAAGCAATTCTGCACAAACTTGGCATAATGAAAAGCCTTCCTAGTTTCTGCCTACTGTGCATACTCACCTTCTGTAAGGGTCCCCATCCTCTTATCTCATAGCTGCCTCAGGTCCCTGACTGTACTGGTGCCTTTTGTTTACCATTCTAGTTGACAGCATGAACCTGGGGAGCAGACCTAAAAATTAGGTGAGCTAAAGTCTCATTCAATAGCTAACTTTATTCAGAACATCAGACAACTTATACTCTGAGGGTTATGAAGAGTCACTTGAGTGACCCTTACAATCACAAGGATAGGCCACATGTGGCAAAGAGATGTTTTTCCATAGATCCATATAAACAAATAATAGCCAGTTATAATGAGTGATCTGAAGTAAACTTGCTACACCTGGAAGGGGCGTGAAAGTACATTCCAAAAACAACCCATGTTATGGAGAAACACAGATTACAAGAATCTTGTCTTGTTTATTTGAAGTTTTCTTACAAAGTCTCAGAAATCTCCACACACAGCCTTCATTCATGGACCATATTCTGAAACTCCTCCAAGGAGGGAAGCATGTTGTAGTCAAGGAGCCTCAGTAGAAATGCAAAAGCTACCCATAAATATTTAATGGTGTTTTAACTCTGTGTAGGGATGGTAGGTTGTAGTCTATGTGCCTGTTCATGTGGGTGCACAGATGAGCATGCATGAGGCCAGAGCTCATGATCGGGTATCTTCTTCAATCAACACTATCTTATCACTTGAGATAGAGGCTCGCTGAATACGAAGCCTAGTGTTTTGTAGAGGCAAGCTAGCCAAATTCCACCTCCCTGGGACTTTCCTATCTTTCTGTCCCCAGCACTGGGGTTTCAGCTGCCATGTCTGGCCCTACATGACTTGTGGGATGTGGATGTGGGGAATCCAAACATAGTTCCTCATGCTTCTATGGCAGGCACTTAACCAATGGAGCAGTTTCTTGAGCTCCTAAATATTAAACTTGCCTACTTGAGTTTCCTTGCTCATAAAGTGGAAATCACAGTGCTTCCCCTGGAGGGCTTCTGGAGAGAAAAGATAGCTACCATGCATGAGCAAGTGGCTCAGACTTGGACTGTGGAATCAGCTGCATGGAACTGAATTATGCCTCTGAGCTTTGGCAACTGTGGGGCATCAAACAAATGGCTTTCCCAAGCCTCAGTTTCCTAGTGTGCAAGAAGACTTATATTGCTTCTCTTGTTAAACAAATTGGTTTGTGTAAAATATTTAGTTCATTCCTTAGCATGGAGTAAAAGATTAATAGATGTGAAATAGAACAAAGTTGCTCTCAAGTTGATATCGCTTTTTCTGTTTTCTCTGCAGAAGGCCTCAGTTTAAAGAAGAATCTCATGTCTCTATTCTTTCTGGATGCCTTGCTTTCAAACCAGGGGAATGAACAGCACTGTCAATCAAAACCTTTCTCAGAGTAAGAAGGATTCTCATCTGCTATAAAAGCACTACAGTCTAAAATTAAAGAGACTTAAAACAATGTCACCAGGTATCCAGAAGTTTGTGTGAGTGAAATCTGAGTCTGGTCAGTTTGAGACATAAACTACAACTTTGTCACTGAGCCTGTTTAACACACACTGACATCTTCTCTTTGGATAATGAAGTTTTATATGACAATTATTTGTATTTACAGAGATGATGGAATAAAGCTTTGGTTTGGGTTTCTTTTTCTTTTCTTTTCTTTTTTTTTTTTTTTTTTTTGGTTTGGTATCATGTCATCAAAACACAGAATAAGTTATTACTTCTTTGGAGTCTGCTGGATGTTTGAGACAGAAGAGATCTGCCTCAGAGTAGCTGTATAAAGCCCAATAACAGAGAAGACAGGGCCATGCTCATATGACAAAAGACACTAGACCACAGAAAATGCAGAGGAAGGACCAGCAGAAGATAAAGAGACCAAAAGAAAGTAACTATTGCTTATATTTGTAGCTATGCAGCACCTCTCTAAGTTTATTTCTGGAAATTTCTTTTGTGTTACTTTTTTTTATAGCAGAAATAATCTTAAGTAACACGATACCTATAAGATGCAGAGATCTGAGAGAAAAGGGTAAGCATGAAGTTTCCTTTATGATCTTTGCCTGAAGCCCATTAGAGTCAGAATTGCACTCATCGTAATCTCAAAAGACACATTGTGCCATCGTGTCAGCGCTAAGGTCACAGTCCTCCTTGTAAACAGATCTATTTATGACCACTGCTGTGATGCAGTCTCTCGCTCTCAAAGGTCCATTGCCTCATTAATGAATTTGTAATCCCAAGCACACCTGTTTGTCTGATTTATAGATGTTTTTGTCTTCTCAACAGAGCTATACATTTCCATGCCAGTCTCAGGAAAGTTCTGGTTCGTCAGGTAATAATGAGGCTCTGATCTCTCTGTCCAAAATACTCCTTCCCCATGCCTCACAGACTGAGAACAAGTCAAGACCCTGGATAAGGTTTCCTTCTTTGAAGCTATCTAAACTAAACACCCATTCCTCAATTATTCACCCTCACCTCTAGCTCCATCTAAAAATGTGTATTTATTTATATGTTTACTTGTTTATTATTCAATTTTCCAACTAGAATATTAGCTATTTTAGTATTGGAATGTACTTCCTCACTGTATGAGAGTTGACTATGATTCGTGCACTAGTTGATGTTTGGTAAACACTTACCGAAATAATGACTGCATAAATATGGCTTTAAGTTCTAGTTCGTTGGTAGATTTACTAGTGTAGGTAAAGATACAATATCCAGCGATTGCACATGATAAAAATATTATTAGAAGATCGGAGATACAATCCACTAATAATGTTTTAGGAGCGTTTGCTTCTCTTGCACAGGACTTGTGTTCAGTTCTTAGCACCTACTTGGTGGCTCATAACCACCTATGACTCTAGTTTCAGGGAGTCTGTTGACCTCTTCTGAAGTAAACAGGCACCTGAACACATGAAGTATACATAAACTCCTACAAGCACATACACAGAAAAATAAATACATAGATATTTTAAAAATATTATGTCTAATCTGACCATAAATTTAAAATTCATGTATCACAAATATCCTCAAGGAAGCTAAGAGCAACCAATAGAATGATTTCTCTCTGCAGTAGATGATGAGTAATTTTACAAACTTGAATAGTCTTTAGGATATGCCCAAGTTTTCTTCATTAACCATGTAATCTTCTAATAGAAATACCATCGTGGAGTCAGGCACAGTCATTCTGCAATCCCCACTCAGCTCCCACAGCCTGGCTTCTCTGCTGCTCCTTCCTGAACCATCTGTTCCTCCTGGCTCTCTGCCTTGGCTGCCACTAACTTGTTTGCTGAACAGCCCTCTACTTCTGTCTGCATATACCCCCAGCAGAGACCCCTCATTTTCACCAAATAACCAACCTTCCTGAAGGCAAGTGAGTCCTGCTGTCTAGGTTCTACTGATGGTACATAGCAGAGACAACTGTGGCTTCTGGACCTGAATATAACGTTGCCTAAAAGAAACTTTCTCTACTTCTGGCTACTAATCTGCAGGAAAGGTATTACAGGCACACTGACAAGATCATGATTGCCAGGTGTGAGATGCAATGACCAGAAAGAACCTCAGTTGTCATCAGCAAGCTAATGTAAACAACAAACACTCACTGTGTTTAACTGTATTAGCTGGGAGTTGTGTGTGGCCAAAGTAGTATTAATTGCCCTAAACAATATACTTACCTAAGCTTCAGGGTTAAAATTCTCACCTCTCCCAAAAAGCTTTTCTCTAAGTCTGTAATAATTAAGACATCCATTCCTACATATTTATGACACCAGATCAGAGACTCTTCTGTCCCATATCAGATGGTATTTTAGTTTTATAATTAAATTCCAAGCTCCTGGGAAAGTATCTTTGAAGTCTGTGTCTTTTAAAAATATACTTTGTATTACATTCCTTTCCCTATTGTGTGTGTCACACATGTGCATGTGAAGTACAGAGGACAACTTTGTGAGTATCTCCTCTCACTTTTATAGAGATCCTGGGACTAATCTCCGGTCAACAGGCTTAGTGGCTTTACCTGCTGAGCCATCTTACTGTCTCAGTCCTTAACATTAGTTATATGTGGCCATTTATACCATAAAGGAAGGAAAGGAAAGAGAAAGAGGAAGAGGAAGAGGAAGAGGAAGAGGAAGAGAAAGAGGAAGAGAAAGAGAAAGGAAGGGAAGGGGATGGCACAAAGGGGGAGAAGAGGGGGAGGGGAAAAAAGAAAGAGAAAGGAAGGGAAGGAGGGAGTCTGGACATGTTTGACACTGGAGAGCAGTGCATGCATATAATCAATCACACATCTCAGGTGAATGATTGGTATTGGTAGAAAAACACACAAAGAAAACAGAAAACAAATGTGGAAATATCTGAGGTAAATAAATGGGAAGGAAAACGTAGAAGAAATAAGTAGTGCAGTCTTGTAGGTACTGGAACTTCTTCTTCAGGAGAAGAATTAGCTCCTAAAAACAAAGTTTCTTAAGAATAAAATAAAACCTACATCTGACAACGAAAAAGAAAAATAGTAATAAAATATAAATGAATTCCATCTACAAACATTATATCATAGGTTGATGGTAGGTGCTATGGTAAAGCAGGACCAAACCAAAACCAAAACAAAACACAACGAACAAAAAAACAAAAACAAAATCATGAAATAAAATGAGGCTCAGACAGATAGGAGTGGGAAGACATGGAATGTGGAGATCAGAGTTTTAAATAAGGTAGTCAGGGAAGATCCACAGAAATTGCTTAGCAGATAAGCTATATATATATTTATTTCAGCAGAGACAAAGCCCAATTGGCCCAATTGGACAATGAGGTAAAAAAAATATAAGATTATATGGTCAGAACCAGGTAAATCCTGAAGTCTTCCACCATTGACTTCTGAAAGTTCCGGTGAGTTCTAAATGAAGAGTAATTCATCCAACTTCAAAGTGTGGAACAGAGACTGAAGGAAAGACCATCCAGAGACTGCCCCACCCGGGGATCCATCCCAGATACAGACACCAAATTCAGATAATATTGCAGATGCCAAGAAGTGCTTGCTGACAGGAGCCTGATATAGCTATCTCCTGAGAGGCTCTATCAGAGCCTGACAGATACAGAGGCAGATGCTCACAGCCAACCGTTGGACTGAGTAAGGGGTCCCCAATGGAGGAATTTGAGAAAGGACTGAAGGAGCTGAAGGAGTTTGCAACTCCATAGGAAGAACAACAATATCAACCAACCAGACCTTCCAGAGCTTCCAGGGACTAAACCACCAACCAAAAAGTAGACATGAAGGGACCCATGGTTCCAGCCGCATATGTAGCAAAGGATGCCCTTGTCCAACATCAATGGGAGGAGAGGCCCTTGGTCCTGTGAAGGCTCAATGCCCCAGTGTAGGGAAATGAGAGGGTGTGGAGGCAGGAGTAGGTGGGAGAGCACCCTGATAAAAGCAGGGGGAGGGAGATGGGATAGGGAGTTTCTGAAGGAGAAACCAGGAAAAAGGATAACATTTGAAATATAAATAAAATATCCATATATATGTATATGTTTATATATATGTATATGAAAAAAATCTTTAAAGAAACAATGGACCTAGTACTGATTATCAAACTTTGTGAGTGGAGAAGCCAAAAGTAAAAACTGGCCTAGGAAGCAATGGGTAAGAAATCAGAGTAGCCTAGGCAAGCTAGATGCTGTCTTTGTACATAATTGGGGGTTGGAGCTTATAAGGTACATTATTGGATCTGATACAGTATACAAGAATAGGATAATCATATGAATGCTCCAGACTTTGCTCTGAGAAATGGACAGGAGGAAGTCATGTGCTAAGAGGTTTGGGTAAGGAGACTGAGGGTTCCAATTTGAGTCCACAGATCTTATATATCTTTTCCATTGAAGGAGAATTTGTGAATACAAGTTGGATATATGATTTCAGAAATTAAGAAAAGGTTTAGACCAAAGACATAAGTTGGAGTTTGGCAGCAGACATATGGTACTAAAAGCTATCAACCTCATAAATGCATACATGTAGATATGGGAATTGAGTTGAAATAGAGTTATTGTGATACAAAGCTGAGACTAGGGAATCTCCAAGTTTCCACTTAAGTTGTCAGAGATTCATCAGAAAATCACAATGTCTCTGAAGTCAACAGAGGAAAATATACACACTAAGGGAAGGAATGATGAACTGACTCAAATATAGCCAGCAGTCAAGATGAAGAAGGGTGAGGTCAGTAAGTGTGTAGACATCTTTGTTGGAATTTAGAAGCAGAGTTTGAGGGAGTGGTGTTGGAAGCTTCATAGGCAACAGTCTAGAGAACAACACAAGGACGAAAATTCCATGAGGAAGAATGGCACATAGGCCTATTTTGAGCAGTATTGTTATAAAAGATAACAAACAAATAAGGCAAAAAGATAAGAGAGGAGTGAAGGCATGCAGGAGTGTAGGGAACACCACAGGTTGGAAGGGAGGGTAAATGAAAGCCAGCCTAGTAACTCACGACTCAGTTTAAAAAACAAAACAGAGGGATAATAGAATACAGGTGAAAGGAAAAATATAAAAGTTAAAAGATTAAGCCAGAGTGTGATAAAGGAATGGAAGAGAGAAGGGGATAGTGGAAGAGTCAACCAAAGTTAAGGCTGTATGAAGAAGACTTATGAAAATCTACTAGTCAGTGAGCTAATTTTACAACACTTTAAAGAAGAATTATCTTGCATAGGTAGGCAATGCTGCTTCCAAGAGACATGGGTTATCGCATGAAAATTGAAATGTATGAGTTCTGGTTAGGGAGTCTCTAAAGTTCCCCAATAGAACATAGTCTATTGTCATTGTTCTTGGTTATATATCCACCACAACTACATGGTAAGATGCTATTGCTGAAGACACCATACATTTTTGGCTATATGATATAAAGAAATTCATCTCAGTATGATTGGAAAACTTCCTCCCCACTGGCTAGTTTTTTTGTAGTGGTAAGAGGTGCTATTCAAGCTCCTGGGGGAGAAAAGATATCAATGACCAAACCCAGTGCTGGACCCTGTATGCTACAATGCTGATCTGGAAAACAAAACGCGCCTGTAGATATAATAGTGGGCATCACTATTATGAAATAACTAATCACTTTCTAAGTGTTTTGGAGTCCTGCTCCACAAGATGAAATGCCATGTCTGGTCATAGGCCTTAGGGAAGACCCTGTTATTGTGATTCTACTAAATGTTCATGTTGTCAAAACGCTCTCTAAATATTTATGTTTATACCCATAGACTGGGGCTGAATATAAACTGTGGAAAGAGAAGTTTCTTTTTGCAATGGGTATCAGTCAATGAAAAGCTGATCACTGTTTTAGGTGGTGAAAGTAAGAGACTGAGTGTTCAGCCCTGAACAGGGTTCCTAAATCATACCACCACCACCATCAAAGGCTCAAACATCACAGAATCATAAAAGAGGAGACAAAAGAGATTTTGAAAGAGTTGGAGGATGAAAAGGAGTGCTACGAAGTGATGTCTAAAGACATGACATGGTCATTGCACTCATTAACTCACAGCAGTTGAGGCTACTTGAATAAAATTAAGACAGCCAAAATTCCTACATAGGTCTCCAGGGTCCACCCCTTACTGAGATCCTATTTACAACTGACAGGTGAAGAGAGCTACTTTTGGAAGAGCTTGTAGACTTTTCTTCTGAGTGATTGTTTTGTTTTTGTTTTTTGTCTTTTGGGTTTTGTTTTGTTGGTTTGTTTGTTTGTTTGTTTGTTTTGAAACAGGAAGTGATTATAACAATCTGACTCTGAAGATAAGTTTGGATATTAGAAGCTGACAGACTGTGGTAGGAAGAAGTATGTAGGATGAGTATGTAGAAGAGGGCAGACATATACTGAGTGAGGGCAAAATTTAGGTTTTGCTAAGGCATGAGCTTTGCCAGGTTACTTCAGTTGGATCATAGGCAATGGGGCTGAAATATTCAAGTGAGTGATGATTCCCAGTGATAGATGATGGCTTGAAGACTATGACAGAGAAAAGATGGCGGTGGCTACTTTTATATATATATTATAGGTTTCATGCTGTCAAAAGAATTGTGCTAAAGTGTCAGAGAGTGAAAAAGAAAGGACAATGGTGGGAAGTACATGATTTGGTGACCACCTAAGTATCCGAAAAGCAGGTATGATGAGACCAAGGAACCAAAAGTCTCCTTGGTCCCCTGTAAGTTATTCTAGACAGTTCCGGTAAGTGCTATTGTTTCCCTGGATCAATACTTATGAACATCCTGTGGTTACAGGTGTTTCTTGGTCCACCCTGTGGGTCACCCTGAACAGTTCTCATAAATGCTAATGGATCCCTAGGTTAATACTTACAAACATTCTGTGGTCACAGGTGTTTCCTTGGTCTTTGGGGGCCAGTGATTAATTTGTCAGTGGTAACTCTCAAACTGTTATGGGATGAAATTAAAACCCCAACTGCCTGGCTTCTCTGATACAGTTGAGTCATATTCTAGTCTCTCTGAAGTCCTCTTGTACTGAACCCTAGGTCCCATGCTAGCAACTCTTGGTTTTACTTATCTTATTTTCCTAGCTTGGATTTCCAGATAAATCATCCAAACTCAAATTCTTGCCTCTATGTTGGTGAGTTGGAAAGAAACCAAACTTGAGTTATTGGTAATTTTAGAAGGATATACCTTGTGTACACTGAAATAATGAAGAAATATTCATACAAGTTTCAATCATGTGAAATGACTTTCAGCCCTATGTTTAAGGCTGAAAACCTGTGTACCTATGCTGTTGGACGAAGCAAACCTTGAACACATCAACATTAATGATTGGCAGAACAGACATAAAATAGTTGGGCAGTGTCACATGGTGCAGATTTTAAATGATGAGAGTCATGGGAAGAACACTGATGAAGATTCACTCTAATGGAAAAAGCAAACACAAAGCACAGCGTAGATACCTACATCCCTGTGTGTACAGATGTGTGTATGCACATAAAAATGCATCTCCACAAATTCACACATGTGATCACATTGCTAGACAATACAAACTGGTTATATTTGTACAATAAGAATGAGTTCTGTTTTTATTTGTTAGTTTGGGTTTGCTCTGGACATATGTGTACACATATACATGTCTGTGTACATGCTTTCTAACTTTTATTTAACAAGCATTTACTATTTGTACCACACATGTTTAAAAACAACTAAAAAACTTTTACCCAAGGTCTGTTCACACTTAGTAGGTTAGCACGTGGTAGGGGCAGATGTGACACTGGGAGAAGGAGTGTGACCCATTGTCTGCCTTTCACTGAGGGAATCCTGGGATGCCAGAAGATTTACAGCTAATCCCAGGCCAAATATGATGGCCAGTCTCTCTAGGAAATATTTATGTTCTTTTCTCTCCCATTTTCATAAGTGGACAAATGAGAACACCCAATGCCTCGGAGGAGCTCTAGTCAGAAAGATATGATGGAAGAGAGGAAAGTCATTATTATTCAAGAAACATACACATTTGCTGCAAAGATCCAGGGAAGAAATCCGCATACTTTGTTGATAATCCCTTTTGAATGTGCAAGCAAGTTTGACTTTCATTTTCATCTGCAGGGAATCTTCAGCAGCTGTTGCGGTCAGGCCCTTGTGCTGGGCCTCTAGGACAAGAAGAACCATACAAGGGCAGGGACATTCTAAAAGCAAGATTGGAAGAGTTCCAGATAACTCCGATTATCAGCCCCGCTGTAGAGTGCACCAGCTCCACTGCCCCTAGTTTCTCTTCAGGTGCACCCCACAGAGATTCCAGGATGATCCAGGGGACACATGTTTGGTACGCATACCTCGTAGGTGGCACAGACAAAACCCTCCTGCTTTATTGTTCGTTATCATTCTCTGCTAAAAGTGTTTCATGCTAAGGAGTTCAGCGGCAGAGTTATTGCAAATACTACATAGACGAGAGAGAAAAGTCATCGTTCTTACACTTCGTTCTTACACAGCGTTCTTGCAGCCCTGTCACAGCCCACTCATCCCAACACCAGAGACCTTAGTAACAGAAATTCTGTTTATTTCCGTTCCACTTACTCTAATGATACATACTCCAGGATTGTTTGACCACAACTCAGCAGCCCCTCCCTAACACAGGTGAAAACACTCTGAGAATTCAAGATGATGAACTTTGCCATGTGTGGCACAGGCAACACTAGATCTCTGTCTCAAAACAGTGAATTTAAAATCTCTGGTTTGCCCTAACCTCCTCTTGTATGTCAATATCTTTATTCAGCATTCACTGTTAAATTGTTAAGAGTCTTATGTGATCCCAGCACAGTACTATGCCTTACAGAAGAGGGACCAAAAGGAAAAGATACAATCCCTACCCTCAGAAGAATTATGACTGTGAAGAGAAAAAAACAGGAAAGAGGACTGCAGAGAGGGTTCAGCAGTCAAGAACACTTGCTGCTTTTGTAGAGGACCAGGACACATACCTAGTGTCTCATAACCAATTGTACTTCTTTCTACGGGGACCTGATTCCTCTGTCTTTCATCTGCAGCTATGCACATATGTACATATACACACAGGTGTGTGTGTGTGTGTATGCATGTGCATGTATATGTGTATATATATAAAGTGTGCACACGTGTGTGTGTATATGCCTATATGTATATGTACAGAGGTATATAAATACCTACATATATGCCTATATATAGGTATATATATATATATATATATATATATATATATATATATATGTGTGTGTGTGTGTGTGTGTGAATATATACATATATATATACATAGATACAAATAAACATCTTTAAAAATCTTAAAAACAAGGAGGAAGGAAGGAGGGAGGTAGAGGGTGAAGAAGAGATAGAATAAAAGATTAAGAAAGATGAAAATAATGGAATTATGATTATGATTTATTATCATTCCTCTTCCTCATGATTTTTTTTTTTTTGAGACAGGGATTCTCTGCATAGCTTGGCTCTCTGGAACTCACTCTGTAGACCAGGCTGGCCTTAAACTAACAGATCCACCTGCCTCTGCTGAGTAGTGATGCTAGCCTTTAATCTTGATACAACTCTTGATAGAGTTGAGTTTGTATCTGCCTGGTTTTGAGCTAAACTGAAATGGACACCCAGCCATAGCTTCTTGCCTTAAAAACAATGTTCTTTATCATTTTCCCCTTTCTTCTTCTTTAGGTTGAAATTTTAAGCTTTAGAAAGTGCTTGGGGTAAACGAGGCATATTTCTTCTGTCTCCACTACCTGTCTCATCCTGTAAGATCAAGAAAGGGAATCTGGTGGCAACAGCTCGCTCTTTGATCAACCTTCTCTTGGAGTTTGCTCAAGTCCAAATTTCTTTTCTTTTTCTTTATGTTTTAAAATCTCTGTCCCCCGACTAAAAATAAACATAGCTACTCCAAGTTCTCAACTGCTTTTTACTATGAATTTTCCCAGACACCTTAGTTTTAGTATTTATTTTTAGGTCTATGATCCATCTTGAATTAGCTTTTGGGTGTAACATGTGACAAGGGTTGAGATTTTGTTTTTAACTTTCTCTAAGAAGGTGTTGTTTCAACAACACTTCTTGAAGGAATTATTTTCTGCTTTTGATACAGCATAGAAACTTGGTCAAAATCAGCTGACTATGTGTCTTTGGGTTTATTTCTAAGTATCTATTGTACTTCATTAGTTTATGGTTCTATACATTTGCTTCATACTATCTTTTCTTAAATGGGTTTTCACTGGATCTCAGTCAGGTATTGCTAAGTCCTAAAACTTTATTCTTTCTCAAATGTAATTCAAATATCCAAGCGGTTAATATCCATATATACACTAGAATTAGACTGTAAATGACTTTTTATAAAAGCTTGGTAGAAAATTTGAGTAAAATAAAGACAAATTTGTAGAATAATATTGATTTTCTTGTTCAAATGTGTCTCCATTTCTAAGGTACATTGTAATTTATTGGATCCTTTCTTCAACAATGTTTTAAGTTTTCCAGAATGGAAAGTTTTAAAATTGTGTTAAATATATACTGAAACTTCTCATATTTTGATGTTATTGTGAACAATATGAATTTTCAGATTTTATTTTTCTTTTACTCATTTCTAGTACATAGAAATAACATTTGTTTGTGTATAATTATCTTAAATCCGGAGGCCTTAAACATTGAGTAATGTTAGCAATATTGGTAAATTCTAAGAGTTTTCTGTTCATGAATAACATCTTTAAATTAAGACAACCTTTCTCCCAGGCCCCATTTTTCAGTCCTTTTTTTTTTTCTTGATCTATTGCTCTGCTCAGAACTTTCACTACAATGTCAAATAAAAATTATGAAAACACTTTTGATTTTTTCTTATCTTAGAAAGTAATTCTGTAGTCTTATAGGACTATGGGTGGTACTTGATTCAGGTTTTTCTTTTCTTTTTCTTCTGATTTATTTATTAACTGTACATCCTGATTGTGCTACCCTTTCTCCTCCCAGTTTTCCTCTCACAAGCCCCTCCCTATTCCTTCTTCCCCTTCCTCTAAGGGGGAGGTACTCCTTGGGTACCAACCCACACTGGTACCTCCAGTCACTTGTTGGCAGGTTTTTCATGGATCCTTTTACAAAAGCTTCCATGTATGTTTGTTGAGACATTTTTCTACTTAAAATTTCATAAATTGGTGTGTTTTTTTTATTTAGCCTACCAAAATATTCATATAATTTTCTTTTTCAAAGATTTATTTATTTTGCACTGGCCACACCAGCCAGAAAACCAGGTAGGCTGCCCACAGACATTACCCTCCCCTGCTCCTCTATTCCCCTAAACCCAATCCCTCCTCCTTGTCTCTAGCACTACAGCAGATTACCAGCTACAGCATCTCTTGCCCCCAGCCACATCTCCTGTGGCTTCCACAGACCTCCTAACTTCCCTCCCCGGACCCATCTCTGCATTCTGGCCTCCAACACCAACAGGCATTTCCGTGTGAACACACCAGCTGAGCAGGCCAGTAAAACAGGCAACACACAGCTATCACACTCTCCAAAAATCCAGAGAGGAAACAGAAACCAAGGACGAAAACATCCACCCAAAAAAGACAAACCCAGACATCAGCATCTAGACTTATAAACATCCCAAACCCAGATGCTTAGATTTCACCATGAGAACACAGTAACAACCAGGCTAACGCACCTCCACTAGAGTCCAGCTATCCTATCTTTTAATTCCAGATTCAGGGAATTCAATGCCCTCTCTCTGACTTACACAGGTTCCTACACACACACACACACACACACACTTCTTTAAATGTTTACACATTTGTAATATACCATGATTTTACTAACCTCAAAATATTTTGTTTCCATGATTCCTTCCCCAACATAGATAATCATCTGAAAGCCAGTATTTATTTTCTAAATACTAATATGGGCGAAGAAATGTTTTTATTGACTTTTGGTTTAACTGCTGGGACCAGATGATCCAGCCCAACTCCAGCTAATACAGATTAGCTCATCAAAGCTGTTGCCATGGTCTCACCTGCTACATGTTTAAATGTACTTTAAAAGAGTACACATGTTTTGTTTTTGTGCACACTACACAATAAGCCCAAATTGTGCTTGCCCTCAGAAGCCACCCCGCCTCGCGACTTTCTGGGCTGTCAGTTGGTGAGTGATGAGGCAGACACACCTAACTGCAATTATGCAAGTGCTGCATTTTCCATCCACATTTGAGATGGCTTTTTTCTTCATTAATTGACCCTTTTATCATCATGAAACGTCTCATTTTCTCACCAACTATATTTCTCGCCCTCAAGTCTACTTTGTCATTTAAGAGTGTGCAGACTGTGCTTCTCTGTGATTCTGTTTTACAGATAGACAGATAGTTGCATACTTTTGTACTTAAAGGGAAGCTTATTCTTGTTTTTTTTTTTATAGTTTCAGCTTCTGTTCATGTATACATTATACACTGAAGACATAGCCCCTCACGTGCCCCTCCCTCCTAAAGAGAGTTACTCTGGGTATGATTTAATTAGGTTTGGTTTTCAACCCAAATTGTCAATTTCTGTCTTTCTCTTGTAGTACTTAATTATTTACCCATTGATTCAAGCCTTTCATGTTAACATTTGTTCTCTATTTATTCTGTATTTTCCTATTTGTTTCTTCTGTCTCTTCCTTGGATATCTGAATATGCCTTAACACTTCAGGCTAATGTCTTTATAGCGTGGTTACTTTTGAATTCACAGTGGTTGTTGCAGGGTGTACACTGTACACCTTACTTACACAATCTACATGTGAATACATATTGATTTTTTTTTCTAATACTATAAGAATTTCATTGCAGAATACCTGCATCTCCAAGCCTTTCTGGTTAGTACTATTATTGCCATAGGTTTATTTGTGCATACATCATGAGCCTAGTATGCATTGTTAATATTTTTGCTCTAAATAGACAATAACCTTGGAAGGAAAAAAAATTTTTTTCACATTAGAGAACTGCTTTATTCAAGTATAAAATTCAATACATGACAACGATATTCTCTGTATTCTAAAAGTCTGCAAGAAAAGATTTTTAAATTTTTCATCACAAGGAAATAATAAACGAGGAGATAATATGCTTAACTTGATTTAAAAATTCTAGAACAACATTACATGGTACTCAATATGCGTACTTTTTGATATAAAATAAAATATATTTGAGGTAAAATAAAATGTATTCAAGACATAATTCCCAAAAACCAAATATAATATTCATAAATATGCATATTATTAATGGCCAGTTGGATGAATTCTTAAAATTTTATAAATTTTTAGTAATTTTTTGTTATGTACTTAGTCCTAATTATTTTCCTGAAAATTTACTTATTCTTTAATTAATTTCTTTCAGAATTTCATGAATGAGTACTGTCATTTCTATCCCTCTGTCCTGTGCCCCTTACTCCCTCTCAAACACGTGACCTCTTCTTTGATTATTAAACATATACATGTATATTTCTCTGTATAGACTACCATGTCTATTTAATGTTTTTTGAATGTATGTGTGTTTTGGTCTGAGCACTTGGGATTAAATAATCAATTAATCTGAGAGCTCATACCAGGAGAAAACTGATTCTGTCTCTTGAGCCATGATTCTCTATAGGTCTTTATTGAGAGGCGTGGCCTTGGGAAACGTCCCCATCTACGAAGGCATGTTGTAATCATTATGTAAGCCTTGTTTAGGCAGCCATATCAGCAAAATTTCCTAGGGACAGCTTCCCTGTCCTGTCAGGAAGACACTATGCCTCCACAGGTGCCCTGGTTCTTTGGTTTTTACATTCTCCCCAGCCCTCTCTGTATGCTCCTTGAGCCTCCAGTGGAAAGGTTGTGTTCCAGATGGATCCATCAGGACTGAGAGTCCTAGGCTCGGTGTACTTACTCTCTCTGCATTTTGGTCAGTTATAGACCTCTGTGAGCGTCTCCATCTTCTGCAAATGAAACTTCTTTGATGAGGGATGAAAGCTATGCTGTTTTATGGGTATAAGAGTATTGAGAATATAGTTAGAAGTTTTATTGGTTTAGGAAAATATAAGTAGTGGATTTTCCTCTAGTGTCTTATTAATAGGTTTACAGTACAAGACATTGATTCCCTCCTATTGAGAGGGTCTTAAGTTTGGTTACTATCAAGATACAAGTGCCATTATTGCACCATTGGGGATATAGGGTTTGTGTGTGTGTTACTTTGTGGCTTTTCCAAACATTCTTGCATTATTTGTCTTTCTTCCCTCTTCCTCTCTTTAACCCTCTCTGTCCACTCTACAGTTAAAATCTCCCTTTTCCATTTTTCCCATTCCCCCTTCATAGTGTTGGTGCCATCCCACCCCACTTTCTAGAGCCCCTTCTTACCTTTCTTCGTGGCCTTCCCATAGTACAGAAAAGCTGTAAAGAAAAATAAATCATAAAATTTACAAGTAAATGTATATAATTGGAAAATACTATGAGTTGAGATAGCCTGGACTAAGAGAGACAAACACTTCTCTCTTATTTGTGGATCCTCACCCAAAAACTTAGATTTAAGTATATAACCTGAAGGAAGTTTTAGATCCATATGTATATGTATTTACTCAAATATATACTGTATCCATTGTTTTTCACCCAGTTTTGAAGACCTAAGGTCACTGCCATTCTTAAAAGATCTTGCTATGGTTTGAATCTGCTCTCCAAAGTCAAGCATTAGAAGCTTGATCTGCAGTGTAGCAAAGTTGATTGTGAGCCTCCTGGGAGATGTTTGCTACATTATTAACTTTCTATCGTTACGAAAAAACATCATGGCTAAGGCTTACAAGTAGGTTTAACTTATAAAATAAAGTGTTTAATTGGGTTTACAGTTTCAGAGAGTTACAATTCATAAAGACAGACTGAAGGCATGGTGGCAGAAACAGCTAAGAATTCATATCTTAATCCACAAACAAAGGGCATAGTCAAAACACTGGGAATGGTGGTAATCTTTTGAAATCTCAAAGCCTGACTCTCATGACACATTTCTTCCAACAAGGTTATATCTTGTGGGACCGTGAAAGGATAACTTGGTTTCTGGTGGAGCACTGGCTAGAGATGGCCGGAGACCCAACAGGTATCCCTACAAGGGACGGCATGTATTTAGCCACGCTTCCAGACTCCAGACTCCTGAAATGAGGCTGAAGACCTCCATTGATCCATGCCTTTCAGTCATATAGTAGAGCAACGGCCCTACTAGCTCCTCCACAGGTAGAGGGCGTGATTACAGGCCACAAAGCCTCAAGAGATCTCTATATTAATGAGGTACCTAAAGGCCAGGGGGCATGGCCAATTAAACATTCCTTCCCAGACTCTCCTCCTTACAAATGATATTTAACCTCAGGCCCGCCCGGAGGACAACTATATCCACTTTCCGCCATGACAATAAACCTTGTAAAACTATAGACTTCCTCGCGTCTTTGGGGCCTGCCATGGAGAACCGTGGAGGGGGCCTTTGACTACCGAGCTGCCTCCATCTAATCTCTCATGGAGGACTTCTCTGTGTTCCAGCCCTGGAGGCCTGCCAGCTCAAACAAGCTAGCTGAGCCAGCCACGACCCAGCCAAGTGAGTCACTTGGACCAAGAGTCTCCACCCCAGGGGCGCTGTCAGAGCTTCTCTCCCTCTCGCCCCTCTCGGCTCCGGGCCGTCCAGCCCTTATGCCCTTGAGTCTCAGTTCTTCTGCGGCTTCCAGCGGCACCTGGGAGCCCAAGGACTGAGACCACCGGTCTTCCCATCTAGCCATTTCACCCCGGAGACCCCCCAACCCAGGAGTTCCGCCCCGGCAGGACTTCAGATTGAGATCTCCCCACACCCAGGCGGAGTCCAGCGGCTTCTCATAGCCCGACATCTGCCTGGCGCCTCATGGGATGAACTCAGTCAAATTCTTGCACTTCTGCTACCCGAGCCGAGCCACAGTTCCAGCCACCTGGGGTGGCAGACACGCGGGATCCACAACTCAGCCCAACAGGACCCATGCCCACGTGTGAGCTACAGCTCCACAATATCTTCTAATCTTTCCCATAGATTTCCACCAACCTGAGACTACATATTCAAACATATGAGCCCATAGGAGTAATTCTCATTCAAACCACCACATTTAGGTACAAGAGGCTACACCATGAATAGGTTTATGCCATTATCACTGGATTGGTTTCCTTATGCAAGGATGATTGGTTCTTGGCCTCTTTCTCTGGACCTCTAAATGCTCTTCACTGTGCTATGTCAAGTATGCCTCACCCAACATAGTCCTTTGATTTTGGGATTTTTAGCCTCTGGAACCAATTGCTAGTACATCTGTTTCTTACAAACTATTCAGCCTATGATGTTCTATTATAACAGAAGAAATGGACTAACATATATTCACCAATTTTAGGCTTATGGCTTCACAGGTAAATTTATAATTTTGCTGTTTTCCTTACAGCACATTGAAGAGAGTTGTGCTTTGTCTTTGTTTTCTGTTTGTTATTCTTACTATCAATGATTCATTGCTGGATTTGGAACCAAGGTTTCACATGTACAAAGCAAATACTTTACCTAGTTGCACCTCTGTCCATTTTTTTGTAGCAACTTTTGATTTTATTATTTCCTTATTTATTTTGGTTTCCTGTACATGGTCTTTTTTTTCCAATGTCAGTGCTTCTTAGATTTTGTTACTGAGGACCTACAAGGTGACTTAGAGGATAAAGGCACTTGCCACAAAGTCTGAGACCTTCATTTAACTCAGGAATACACAGTAAAGAGGAAACTGAATTCTGGAGGTTGTTCTCTAGCCTCTAAATGCTGGCTATGGCTGATGAACACACACACACACACACACACACACATGCACAAGCACATGCACACACACACACATGTACACATAAACACACAAACAATAAATAAATAATTTTTAAGAGAAGATTTTATTCGTAGCTTTTAGTCATTTGGCATGGATGTTCTAAGTGTGGGTTCTTTATGTATCTTACTTAGATTTTGTTGGGTTTGACTAGAGAACCAGTGTTTCCATAAAATTTGTAGATTATTTGCTCAAATCCATTTTTCCCATCTCCCTGCTCTCCCTGATATGTTGTTTATATACAGGCTGTATGTAGGGCCTTTCTACTTCCTGGTCTTTATGCTTTCATGATTGTCTGATTTTTTTTATTCTATTTCCAGCTCCTTTTCCTGTGCCTGTGACCTTTAATTACTCTCATTCCATGAGTTCTTTCATTCTAGAACTAAACTGACCAGTCCTAGAAATTCTGTCATTTATTTTATATCTTTCATATTTCCTTTTGTATGTCCTTATTCTTTCTTTAAGCCCCTCAGCATATTTGTAACCATTTTCTGTCTATTACAACTCTTTTCTGATTTTTCTGTCATTTCCAGACCTGTCTCACATTTTTCTGTCTCTCTTGATTTTTCTGGAATGTCTAGCCATATTTGTGTGGGGTTTTGTTGCCTTCCTTCAGAATGTGCTGGTTTTATTTTGATAGGCAGGAGATGTGTGGTCCTCTGGATCCTTGGAAGGCATCAGCAGCAGCTTTTAATGTCCAGATTATCCCTAGACAGCCTCTGTTGCATCTGATATGTGTGATTAGAACTTAAGCCTCTCTCATCTTGGCTCTGGGGATAGGCAGCTTGTTGGTCCCGGTACACTTTTCAACATCTCACAGAGACTATGATGCCTTTCCAAGTTCTCTCAAAGGAGCTGCCACTCAAAGAAGCTGCCACACTGCCCTTGAGAGTCCTGTCTCTGTATTTCTGCCCCCACCGGTGCTCTGCCCATCAAATGTTTTTCTTTATCTGTCAATGAGCTGATTGTTACACTCCACTCTGAGTGAACTCTATTTTTTCTTCTGTTTTCATCTTCATCTTTATCTAAAAATTGCCTTCACGCTGAAACCCAGGATGACTGTGGGGCTCTCCTAGTTGCTTCCCTTCCTTCTGAAATTGTACCTCTCTGCTGCATTTTCTTTAATGTTTGAAGAGAGCTGTTTCACATATTTCATTAAGTTTTCTGGTTTTGTGTATGTGTTTGGTTGGCAAACACAGGGCTAGTGACTGTATCATGGTTGGCAGAATAAGCCTGCTTCCTTGTTGTTGGAACCTTTGCTTTTCGCACAATATCTAAGCTGGAAGTAGCATTGCTTCTCTTGAGTAAGTGTGCAATTTCCTTTCTTTACCGACACAATTCTCAAAACCTGGCACTGTTCTCAAAAGGGGGAATCACTCTGTGTGGGGCACATTTTTACTAGTTAGTGAGTATTTTCTGTCAAGAAATAGAAAATAGACAAATGTCAGGCAGCATGTGGGTGGTGAGCTCTCAGCTAAATGCCCCAAGCAGGCACACTGTCCCGTGATATTGTCAACTTCTAGTCTTCTCGTCACATCTTTTTCTACAAATTCAGAGCATGAGATAATCTGTTTTCACCTTCCTGACTCCAATTCTGTTATCTAGTAAGCATGAAATAAATTTCCTCTGAGATGCAAATGGTTCATAAAACTCAATCTGCTATTTCTGCTGAAAGTCTTAGAAAATCCAAAGCCTTAAATTGAGAGAATGAATTACTAATTGTGGGGCTTTGGACCTCAGCCAAAAGCATGGAAAAGAAATATGGAAAGATCTGATCCCTACCAGCGCCTCTTACATAGGCCAAAATGGGGTCGTTCTTCCAGGCTTCCTGTACTTGACCAGAACGGAAGAAGAAGACAAGAACAAGAACATATTAACCAAAGTGTGAAAAGGAATGATACATCCTCAGTTTCATTCCTTTGATATATATACACAGCTACTGGGGACTCTGGGTCCAGCCTTCTTTGCTTCCTTCTTCTGCTTCTATCAACTCCAGCGAGGGTATCACTCTGAACTCTCAAGTAGCTGCTAGAGGAGATGGTTTGAACCTCAGAAGCATGCTTAAAATGAACTATGGGAAAGAGTTAGTGGAGCAGACTCTGAGTGGATAAGTCAGCTATACTATGAAAAACCAAAGCCGTTTTCTGATTTAAGGCAGGAAAAATGAAAAAGAAAACTTGTCGGACAGAGGTGCACATGTCTTCTAAATCCTGTATCAAGTTAGTCCTAAATACCTGATAATTTAATGAAGGGCTCTGGGATGATGTGGGGAGCTGGGTCATAAAGGAGGAGCTGAGGAGTCACAGTATAGCCGAAGACTGTTCCTCAAAGCTTTCCCAGACACTACAGGAGAAGCAGTGAAATTGCCACCCTGTTAGCTCAGATTCAGCAAACTCTCTTGGATATTTGTAGATTTAGTCTACAGTCAGCAGAGATGAAGGAAGGCACACACTATTTTTAATCTGTGATCATTTTGAAATATTTATCAAGATATGCGTAATTTGGTTGACAAAGGATGTGATCATGAAAATAATTTTCTTTTTTAAAGGATCCCAAATATAGATCTTCAAGTATATTCAGGAAATGCTGCTGTCTAGCCCTAGCCTAGTCAGCTGGGGCCTGGCTTTGAAGAGCAGCATCATTAGAATTCCTTGGCTTCCTGTTGACAGGGTTGGATCTAGAGCTTCCTTATGAATCCATAATGTGTTTCCAGTCCACACAGGTGGAAACCACTGAGAGCTGGCCTGCTGACAATCTAAAGGCTTTCAGTCTCTTATCAGAGCACTACAAGGCAATGAACACCCAGGATTGCAAGTCGGACTCAGCTAGAGTTAAGCATCTCATTGCCTTAAACAAGGTCAGGAGAGGCCGTGCCTGACAGATACTGAGGGCAAGGCATGCTTTTCCTCTGCTTTTGTTCCCCTTCCAGTCCTATCCCATCCATCACTGTCATAACTACCCTTCTTCAGTGGACACAGCCCTGAGAAGGCTGTAGTGAGTGAGATCTGCTTCTTACCCCTAATCAAGGACAAGCCTCACGTCAACTCCAGGCCAACTAGAGGTTTCTCTTTAGTGTTTCAGACACATCCACAACGAGCAAGGCTAGTTGTAGAAGAGATCTATTCCCTTTGATGCCGCCTGATCAGAATAGAGATGTAGTTACTAAATTCCACGACTCTGTCTAACTCTGCTTGAATCCGTCTCATTCCTACACCTGATTCCTCAGGGTTTTATGGGTTTTATAAAGCTCTAGGATCCTTCCAGTAAATTAGTTTGCCTAACTTACCTCAAACTTATATTTTCTGCTAAAAAATCACATCATTCTTAAAGGAATTCAACCTCATTTAAGACCTATACAATTCTAAGACAGTATTTTAAACACTGTGAGGAAAGAAGTACAGAAAAGGACAGAAAGATGGGCACACCTAAAATGACAGAGAAAGGAGGCAAGAAATTCAAGATGCAGGTCCAGGAGAGGCCAACCCTGAGCGGCACACTTTTAAATCATAGGCTATGGAAGCCTTCCTGTGTTCCAAATTTCCCTTCCCACACCTTCCACAGTTCACATTGTAATCCAAGAACTTTTTCTTTCTAAAGCGGAATAATGACAGCCTTGCCAAGGTAAAGAAAGCAATAACTTAATAAATTGAATGCTCTCAAATTTAAATTTTCCCTCTATAAATTTGTCTCAAATCTTTGGCGGCTTCTGCTGCTTGTCTTCAAGACAGACAACAAAACAAATGAACAAACAGCAAATGAATATTAATGGCAGAACTCAGAACCATCAGCCCACACTTCCCCCAGAGCTTGCTTTTGAATGCACATGTGTTGTGATTTTATGTTGCATACTATAATATAGTTACTCTGCTAGTAAAATTGTCCCTAGTTCAAATGGTGGGATTAACCACATTCATATTTCATAGTATTATGCAAAGAACACTAGAATTTTCAAGCTATCTGCCACCCTACACAGTTGAAGGAAAATCACACTAAAATATGCCCAGCATGATGACAGCCATGCATTTTGGGTGGTGCTGCTTATATTGCCTTTAGAAAGTTCAATCTTTCCTATAAATCCAAAGCCATCAGATTTTGAGGATAAGGACCTTGGCACTTGCTGGATTCTACAAGAATAATGTCATTTGTCAGCCTAACTGCAAGGCCCAGAATCAGTTTAAGGGGCTTGAAATCTCATTTTAACTCTTGGCCCAGACACCAAGTAAAACGCCCTGGGCCTTGAGAAAGACCAGAGTATGGTGTATTTATTGGCTGAGACTACAAATCTGGTTACCTTGATGGGAATTTATAGAAAAGAAATAAAGCAAAGCCAGGTTTTGCTGTTGGCCATAGATGCATCAGGCTAATAACACACAAGGTAGTCACCTGGCCTACAGTCCTTAGAGTGGACAGGAAGACTACCTAGTCACTGAAAATTAATATTATGACAATATCTTCAATATTCTCCCCAGCCTCTTCTCCAGCAAGAACAGCAACTACTTCCATTTCACCAACTTTTGCCTCATGATACCTCTTACACAGATTCACATTGATTCTGAAATTTCTTGTTCCCTAAAGAACCAGGCCATTCATATAAACATATATAATGAATACATATGTGCATACACATGGAAGTAAACAAGTCCAGCACATCACCTAGTGACATGCATAAACACACATACACACTCATATGCACACATACACACACATATACACGCATACATGCACATATGCACTCAAAAACACAGCTATTTGTTGAAAAATCGCCTTTGGATCAGGAATGTAGAAAAGGTATCAGATGCAGGTGTGTGTGTGTGTGTGTGTGTGTGTGTGTGTGTGTATGACTTGGCAAAAAACTTGTTATCTCCTATTTTCCCTAAGCTTAGATAAGACTCACCATCTTTAGTTGTTACTTGCTGGCTTTTTGTTTTCACTGAATTCACTAAATTCCACATTTATCTGTTGATTCTCTGTGCTAATTTTCATCAACTCTGTCTTGGTGTTGCTTTCCAATGTCTACAGAAGCAGTCTCAGATGGAAACTTTCTAAATTGTAACACTGAATCATATTGAGTCATATTAATTTAGCTGAATAAAGATTTTCCATATGAGGAGTTGAGTGTCATGTTCCCTCCGTGAGCATTCCTTTAAAGGAAAAAATTTAGGTCTCATCTTTCCTTTCACAGAGCTTTGTTGAGTTCCACATGGTACATGGTCTGAATGATTCTCTATTTTCCAGGCTCATGCGACCCACTGGGTTTGAAATCTCCTTCTTTACCATCTAGAGATGGAGAGATGGAGCCCTTCTGTCCCTCACTGCTGGTCTTTGTCACCAGGCAACACAACTGGCTCATTTTGTTTACTTCTATCAGTCATTTGTATGGAGATGTAGTCCTGGATCCTAAAAACAGAAACATTTAATGTCCCAAATGAGCAATTCACAGTCAATGCTGTGTTGACATGTTTTGTGGGATGTAAAAATCTCCATTCCAGTGATTTTAGCACCATCAGCATAATTTTTTTCCACATGGTACAGGTAAATCATGGTTAAATATTGAATCATTTATCAACCAGTACTTTGTAAGCCAAATCTCATAAAATCTCAGGAATAGATTGTGCTAACAAAGCAGCTAGTAAGCTATGATTATCAATTTTTTTCCTTCACAATCTGTTCCTCATTTAGAAAGAAAATGCTAAGGAAATTAAAAATTAGTAAATTTTACCCTTTTATTGGTAAGAATCTGAGCAAGCATTATAATTTTCTTTAGAATAGAAATTTATTTGTGGATTTATAATACAAGGGGCAAATGTAGGAGCAAAAGCGCTTCTAAAAAAATGGATTGTCATTCTCTATGAAAGCAACATATTTCAAAGAATATGCCCATGTTCAGTTCCCACAATGTTGGCTTAAATCCACAGGGAAAACACACAGAATGCAAAGACTGATTAACTGAAGAGTTCAGAAGCGGTAGGAAATCCAACTTTGAACTAGTCTTTTAGAAGGAGTGCTTGGGTAAAAACACACCAAAGTTAATCTCGCTACAATAATACCCACTGGTGTTTAAAATGACTCCACTAGTAGCTATGCTAGGTAGTAGGATAGAATCAAATGACATCTTCTAAGACCTTGAATCCAGCTTGTTCAAGGATTAACTGTTTTGCAGATGGTCTCACAGAACAGATCAAGAACAGAGGAGATGATGGCTTGCCTTGGGTTCTGCTCTCCATGCTTGAGTGACATAGGTCTGATCATGGGAAAGAAGACCAAAAACTTTAGCATATCCAGATCAGAGAAAATTATGCAAAGGTACAACCCTGGGATAGAAACTGAAAATAGCCAAGGCAAAGAGTTTAATATAATTCTTCTCAACCTGAACATTCCTCTTCTCTGAGAAAGGACACATTAAATAATGTTTCTGTGAGAAAACAGTTATTCTTTCTATTTAAAGGCATGGAGGTCATTGATATGTCAATGAATGATGACTTAGCAAACCAGGTTGGCTAAATAAGTTTCTCGCTCTGTAAGCAGAATGCCATGCTTGTACCTCCTTGACTTTGGAGATAGTTTTGGAAAAGCTAGCTATATACATTGTAGCCACAGGAAAATGTTTGATCTTAGGCTGTCTGGTGACAGCAAATAATTCTCTAAGCACCATCCAACCTAGTACAAGCTCCAGGCAAATCTAGAAGCAGAGAGTATGCTTGTCATGAGAGGAGTTTGTAGGCATAAGACGTGACCTAGGACTGTAAACAGGCCAGAGGGGCAACATAAAGAGAGAGATCACATCAATATGGGCTATTGTATTTGAGCCAACAAAGTGGGTTCCCCTAAAAAATGATAAACTATGGCAAAAATACCAGTGTTTCTCTTAGCAAAACCACAAGCTCCTAGCAGGCTGGAAGTCTGCAGGAGAGATAAGGCGACACAGACACAGGCTGAACAGTCAGAAGTTGCAGCTCAGGGTCAGGTTCCCTAACACAGTCTCTCATCTCAGCCAGAGTCAACATTTTGGGAAAAATCAAAGAACCAAAACAAACAACCAGGTTCTTGGCACTCTGAGCTTGCCTTAGGCAGATCTCATAACAAGCTTTTGGAAGGCATCTCACACAGTGTACCTGATGTCAGGATCTAGGCCTGAGTCTGAAAAAGTCAGGGAACTACAAAAGGGGTGAAGGTCAGACTCATCAGGGTTAAGAATATAAGGTTTAGAAAGTAAAAAGACAATGCTATTTTTAAGGTAAAGAAAACACTAGGAAGCCCATTGCATTAAATCAGCCCTGCCAGCCCTGCCCATCTGTTGTATAGCAATATTGTCAGAGGTGAAACATTCCATCCAGTAGGGGAACTCC
This sequence comes from Grammomys surdaster, assembly GCF_004785775.1. Classification (NCBI taxonomy): domain Eukaryota; kingdom Metazoa; phylum Chordata; class Mammalia; order Rodentia; family Muridae; genus Grammomys; species Grammomys surdaster. The sequence continues at coordinate 25,850,735 of NW_021604588.1, read as the reverse complement.
TCAAGGCTCAAAATGTGTTAAAGGGGGATGGCTCAGTGGGTTAGAGTAATGGCAGTGTAAGCGTGAAGACCTGATCTCTAATGCCTAGACCACATGTAGAAAGCCAAGCACAGATATATATGCCTCAGTGCTGGAGGATCAAAGACAAAAAAAAATCCAAAGAGCCTGCTGGTCAGCTAGACAAGCTGACATACAAAGCTTCTGGTTCAGTGACACCTGTTTCAAAGGGTGGAGAGACACAGAGAAAGATACCAGGTATACTACTTTGCATGCATGTGCACTGAGCCTCACACTGGAACTCCCGGGGCCTGCATCTCACATACATATGTTATACATAAACATATACAACATTCACATGTGACCTATGCACATCATGCTGAGTGCTGTTAACTGTCTCCAGATGACTCATAATACTAAGGAGACAGGAATTCTACGTAGACAATTGTAATGCTCTGTTGTTTAGGGGAAATGACAAGAAAAATATCTGTGCCTGTTCAATCTAGACATGATTTTACTTTTTGAGTATGTTCAACCTGTGTTTGGTTGACTGTGAGGACATCACACCAGCTAATGCCAACAGCCAACTGTAAGTTGATGTTAAGATAGGAAGAAAGTTGAGGGAATGTATGTAAGTTACATGTTAAGCAAAAATATATGCATGAATTGAACAAGAAGGCAGTTAAATTATAGGATCTCCAGTTAGATCTAAATAGTGGACAAATGACAAGTAAGTTTTAACCTCAATATTTCTCATGAAATATTTGAGAATACTATGAATTGGTGGCTTCCTTAAAGGTCCAGGAAGGCAAAGGTTTCTGTATTTTATCTGTTGAATCTGGTAGCATATGCTCAGAGTTGCTGGAAAATTAAAGTTTATAGCCCATTGGCCAGGTTCTGTCACATTGAAACCACTTGCTTCCAAGGAAGTCTAGGAAAGGATAGTCTGTTACAAGCAAACAGCTGGCTACCTAGAACATGTATTGGCTGATATTAATTCATTTACTCATACCTAGAGCAGACTCCCTAGCCCATAGAATAATTTCTTTTCCATATTTGAAAGCAGAGTGGAGATATAGTGGGTTCCTACTCAGAAAGATAGCTGTCCACTCTCTCATATCATAGACAGGCTCTTTGCTCAGGGTGCTGGTCCTTCCTGGAAGGCCACTGTTTTTTCTTAAGATGCAGTCCGGGCCACGGATGGTTGTTGGTTTCATACTCCCAAATGTCCTCACAGGAGAAGAGCCAGGACTGCAGAGTTATTCCTGTGGGGGCCATTTTGAACAGTGTGTCATCTGGCTCAGCTTGGAGAAGCTAGAAAAGCCGTTGTGTACTCCGGATGTTCTTCACTCTATCTCCCCTCAGACGATAACTCAGTGTCAAACTTATTAAAACTCAACAAAGCTCTGCAACCTGCTGAAACATCCCAGCATTATAGACAGCCTCTTGTTTTCCACCTTAGAAGCCCAGGGCTCAAGGGTCTCGTGTGATTTCATTCAATTTTCTTTATCTGCTTGGAGGCATTGCAAAATTATTGCCGTCATTTTTTAATCTCTTTTATTTCTCCCGTCTCTTCTCCTAACCTCCAGTTCCTTTGTTTACAGATATTACCAATAAAAAGGTGGTGAGACTCATACTCCCACCCTCACATTCGATCAAAGAGGTTTGGAGGTCAGAGGTCACCTCTGTGTCACAGGTGTTTCACGCAGAGCTGTTCTTTGCCATGACAGATACCCTATGAGACAGCTTGCTCCTCTGCAAAAACACAGATGGAATTCATGATTCCAGAAGGAACCAAATGAGGCAATTAGAAGAAATATATGTTCTTAAATGACACTTTACTGTTTGTCTCTGGAAAATGTAGGCTCTGACAGTATATTACCTTTACATTATTCTGGAGAATTTAGCCATAACTACTTTTGAAGGCAGACCAAACTTAGGTTGAAAAGAACAAACCCTGTCTTCCTAACACACTCTACCAGAAGAAAGCTCATTCACTTCCTGATAATACCATGAAAGCTCAATAAGAAAGCAATGCCAGCAGCCAATATTAACATCAGGTAAAGAACATGGCCATACTGCATGCTAATAAAAGCTCCCTGGGGTTCTGTTAGGTGAAAGCAAGGGGAATGAGCTACAATCAACTTCCTTGGAACACTTTCTAGAAACTTCCATATCTAAGTCACCTTAAGTTCTTAGGTGAACTCTTTCAGTATTTAATTTTGTATGCTGTGTAGGGTGGTACTTCAAAAGGGGTAGACATTTTAGCTCATTTTTTTGGATTGCCTAGCATGCACAAGGTGCTGGGTTCGATCTCCAACATTACATAAACTAGATGTGGTAGTACTTGTTTGCTATCACAACACTTGGTAGGTAGAGTCAAGTGGATAAAAAATTCAAGGCCATGCTTATCTATGTTTTAAGTTGAGGCCAGCCTGGGCTACATGAAGCCTGTCTTAAAAAGAAAGAAAATAACGTAAGTAAAGAGAAGAGAAATGAAGGGGCAGGTTCTAGTTCTGGGTCATGACTCTTCTACTCTAGAGCAAGGAAAAGACTTCCAGGGTGAGGGGGTCCTGACTTTCCACTCAGTTCACACCTTCCCTAAGGAAAAGTAGAAACAGTTCTTGAGTGATGAAACAGAAAACACTAGTTATGTGTGCTGTGCTGTGCTGTGCTGTGCTGTGCTGTGCTGTGCTGTGCTGTGCTGTGCTG
>NW_021604588.1:25820437-25848016 GCF_004785775.1 Grammomys surdaster | reverse complement strand
GCTGGGCTGGGCTGGGTTGTGATGTGCTGGGCTGTGCTGTGATGTGCTGGGCTGTGCTGTGATGTGCTGGGCTGTGCTGTGATGTGCTGGGCTGTGCTGGGCTGGGCTGTGATGTGCTGGGCTGTGCTGGGCTGTGCTGGGCTGTGCTGGGCTGTGCTGGGCTGTGCTGGGCTGGGCTGTGCTGGGCTGGGCTGGGCTGGGCTGGGCTGGGCTGGGCTGGGCTGGGCTGGGCTGGGCTGTGATGTGCTGAGCTGTGCTGGGCTGTGCTGGGTTGTGCTGGGCTGTGCTGGGCTGTGCTGTGCTGGGCTTGGCTGTGCTGTGCTGGGCTGGGTTGTGCTGTGTTGTGCTGGGCTGGCCTGGGCTGGGCTGCACTGTGCTGCTCACTGAAACACAACAGTTGAATGTAGGAAACACTCTGAATGCCTTCAGATCCAAAAGAAAATATGGCCTAGCAGCAGTTGTAAGGTCAACTTTGATTAAGAGGTGACTACAAAAACACAGACTCATTCTTTGTTATTTGAGATCAAATGTTTTTGCCTTCCTTCTTTCAACGTCTTCTGTTTCTGTCTCCTCAGAAAATAAGTCAATGTTTGGAAGAGAAAGAGCTTCATAAACAATCTATCCTTCTATTTGGATACATAAGTGTGCAAAGGAAAAGGTTTTGTTCTTCCACAAAAAGAATTCCTGCACTGAAAACGCATATAAATGATTACAGCTGTCTCTATCATAACTTAGAGAAAATGCAGATGGCATAAAATAATACTCACAAATGGCTAATAGAATTTTAATAGCTACAAGAAAGAAGAGGAAATGAAGGCATTGCATCTACTGGGGATGTAGAAAGACTGAACCGGTCCCAGGAAGCGTCTAAAGTAGAGCAACCGATTCTCCTTGTGCTCAGAAGCTCATTCCCTGGTGCATTGATTTATGTGAGGATTAGGCAGCAATCATAGTCTCTAAAGTAGCCTTCAAGGCATGTGCATAAAGTATGATATTTTCAATATGCAAATGCCATGTATGATGAATGAAAGACTCCAATGTCTCGAGGACACCCAGATGCTAACCGGCCACTGCTGCCATGCTGCATATGGAAGAGAACTTGGAACTAAGAATTTTTTATAGCTAATTGATTTTTTAATAACATGGTTCTGAGTCTAAATACCAGCCACTAAAGCATAAGTCATTCTACTCATGTTAGCTTTGTACAATTCTAGATGTTTTTCTTTTAAGAGTAACTTTCAGAACTGGGGATGTGTGGCCAATCTCTGCACATATAGCACATAAAGGCAAAGCCACGGGGCACGCCAAGGTTGAACACTACAGCTTAAATCCAAAGATATGACACTAAGAAATGTGCTTCAGGGGAGATGGTGGAGGGTATACCTGTGTCTTCATCCAAAGCTGACTGATAAGTTAGATATCCAGAAGATTTTTAAGAGAAACAAGGACAATGATGCACTGAAGTTCCATAAAGAAGAAAGGTCAACATCTAGAGAATTGGGTCAAAGAACTGAAGATATTATGGAAGAATTCAAATCACCAGGTTAAGAGGATGGAGCATGTCCTAAGCAGAATTCTAAGACCATAAGTTATCCTACCCATGGCTATGAGGGCAGTTTACAGATACAGGATCCTCACCTTTTTCCTGCTGGAGGGGATCATACAGCATTCAGGTTTCAACTGTGAAAACAACACAACATACCAATGCGATTTAACAATTGTGGCTTTTGTGCTTGGTGAAATGATGTAGAACATGCTCTATGAGGCAAGGACAATGACTGTTCTCTGCTGGGCTGGAGCAGAAGGGGAAACAACACTATCTCATGGGGAGAAAAGGAATTTGGGGAAGACCACTGATTTTCAAATTTCCATAAAATTGCATTTGAATTCTGGTTTCTTTGTAGTCATGTGATTATTAATCTCAGTTCTCAGTTATCTAAAGTCGCCTGGAGTCTGTTTCACCCACTCAAAGGATATTGCACAAAGTAAAAGCAAGAACACAAGCCAAGCACTCATCGTAGTGTGAATATTCACTAAAGCCAAATGATTATACACAGTGCATATTCAACAATACTGAGGGTTTCATGGGTCCACTCCTCACTTATCACAGCATCAGGGTGCTACAAAACCATGGAGGGAACATTGGAAGAATATACTTTCAGTCTAGACTCAAAAGAAACTTCCTTTATATGGATGTCACATAGAGTGTTTTCAGTCAAGAGGGTCTTGAGTTGATGTTAATAGGACTCAAATTTGAAATCCCAAAATCTCACCTTTGATGTATTATGTCTCTTAAACTGAGAGAATCTGAGACACCCACATAAGCAGGAAGTTCTTGTGGAAAATCTGAGAAGTTCACATACATAAACAGAACGTTCTTGTGGACTTCTTTTTTTTTTTTTCTGGTTCCGCAAGTCATGACATGTAATCTAGAAGCATTTCGGATCTTCTTCAGTAGTATGTCATAGGCTCTTTCCACTGAGAAAGATTCCCTCGTCTTCCTGGAGGAAAGAGGCATCCTTTCTCTGAACACTACATGTCCAGAGACTAATTTAAGTGGATCTTGATGAGTTTATTATACTATCCTTCTCTTCTAGTCATTTTTCTCTACCACTAAGCATTTACCAGCAAAGGCATGAAGATATTTGAGTGAAACTGTCTCTTTGGCTTTTCATTTCCTTTAGAAGGCTCCTGTAGTCAGTAAGACTTGCATTAAATAAATGTATATGGCTTTTTGCTTGTTAATTTGTGTTAGAAAGTTTTCCTTTTGACCTAGGCAGGATCTCTAAGAAGACTAAGGAATAGAACCCATGAGCAAGGACTAGTCTCCAATCAGTCTGCTACTAGCCTCTCACAGAATGACATGTGAGTTGGCAAGACTGGTATTAATTGCAGCCACTATCATAACTACAGTAGAGGACATGCACTCAGGAACAGAGATACTCAGTGTGAGACACTGTCACCAGATAAGCATCAGCCATCAAGAAAGGCTTGGCTTTGGGAAAATGGAAAGCATGCAAATTCAAAAAATTTATTCTCTACAGACCTAGACAATGGTATTCCTGTCTTAAGAAATTATGGAGGCCTGAGTTCCAGTTCTAGAAGCTAATCCTGGTCCATAGTGGACAACTGCCAGTCCTGGAAGAAGAGCCAGTTGGCTGTGTAACATCAGTCATTGAGTGACACAGGGAACAAGCAGGAGAAATGACAGGCTCCGTATCAGTAGTTCTTGCTTAAACAAGAATAAAATGAAGTCTCCTGGCATATTCTTACAGTGCTGTGCAGCTAGCTGGGAAGGCCAGAGAGACAGACCCAGTCAAATTGAGGATGTCTTAAAGAATATACTCCCATGGACCCACAGACTTACCCAAATGTGCAGGCAGTTTCCAGAGACCTACCTAATACGTATTCTCTGAGTGTGTGAGCATGAGATGTGCGGCGGTGTCATCAACAATGCCTGAGGCTGTGCTGCAATCCGGAAGCACTTGTTTTGTTATTTTTCTCTTTGAAACAATGGCTGCTATTAGCTGGACTTGCAGAAATTATGAGAGGAAAAGCATATTCTCTGACAGAACTCTGTCACCAGAGAGTTAAACTAAGGAAACACCCTTCTGTAGTGGCACTCGCATCCTTAATGTGAGTGGATTCAACTCTCTTGACTGATAAGAATGCCGACCCAAGACCTTTTTTTTTAATCTTCCCAAATGGTTCATTCAATCAACCACAAATTTGATTAACTTTTGATTTTTTTATTGAATTAACTAAATCTGCATAAAAATGATGTAACGTATGCAGGAACGTGTATACTTCTATTGGAAATGGAGAAGGACAAATTGAGATTCTAGCTGACACTGGGCTTTTTGTTTGTTTGTTTGTTTGTTTGCTTTGTTTTGTACGTCTTTAAAAGAAAATAGTGAAGTATATGTGTGATCGCGATTTTTTTTTTTGAAATTCTATAGGAAGAAGAGCGTTCTCTTTGAGTAAGCTTTGGAGACCAATATATAAAATGTGGACTCGTGGGATAGCTCCGTGAAGAAGCCACAGCAATTAGACAGACCTGAAATCCCCCAACTTAGTTGGGAGATGGTGGGTGTTTGCATCTCATGCATTTTATTTTGCTTTACTTTACTTACTTCAGTGCCTCTAAAGTGGGCCCCTTTTTCTGATGTCATTTTTCTTATTTAAAACATGTTTTTGGTTGGCATGCAGCGTAACAGGCTTCATCATGAAATTTATGTACACACATAGCATTGTACACTCCTCATAGTCCCCCTCCCCTCTTTTCTGACTTTTCCAAACCCGTGGAGCCCGCTCACCAAAAAAGACCCCTGCTACTTTCATGTCATGTGTTTGTATATAGTGTATGAATATATGTATATATTTACATGTGTATCTGCATGAGATCGTTAAAGAATACAATGTTTTGCCTTTCTTAACTCTTTACAACCCTCTTTTGTTGGCATCTACATCTTTAATAAGCTCCCAGGGTAATTTCTGATTCAGAAGAGTAGCAAGTCTCACATATAACCACGCCCACATTGGACAGACCTCCATCAGTATAGGAGTGGTTAGGTACCTGGTAGCTAATGACAGAGCTATCTAGACGGTAATATGTGTATGAGCGTGTGTGTGTGTGTACATATATGCACATATATATACATAAACATATACATACATATATACATATATGAATGAATGCATTAGAAAACATCAAAGGACCACAATTGCCGTTCTGCTCCTCTACAATCAGCTTTGATCAACGTTTTGTAAGATTTACTACCAAGCCAGTTTTCCTTATTTCATAGATTCTTGAAATTTTATAAACACACACACACAGCTCCATGTTTATTAGCTATGAGATTTTAGATGGAACTTTAGGAGGCATTTCTAGGCTTTTATGTCCTTGGTCGACCTGCCAGCTAGAAGCCTCTCTCTCTCTCATATGACAGGGAGAAAGACATCCTTCTCTGAGCTTCAGCACTGGGTGCCTGCCTTTGTATTAACTCAGTTGGTCTCTGGTTGAGAGTCACATCCTTGTTAGAAAGGCTTGAGCTTCAAGCAGTCGTGTGAGTATGGGGTGCAGATATCAGCTCGTGTGTATCCGTAGCTTCCTCCATAACGTCTGTGTTTATAGACAGGGAAGCAGGGAAGCACAGCTTGGAACCCACGCCTCCCAAGAGCTCATGAATCTCTTCCTTTCACTTACACCGCAGGGATATTAAACACATTATTCTGTTTTGATTGAACACCAGTAAAATTAAATCCCATATTTCCATCTGCAGCGCCATGCGGGGACCATTGCCTTATGGAACAGGGGAGAGCAGCAGCGGAGGAGGGAGCTTGTCAGAATACTCAGGCACCGCCACTTTCTCCTGGATTTTTTTCCTTCCTTGGCACAGATCTCAACATCTGCTCTGTCTTCACCTCCCAGACACCCTGACAGGTGTAGTCATCTTTAAAGCGCCACTAGGAAGGCAACATATGGGCGGTTGACAGTGAATTAAAGACAGAGCCATGACTAGTGGGGGCGGGGCTCTGCCTTTGATCTCTTGGCCTTGTAACTATTTGTTAAGAGAGCTTTGCTTTCCACTGGCCCGTTCCATCTCTCACTGTCCCATTGACATGCCTGGCACAGAATTCTGATTTCACTCTTGCCTTTTCCAGCTGTTTCGCACCATTTAGCCTCCTCCCCGTGTCTTGCCCCCCAGGGAGAGGAAAGTTAAATGATGTTAATCTGCCAAATATTTCTGATCATTAGGAAGCCATCAAAATCAACATAACCATCAGAGGAAATTAATTGTCAAAAACACAGGGTTTGAGAGGATCATAAGGGTAGGGGGAAAAGAGGTAGGCAGGAGAGAGCTTCGTTTCTCCTGTGTGACTGAGAGCAGGTTGCATGCAGCTGGAGGACGCTATAACAGGAGCAGCCCGGCTCTCCCCGCCCTTAATGAGGAGAACAGCTCCAGAATATCAAGTGGAGGCTTGACGAAGACCAGCAAGGGACTTACTTGATTGTGTCTTTCTCTCCTTCCTCATCCTCTGGGGGGATTTTTGGTTATTTTTTAATTCCAGTTCAAAATAGAGGTTGAGGAGGAAAGAAGCCCCCGCAGGCCTCCTGCAGGAAAAACCATTAATAATTAATACCCAATAATAATCAAATCCATGGGAGACTCGTTACAAGGAAAGTCCTGACAGACCGGCGACGGATGCCAGAGCTTTATGTCTTCTTCAGCACGCAGGGGCTGCTCAGTGGGGATTTGAGCGCACTTTCGCGGTGACAACAAAAGGATAAATAGCACGTTTGCTCACGGAAGAGGCTGATTCATCCCTATAGGGTTTTTTTCATTTTAGGTTTATGGCTTAGTGGGGAATTTCTCTTTAATTGGGATTGTAATATAACGATGGAACCTGTCGACATTTACAAGAGAGATGGGAGGGTAATTCCTCCTAACTTGTTTGTTGTTGTTATTACAACAGTGGCTCCTTTAGGATGCTCTGTGTAAAAGAAGTGACAATTGGGTTGATCAGAGACAAAGAAAACTGAGGAGGGAGAAAGGGGCCTAACAGCCACACCGGCAAACCAAAGACGCTCATGGAGCTACTGAGGGCTCCCAGCTTGGTTCCTACTGTTTACTCCTCCTCATCCCTGACAAGCCTTTGCATGGGCACTGTCTCATATAAGCCTTCACAGACACCCTGGCAATATGTGTTTCATCCCAATTTTCTGAATGAGGAAACCGAGAGAAGTTAGGCAGTTCCTCCCAATGTCCTTAATAATGGACAGGGTTGGGACTGCATCCCAGGAGAGCTGCCTAGAAAGTCAGTTCTGACTGGCTTTCCTTTACAGATGGGGAGAAATATGCCTGTTCACAATCAGGAGAACAGGATAGGGTGGCCTGGTCTTGGAAACCTGATTTTCCTAGACACAGGGGTATCTAGACAACTAACTCATTGTTCTATAAAGAAAATGTAATGTGACCATTTTGGCAGGAGTGAAGATTTCTACAAATACCTGTGACCCTCCCTGTGGCTATCAGGCTATAAAGACAATGGACCACCAAGGAGCTGGAATTTCCCAGGAGCTTGAAGAAGGTAGAGGCTAAAGCCGTATGCCATCCAGAGGAGGACCTTGCTCCAGAATGACATGTCACAGTTTGACAGCTTTTCAGACCAGCTTGCGGAAGAGTGGAGCCCACAGTGATGATGGGTGGAACCACACCTTGTCCTTTTTTTACTTTCTTTCAGGACTCCCATAAAAATTGACTTTGGGGGCCATCACTGCACACACACACACACACACAATTTTCCCCCTCCTCTTCTAGAACTGAGGCTGTGTTAATAACCTCTTTGGGGAATTTTTGCTACTTATCCATATAATCAACATATGTTATTGTTTTTATACTTTCTGCCTACAGATTTTATTTGTATATGCTGCTTGTAGGTAACCTGTGTGTATTTGCAAGCGATTTGCTTTGCTTTATAGACCATTTGGGGGTTAGTTCAGGTCACTAGAGACATATTTATTTTATTATTTGCCAAGAATTCCATTGTATGATGGAACTACAGTGCTGTTATTTCATTTTGTTGGTGATATTTAAGTTCGCTTCAATTTAGCTGTCAAAACCAATCCTGTAATAGGCATTAATACACACATCTAGGTAGTACATGTACAAGACCCCCTGTGGAGGGTAGCCCTGGGCTACCAGGAATTGCTGTCCTTGGCTGTATAAAGAATACCAAACTACCCTCCAAACTGCCAATTCATCCTCACCAGCACAGACTGATAATTCACACATCCCTGAGCCATAGTTTTAATTTGCACTTCTGCTTCTCATTAGACTTCTTTAATGCAAACAACGCTCAACGTTTTATAATGTTTGTCCTTCATAGTTCTGTTTATACAAGTTCAAATACGTCTTCTCTTGTCCATTGAATTCTTTTTATTCTAGAAAGTGTATATCCTAGTCAATAACCTTCATATATATATATATAAAATTTTTAGTTTATGGTAAATTATTCTTCATCTTCTTCTTTTCTTCTTCTTAAAGTTTATAGTGATTTTTATATTTTCTTCTGAGAATGAATTTTGATTTTGTGTTTAAGTATATGTGAACTTGAATTTCTATGAATGGGGTGGGCTTGGGTATCATTTGGTTTCTTTTGACACATGAGATCAGCAATCCTGCATCATCTGTTGTTTCTGCTGTTTCCACTGATTTAAAATGCAGCCCATACCAGACTTCACCTCCATCAGGCATTTGTCTCCTGGTGTGGCCTGCTGGTTCCTGAGTGCTTCTGACCATTGGGCTAAGGCCTCATTCTCTGCATCTCCCAGTGTATACCGGTGAACATGAGCAAGGACTTTGCTTTGTCAGATCAGTTCTAACATTTTACTTGATTAACTTCCAAAAGAAAAACCTTCTTTTATCACAAAGTTACCTTGAAATTTTCTTTTTATTAGAGAATTTTAATCTTGACATAACTGCTTGCTTATTACATGTTTGCTAATTGTTAACCTTCCTTGTCATATACTTTACATTATTTCGCCCTTTAAAATTTTCATCTTCTGTTTGCTAACATTATTTAAGGGCATTTTTCCCAATTTGAGATATAACTTGCATTGGTCAGAGCCTCCATCTTAACGCTGTAGCACTTAGTGTTCAGTTATAAAATACTTTCCTCATCATACCTACTGCCCCGTGATCCCAACCCAGGAAGTCTCCCACCTGCTTCTGAGGCTGTTACAGTATAACTTTTCTAGAATTTAATATGAATAACACTGTGCATATATAAAAGCACTTTATTCATAAAATTGGTTGTATCTGTTTCATTTCCAGAATCCAATTGACTAACATTTTCCTCTCCTTGTAAGACCATTACAGAAAACCACAACCGGCCAAGAAGAACAACTTTCATACGGTCCCAGTCCCAATGGATTTACCTATGCTAGAATTCCTGTACCTAAGGCTTAGGGAACATCCAGGGAGATTGTCAGGGGAAATAAATTTATTAGAGGGATTATTAACACCATGGACAGACAGATTACAGCATGGTGGGGGGTTTGAAGAAGGGAATAAGAACTCTTAAAGAAGAAGTGGGGTATCCTCTTACAGCTTTCTGAGTATGAGGGTGGTTGAATAGCAGGAACTTTCAAATAGTCTCTCTGATTCCTAGGCAATTAGTCAGGAAGGATGTGGTGAGCAGGATATGTAGCCAGCAATAACCCCTTAGATGCAAACTCACTTCCACAGGTGAGAATTCCTGGTACCTGAACATGTCAGCTAGAGGTTCACAGACAGTGCCCTCAGTAGGATGTCAGTTAATGTGTGTGACAGGAGAAGGACTGCCACAGCAAAGTGGTCCAGATTCTAACATTCAATTCTTAAATCAACATTCTTGGAATCAGGTTAATCAATCATGAAGCATTACCTTCTTGTGAATTATTAGATTCAGTGGCTACATTTTAAGAATGCTTGTATCTACCTGAGCAATGATTGAAAATGCCTATTGTCCCAGCACTTGAGAAGCTGAGGCAAGATGATAAAATCCACCTTAGATTGCACAGTGAGATCTTCCTCCTGCAACTGGCTCAACCCATACTCTTGAGCAGTGGTGGTCACTGTGCTGTCTTTGTCTGATTTTGTAGCAGAGTACTATAGAGAAATAAATTGGGAAGGACTCCTTCATTTTCTAAAAGTTAAGTTCTAATACTGATACTCTGCCTTACATATTTAATCGAATTACAGGTGAATCTACTTAGAATGATAATTTTCATAGGAAAACTTATGAGTTTGTGTATATATATATATATATAATCAATATTATACATCAATATTATATATAAATGAATATTTAAAACGTCACTAATGACTATTGTATTATTATATACTATATATTATTATGTATTTATTATTAATCTGATACATTATTGACTCCTGAGTCAGTCTTGGTGACATTTATCAAGTACTTTGTTTATTGATTAATTATATTTAATTACTCTCATAAGTTGCTTGTTGCGTTTCTTCATATCTGTAGGCTTGTAGTGATGTCTCTTTCATTCCAATTTTTGTACTCTTATTTAAATCACGATGGGGGGAATATTGTTTATTATATTTTCTACATGACTACTGACTAGTTACTATGAATTTTCCAACTGTAATTGTAAGTTTGTATAGCCTTATATAATTTACTTAATATATCTTGAGTTTCAGTTATTAATATGTATTTCTTTAAAGCTATAATATTGTTTCCATGAATTGACTTGTAATCATTATTGACTGTTCCTGCTTACTTTGGTATTAAGAAAATAAGAATGGCCTTCAGTATCTATGGGTTTGGGAATCTATAAATTCCCACAAGCTTGAATTGAAAGTAATTTTTTAAAAGTAGCATCTGTGGCCGGGCGGTGGTGGTGCACGCCTTTAATCCCAGCACTTGGGAGGCAGAGGCAGGCGGATTTCTGAGTTCAAGAGTTCGAGGCTAGCCTGGTCTACAGAGTGAGTTCCAGGACAGCCAGGGCTACACAGAGAAACCCTGTCTCGAAAAAACAAAAAACAAAAAAAAAAGTAGCATCTGTACTAAACACAAACAATTTTTTCCTTTTACTCCTTCAACAATACAGTATGATAACTTTTTATAGCATTTACATTGTGCTAGGTCTTATCAGTAATCTGGAGATTATTGAAAGCTTTTAAAATGGGAGGGTACATAAGTTACATTCAAATGCTGTGCCATTTTATCTGAGATACAGGGGCTTATGTGGGCTCTAGAGAGTCCCCACAAACATTGAGTCATAGTTGTGTCCTTGTTATGATAGAGCAACTGACTCTCTGATAGCACCTTAAGCTTCTTTTGTTGATTGCCTTGGAACAGCCCTGAGTGTGTCTGTGTGTCCATGTGTATGTACATGTGCATGTGTGTAGGCCCAAGGTTAACATTGTCATTCTTGATTGACGGCCACCTTATTCATAGAGGCAGACTTTCTCAGTTGAAGCTAGAGCTTGCTGATATGTGTAGTCTTACTAGCCAGTTTGCCCCAGAAATTCCTCAACCCTGCCTTCTGAGTGCTGAGATTATAGGTAGACCATCACGCCCACCGTCCACCCAGCACTGACATAGCTCTAGGGATCCAAGCTTCAGTTCCTCACACTTACAAAGCAAGTGTTTTGCTCTCAGCCATCCAGACCCTCCAGTGACCTTTTGATCTTCAGTTGAGGCTGGGTATAAAGCAGTCACTCTGGGCTCTGGTTATTTTGAATTCGAAAGCTAAGTTCAAAAGCTCTTTTGGCTCTTAGACATTTTCTTGCTATGCATAGGAGTAAGTAACTCATTTTTCTGTGCCTCCATTTCCACATCTATTAAATGCCAATAATAATGACACAGGAAAATTAAGGGAACATGAGAAGGAAAGAGGCCACTTATACCAGGTTCTAGCTTATATTTCCAACTGGCTGAAAAACAAAACAAAACAAAAACCCCACAAAAACCTGTAACACAATTGACAGAATCAAAATTGCTGATAGAGACATTATTTTCCCAAGAGACATCTCAAACAAAGCTATGAAGACAAAGTGAACTGTGCCTGCTTATAACCTGAGCACATGTACCCATCACCCTCTCTCTTCCCTACATCTGAATAGTGCACCTCATGAGGCAATATCACACTTCACTTACAAAATTAAAATGTTGTAGGAATAGGTAAAATAACTCGTATTTTACTGAATTCTAATACTTCATTTAGTTTTTACAATTTACCCACTGTGTGGTTTGAACATGCATGGCCCATGGGAAGTGATACTGTTAGGAGGTGGGGCCTTGTTGCAGGAAGTGCATCCCTGTTGGGGTGGGCTTGAGATCTCCTGTGTTCAAGCTCCACCCAGTGTGGAAGAGACCCTGCTCCTGACTGCCTGCAGAAGCCAGACTCCTTCTGGCTGTCTTCAGATCAAGATGTGTAATTTTAGCTCTTTCTGCAGCACCATGTCTGCCTGGATGCTGCCATGCTTCCCACCATGATGATGGACTGAACCTCTGAAACTGTAAGCCAGCCCAACTAAATGTTGTCCTTTGTAAGAGTTGCCTTGATCATCTTGTCTCTTCACAGAAATGAGACCCTAATTAAGACACTTATTCTTTAAATGCGGTTGAAATTTACATATTTTAAGCAATTTAATTTCAAGAGCCACATGGTCACACAGTAGCCATTGTCAAGATACTTAAGGGATGGACTCTCTCTTGAGAAGCCCACACCATCTCTATTCCATACTCTGACTCTTTACTGCACAGAAGAGCTCTCTCTTTGTCCACATGCACTTAAACCTAATGCATGTACTGTCCCTTAAATCTGTATCATAAATGCACTAACTTTGCTCTACTGATTCCTCAAGCTCTTTTCTGCAGGTTGTCAAGGACATTCTTTCCATAAGGGGGCAGGCAAAATAATGTCACATATATTATAAATGCACAGTTGGTGTACTACTGTTACCAGGTACAGAACTGAGCAAGCTGAATGCAGTGGGAATTGATATTTTAAAAGTATCTTTATACTTTTTTTATTATCTTAGTTACTTCTTTATATCTGTGATAAAACACCATGGATAAAGCATCTTGTAAAGAAGGCTTCATAGAGTTAAAATCCATGGAGAGTAAAGGAACAGATGAGATCTCACATCTTGAGCTACAACCACAAGGCAGAGGAGAGTACAGGAATGGCGTTGAGTCTTTTGAAACCTAGAGGCCTGCCCCTGGTACTCATCTTTTCCAATAAGTTTATACATCCTAATCCTTTCCAAACAGTTCTACAACTGGGGTCCAAGTATTCAAATACATGAGCCTATGGGGCCATCCTCATTCAAACCACCACACTTATTTCTGTGTCTAATCTTTTTAGTCCAGATATTGAGCTCAATTATTCCCATAGCTCAAGTTATTTAAGCCCCATTTGTAGACATAGTATCCTGTATCTGAGACCAATCCTGACCTTCAAGAAGAAAATCACAGTCTCCTAAGTATAGCTCTTGACCCATGTCTATTTAAGCAGACTAAAGAGGCAGCTGTCTTTGCTTCTGGTGTTCACAGCCCCTTCATTTATAGCTGTCCCTCACCCATCCTGGATTTTAAACTCTCCTGAGTTCTGGTGGACTTTAGAGTGGGCATAACTTCCCTGGACTTCCTTATAATTAATGTTTGTAATTAGCAGAAATATACTGTAGAGATTTGTGGTACAATATGCCACACATGGACATGATTGGACCAAAGCTCATTTCCCTTGGTTTGGAGGCTTCCAGGATCTGGGAATCAGAGGTATATCCAGGGCTCCAAGTGGGCTAATAAGGCATGTGAGGACTGGGTAATTAATGGATCCAATGCTGTCTTTGAAATTGTTATGTAAAGGTCTTCTTTCTCCTCAGTCCTGTATCTTATAACACAAATTTCTTGATGGGAAACAATGTTCATTCCTTCATGCTTTGTTGGTTTCTCCCTGGGAGACATCTCAGAAGGGCAGAGCTTTGCTCCCCATTTCCTTATACCCACAGCTTTATAAGTGTATCGTCATCAAAAAGGTGCTTTGGCAATGTATCCTTCGGCTATATCCCCAAAGTAGCAAGGTGCCTTAGGGTGGAGTGGTGACAGCATTCCTGGATACTCTATACTGAGGAAGTAGGAAAAGTGCTCATCTCCTCCTTCTGTGAGTCTCTCTGGCTTTATTTCTCTGAATCAGTCAGGAAGGCAATCATGCAGAAGGTATTAAGTAAATCATGGGAATTCATTAAATATTTGCTGGGTGGATGAATCTTTTATTCAAAATACTAATTATTATTAATAGTTTTAATAGTTCTGGTTCACACTGGAGTTCCTGAGGACTCCCGTTCATTGGTTTGGCTAATGAATGGGGATGAGAACAAATTCCACTCATCAGAGGGATGCTGGATAGTTCAGCTATGAAAAGAAAGCAACTCTTAGTGGATGCATCATGAGAAAAGTCTTTTAAATTCTTTACTGATCTTGCAACTTTGCTTTTTTTTAAAAAAAAAAATCCTGAATAGTTTAAAGCGGATATAATAGGCTTGGAATATACTAAGGGGTGAAGGAAACCCTTGAGCCATAAGTTCACCTGTCTGTGAATGATCAAAGTGACCAACTGCATGATTTGAATCCTCTAATGGTTCATGGAGGATTGTGTCATGGCTCCTCATTCTTTGGGGTTGGGCTGGCTCCCGTGTCTCCTCGAGGCCTTGTATCTTCTCAAAGTTTGCAATTCCAGAACATGGAATTCCATGATCTGAAAGCCAGAGAAACCCAACTGAGGAAGACAAAGCAGAAAAGAACAAAAGGAGAAAGATAACTCTATTGTTTGCTTTTCTCTTAGCAACAGAATAACAGACAAAAAGCAAGTTAGAGTATGTAGGCTCAATTTCAGATCGATGTCAGTGGAAGCTAGTGGCATGACTTACTATATTTCTTCATATCAGGGAGCAAAGAAATGGACTGGGCAGAAACCAGCGCCAGAAATAAGCTAATGGAGTTCTGTGTGCACCTCCCCTCATCTTCATTTATGTCTTAACTCCAGCTTGGGTCTGAGTCCCTAACCACACAGTGGCTCCTCCTCCTCCTCCTCCTCTCACCACCAGTAGCTGCCCTAATCCTAACCAGCCAGGCAATCAAGTTACTGGATGCATGGAGACCCTCAGTGTTAAGTGCTTCTTGGGGCACACTTTTAAGCTGTGATGATGCCTGACATTTGGTGACTTGTGATATGTGATTCAGCTACAAAAAGCCTCCGTTCCTGGTCCCAAGGACTTTCCAAGACTGACTGCTTCAGCATTTGGAATGTCCGTGACACTGAGTTGATAAAGGTCACCTGTAGAAACAAGGTGAGTCATCATCTGGTGCCTGAAAGACACTGACTAGCTCATTACAGTGAGACGCCTGCCGGGGCTGTGCCCCCTCCATGGAGATGAAGCTCACGTGTGTTCTCAGCACTAATGATCCACTTGTGCCTGAGTCCTTCCTCTAGATGGTTTGTCACCAAGGCTGTCCTGTCCTGTAAAGCCGCGTGACAGAAAGCTGTTGACAGAGTATTAGAAAGAGCTCAGATCTTTAAAGCCTGGGATATGACAGTGAATCTTTTTAGTTTCCCAATCTCTGAGGTCTGTGTCCTCTAACACGATTCCATTAAATCATAAAGATTAGAGCTTGTCAGGCCCTCTGTGTCCCTTTCCTCTGATTTGCAAAAATGAATGGAGGATTTGCTATTAATTTTTGTTGTTGCAGCTACAGAGCAAGCACCATTAACTATAGCTAAGCCATTAACCTGATTGGTATTAATCAGAAGTGTCCCATGAGCCACATCCATTGGAGAGGCCTGGATGTTTTTCAGTAAAGGGGCTTTGTGGAATCAAATGAGAATTGATTGATGACCCAGAGTGTGTATCCACAGGAGGAATCGGCCACACTCTGGGTGCCTCTCTTTAATGAAACTACTGTTGGTCTCTGCATGCAAAGAAGGCAAGGGGATGTAATGGCTCTTTCCAAAGCCACTTGGCCTGGAGGACTTCTCCACAGTGGGACTGAACTATACTGATGTGTTTACTATTTCAATCTGTTCTTCCTGAGACCAGTGTTATACATTTTCGAGGCAGAGAAACAATGTCCTGGTGTGTGTGTGTGTGTCTGTGTGTCTGTGTGTGTGTGTGTCTGTGTGTGTCTGTGTGTTTGTGTGTCTGTGTTTTGGGAGGGGTGCTGAACTGGCTAATAGACAGTCACCATGAGTGATAACCTTGGCATCCTTGCCCTCCAGCACTTGAATTGTTGGAAAGACTTTGGTTCAGATATGCTATCAGTACCTCCCATGGATCCTGTAGTCACTTGCACAGCCCACACACATGTCTGAGACAGATGGCAAAGAACACAGAATGTCCAGCCAAGGCACAGGAGAAAAGTCAAGGAGTCTACCAGAGCCTGAAGCCCATGACCTTGGAGTCTTTGGCACTGTTCTGTAATCTTCTGAGCTAACCAGACACAGATGCTGTGGAGAGCTTAGGGTAACACCACAGAGAGTTCCTCACTGTTTGCCAGTTCTCTCACTTCTTACACTATCCTCTCAAGAAGTTCTTCTGTTTGTAGTTTATTCCAAAAGCTGTCATGTCTATAATGCCTAGTGAACCTAGATATTGGGATAACCACCCTGATTGTTAAATAGCATACATCAATAAATTACATGGTGTATGGAAACACATACTTTCCCACTGCCCTGTCAAAACCAAAATGTGTGGAAACTCGGGGAACCACAAAGAAATTGAGGAAAAGAGAACAGAGCAGGCAGTGGGGTTTATATGTGTCATGCTCAAAAAGGTTCTTCAGAATGGTTAGAGGTATTTCAGGCCTTGTATTTCCAGTTAGATTGAGACTCACCATATTCTCATACAACAAACACCCACTGCAGAGACTGCACCATCATCATGACCCCAACCTGGAAATAAAAACATGACAGAGTGACTCTTAGAGAGACAGAATAGCTTGTAACAGGGAAAACAAGGTCTTCAAACAGAGAATCCTGGTGGAAGATGGAACTGACTGAAGATAGCCACTGTCTTCAGTATTGATGACATAGGTTATACTAACTGCTGCTGTCGACTCCACACACAGGAACTGCCATGTGCGTTGGGCTATAGGTTAAGTTTCACATGCTCAAGTTTCAACAGTTAAACTTCACACTCTCTCCACGGAATAAAAGGGAACCCACAGTTTTTTTATTTTCCAATCATAACATTGAGTACATAGGATACATCAGTCATTATACCAAATAGTTTTTTTAAATGTTTAATTAAGCTATCAATGAAGAGACAAAGTAGCTGGCACTTTGTGTATTCTGTTCCTTTGTGGTTTTTATTCAATATCTTCCACCCTCATCCACATGGTTAGAATAGGTGGAGGCAACCATGCGCTAACTTGAGGGTTAAATGACCTTGACCAAAGCTGAAAGTGATTTGGGTAAAAGCTCCAATCTAATTGGGCAAATAGAATTCTCCCCTTTGGAAATCTGAGATTGTGCTCATCTGGTCTGTCTTAACTCTTCAATGGTAAGTTTTAATATCAAGTATGTATATGTGTATGTATGTGATGGATATGTATTGTTGAGAACATTCATGTGCTCTGAAGACAGGGAAGTTGGTCAGTTGTGGGAACTAGAGATGTTAGATTCACAAATTCATGGTAAAAGAAGAACTGAGAGAGACAGAGGGACTTCACAGACTTATTCCATGTAATAAAGCTTACAAGTATAAAACAACTATGCTTTTTAATAATACATGCCATCTTTTGGCTTAAAGATGCTTGTTCAAAGGAAGTTTTGTGAAAAATGTTAGCTATGCAATGTGCCAAATGCACTGTGGTATCTGATGTGCAAGGGATAGTCATTCACTAATTCAGTAAATACTAACTGAGCAAGTATGATGTGCCAGGTACTATCATAGGAGTCAGAGATACATAAGAACAAAGCTGACAGAGACCTCTGGCTCTTCTACACTACACCTTGACAGAGAAATGTGTGCTGTTGATGAGAGGTCCATGTTCAGGTATGTTAGTGTGACTGTTTTAAGACACTTTGAAGCTAAAGAGACACATGACAAAGGGACTTGACCTACAGGAGAAGCTCCCTAAACTTCTACCATCTCATAGAACATTCCACATTGACTCAGGCTGTGCTTCTGAAGCTTTAATAATCACCTAGAAGCCTTAAGCCACAGCTTCTCCCACATCGAGCTTCTCACTCAGATGAACTGAGGCAGTCTTACAAGGTATGCACCTGATGTCCGCTAGGTGACAATGCAAATCTTAGGATGCTCTTCTGTAGGGCACGGTTTGAATTGCCATTCCAAAATGGCACCTGGGGCTAACACCTGACTTCCTCATACGCCCCTGAAGAAGCCACACTGGATCCGGGAGCTACAAGTGGTGGCCCGTACAGTCTGACCAGCAGACAGAAGACAACAAACACAGAGTTCTTCTTCTCAACGCAGTTTATTCAGGAACCTTTACATTCAGCAAAAAGCCTTCGAGCCTCTCCTCCACCACCCTTAAATCCCTCTGCCTTCTCCAATCAGAGCCTGCCACGTTGGTGCATGCGATAGGATAGCCGGTAGTGAGATCCAACATTGCCCTATGTAGCAGATGGCCTGATTATGCGTAGCAGTGAGCCTGTGAAATATTGCCTGTGGGCGTGGCTTCTTCAGGGGCGTATGAGGAAGTCAGGTGTTAGCCCCAGGCACCATTTTGGAATGGCGATTCAAACCGTGCCCTATAGTACCCCCTTCTTTGATTTAAAAGCAACATAGGCAGGAGTAGAGGTTTGATCTCCAAGTTTTGGAAAAAGGGACCTTGTGATGACATGATGCCTCCTGTCGTTGAGCAGTAAAGCATATATGTCAGACCTGTCCTGGTGTCTTTTTCATGGAGAAGGGACCTGGGACACCAACCCTTATGCAATCAAACATGCTCCTCAAGGCACATGGTACCTTTGCAGTGCTTAGCCTCGAATCTTGTGTGCTATAGGATTTTGCCCTTAGACTTTGTCAAGATAACTTAGCCACACCTGAGGGGACTGTCCCATCTCCACGGCTGCAAACGCCTGCACTATCAAGGCCCGTTCTCTGCCGTGCTGCTTTCTCCTTTTGTACATGCACCAACAGGCAAGGCCACTGATCAGTAATAGGCACAAGGCTAAACCTCCCAAACCCGCCCATTCCTTAAGGGACATTGCTTGATGTATCTATTCAGTCAGTCCGGAGGCCAGGGAGACATCCACTCTAGTTGAGTCAATATGAACAATTGACTTGCGAAGTTCTCTCATCTTCTTATCCAATTCTACAGACCAATTTCCTGAAAGATACTTGGAAATTTCCTTACAAAGATTAGCAGCATGACTTACATTTTGATATGGAATAGAAGTCTGCACTAAATCAACTCTTTGATTTAACAACAAAATGCCCTCCTTAAGTTGGCTATTAATATTACTCTGTAACACACAAGCCAGAATGTTTCCATTGGCAACCTAATTGGGCCATCTCTATGTCAAAATCTCCCCTAGGCCCAAATAACGTCATAGCTGAAGGAGCTTCCACAGGCCAAGGAACATAAGGAGGCATTCGGGCAACCATAGCAAAGGAAAATATAAAATGATGTGCCCTTGGCCTGGGAACTCCTATGAAGATCATTTATGGCAACAAGAAGTGTCGCTCCTTCAGACACCAAAGATCCTGCTAAAATACAATATGCCCATAGAAGGGATTCCATTGGTTGAGGATGAAGCAATCCCATGACTCCATGACACCAAGAGAGTCCTGCACCCATCATGAAAATACCAACACCACTGATCAATGAAGAAACATGGCGCATATTTGAAAAGCCATACGGGTGAGAAGAATCTGGTGTCTGAACAGACTTGCTGATACCCAGTGCTAGCAAACCCTGGTTACAAGTATCAGATAATAAATGTATAGCTTCTTCTAAGAACATACTTGCTGAACCCGTATAAATCCAGGCAAGAAATTTAAAGAAGCAGTTTAAGCCATTAATGCAAATAGCAACCATCACCACTTTTCCTGGTCCCTTAAGGAACATTGGGAAACATTGAGCTCTAAGTCCCCTCCAAGCTTCTGGGCAAAAACTCTGTCCTGAGCATCTGGTAGGAGCATACGGGGGTGGCTGAGGCAGCCCTGGCGCAGTAGGTTCTACTTCCAGTTTCATTTTCTCAAGATCCTGAGCCAGCTTCTCTAACTCATCCTCTGAGACCTCTTCCTCTTCAGAACTATCTCCATTTTCAGACTTTTGAGATCACTCTTCTTTTAACTGCTCTAGTGTATTGCTACCCTTTTCTAGCTCCTTGATGTGACTTGTCCCAACGCTGGGAACCTTATAGTCTCTGAACTGAGAACTTTCCCTTGTCCCACTTACCTGGGAACTTTCCCTTGTCCCACTTACCTGGGAACTTTCCAGCTAGCTGCCCTGACTGCGATGAGTTCTGAAGTCCCCATATGGGCCACCACTTGTCGCTCCCCAATCTGACCAGCAGACAGAAGACGATGGACACGGAGTTCTTCTTCTCAACGCAGTTTATTCAAGAACCTTTAAATTCAGCAAAAAGCCTTCGAGCCTCTCCTCCACCACCCTTAAATCCCTCTGCCTTCTCCAATCAGAGCCTGCCATGTCGGTGCATGTGATAGGATAGCTGGTATCTCGAGATCCAACATTGCCCTATGTAGCAGATGGCCTGATTATGCGTAGCAGTGAGCCTGCAAAATATTTTCTGTGGGCATGGCTTCTTCAGGGGCGTATGAGGAAGTCAGGTGTTAGCCCCAGGTGCCATTTTGGAATGGCGATTCAAACCTCGCCCTACACTCTTCAAGTATCCACGGTGTAGAGAATATGTGAGCCTGGGTCACTGGTGAATTCTAACATATGTTTACAGAATTAGTGTCTGTCCTTTACAAATGCCCCCCAAAAAACAGAAGAGGAGAGAACACTTAAATGTCTATCAACTGATAGATATAGAAGGGTGATATATCAATACAATGGAATAGTATTAAGCTTTAAAAACAATGAAATACAATTCTGTGATATATCATAGATGAACTTTGAACACATGGTGCTGAAGGAAACCAATCACAAAAGGCACATATGGAATGTCTAAAAGGAAAAAGAAAAAAAGAAATCCATAGATGCAGACAGGTCTTTGTCAAGGGCACAAGGGATGAAGGTGGGGAGTCACTGATATCTTATAGATATAGTATCTCATAGAATGATATCATATAGATAATGAAAATGTCCCCAAATTGTATAGTGGTGACATATGGTTTCTTTCCTAATCCATCATTAGGTTGATGGTAGAAACTCCTGCAGCAGAAGACAGATTAATAAGAGAAAAGTATACAGGTCTTTTAAACAAATCCTATGTGACTGAAGCTTTCAGAAATGAAGACCCAAAGAAACAAGGAAAACTGTAGTTAGGTTGGTAGAAGGCTCACTGTCATGTGGAGCCATCATGAGAAGCTGAGACTGGAGAGAACTCCATCATGTGGAGCTGAAACTATAGAGAGCACCTTTACATAGAACTGAGACTGAAGGGAGCATCATCAGGGGGAGGTGAGACAAGAGGGCACACTATCTTTTACAACTGAGACTGGAGAGAGCACCTGTGGTAGTTTAAATAGGTACAGGCCCCTATAGATTCATGTGTTTGAATGCTTAGCCCACAGAGAGTGGTACTATTAGGAGGTATGGCCTTGGGGAAGTAGGTGTGGCCTTATTGGAGGAAGTGTGTCACTGTGTAGGCAGGCTTTGAGGATACTCAAGTTCTGCCTAGTGTGGAAGACAGTCTCCTTGCTGCCTGTGGATCAAGATGTAGAACTATGAGTTCCTCCTCCAGCACCTTGTCTGTCTGAATGGTGCCAGGCTAACCACCATGATGATAATGGACTAACATTCTGAACTTTAGCCAGCCCCAATTAAATGTTTTGATTTGTGAGAGTTTCCTGGGTCATAGTGTCTCCTCACAGCAATGGAAACCATAATTTAGACAGTGCCATCATGTAGAACTGAGATTGAAAGAAGCATCATCATGATGAGAAGACATGGGAGGGCATACTATCTTGTGGAGATGATACTGAAGGTTCACCACCGTGCTAAATGGTAGCAGAAAAATGGTCTAGTATAAGCAAGGCCTGGGTTTGATTTTTCAGTGCCACAATAAGTAAACCAGAGAGAATGTATCAAGGCCTACTTATTCCAATTCTTCTTGGTGTTCCTGTGCAACATTTTCTTCTTCTCTTGTGTGGTGTAAGACACTACAAACCTAGGTCTTCAGGAGCAGGAAGTTAGGGAAAAGGTCTGAGAATGACCATTCTGGATTCTAGTCTTGCTTTGGTAAAGAGCTGCCTGTTTCTGAGATGGGTTCAGTATTCTTCAGCATATAACACCCAGTATGCCATAGTAAAGTTGGGGCAAAGCATGTCTCCAGCCCCATCAGCAAAATAACTGCAATAATCTGAAGACTCTGGAGTATAAAGTTTAAAAGACTATTACATTGTATTTCAACAAATCTATTACTAAGTTTTGGGTTGGTTTGGGTTTTGCTGTTGCTGTTGTTTTGTTGCTGTTGTTTTGGTTTGTTTTTTGGGTGTTTTGTTTAGTTTTGTTTTGAACTTAACAAAGGATGCATGAGCCATCTTGAAAACAATGATGGCTGGCCTGGCATTTCTAGTGTACTTATAGTAACTAGAATGGAATAATCCTGATGGCAAACCTCCTTGAACCCATATACTGAGGAAAGTAATTGCAGCCTAGAATCTTCTTTCTAGAATCCTTTCTGATCCTAAGATTCTACAATGATTGGGTCAATAAGGATGTAAGATTCACGATCAAATGACACATGTAAGGTAAGGTTCTACAGAGTGGTAGGTGATAAAACACTGTGCTTGATTCATTAAATTTTCAGGGTAAGAGGCACTAGTGTCATTCGCTAAGCATCTCTTTTAGGTAATTCCTGACCCTTTAAATTATATGGGTATACATATACACATATAAACATGCATATATGCACACACATAATTTAGATATTTGTATAGGCTCTGGTCAGCTACACTTGGCTATGTCTTCTTACATAATTCATGATCACATCATTACTTCCAAGAAATTCTACAAAACCGTGATTCACCCAGACTCTTGAGGACTCAAAGCAATCCCTATACTCAGAGAAGAGTTGAAGTGAAGACAACTGGACAGCCTACTAGTTGAAATTATAACCCCAGAGCCAGGATCTCTGGGTGCTAAGCATGACTCTACATTATTAACTGATGTTCTTTTCTAATTTACTATTTAAGAGAATGCAAAAGCAAACATAATGATATCATTTTAATATAACCACTGTCACATTGGTTTATGGATAAAATATACTGAATGTCAGGTCTCTTAAAGAGACAATAAAACATTAAGGATTTGTCCAGTCTTTAAGATATCTTTTTTTTTCATATTTTTTAACCATTGTGAAAATCTGCTTTGGGACATAAGAATGTGAGACTCTGCCATAGTTAATCCACATATAGGCTTATAATCTCTCAGAAGATGTAATGATTTCTATGAGGCCACACAGCTAGAAAAAATGGAGATAGGCCTAAAGCCCAGGGAAGCAAACCCTCAAGATCATTACTCGTTCCACATTCTGCCTCACAAACTCACAGTGACCCAGCATGCTGGGGAGAGAACCTGGGGATTCCTGGGCAGATAGCCTAACTGAATTGGCAAGCTCCAGACCAATGAGAGAGTCTGTCTCAAAACCAAAGTGTAAAGTAGTAAAAAAAAAAAAAAAAGTTCTCGTTTACCTTTGCCCTCCTTATGTATATGTACACGTGTTCAACTGCCTGCAGACACGCACACACGCACACACACAAATTAAATAAATAAATAAATAAATAAATAAATAAGTTGTTGTTTTGCTTGTGAATTCTCTAAAATGTAAAATAGTTCCTTCTTGATTTAAAAGGAAGAAAACAAAAAGGAAGAACAGTTAAGAAGTGGATGGAGGCTTAGCATCAGCTACCCCACCTGTTAGCCAGTCGTTAGTGATTCTCCTAGCTGTACTCCAAAGCTTTCCCTAGATAACCAACAAGGTTATATTGCTGCCCATATATTCGCTTCTCTTGACTAAGGGAACTAGGTGGATGCTTGTTAGGCTGGAGTGATGGCCCAGGTCAATCTTTTGCCACTTCTCAAGGATATAAGTCCTGTCTCATCTTATCCAAAGACATTAAAGAAAGCTGCTTGGTGTTGCACATCAAATTGATTTCATGCCAAGACTTTACTCAACCACAGGTGATAACCATTGATGTGTCAAAGCCTTACAAGAAACACAAACACATCTGATGCAAAGGGCCCTTTGTTTTTTAATGACATGTCAAATTACACACCTTCGCTTAGATCTGACACTGGCTAGGGCTATTTGCCGGGAAGCATAAATGAGACACATAAGGTCTCAAATTGGAGTGGCAGAAAAAGTCAAAGGACATTATGTTCAGAGGTGACCACATACTTAAGAGTTAGAGGCCCTCTCTCTCTCTCTCTCTCTCTCTCTCTCTCTCTCTCTCTCTCTCTCTCTCTTTTTTTCTCTCTCTCTCTCTCAGCATCCCTCACCTTCCTTGCCTTGGCTGATCCAATGATACTCTAGCTCTCCTGTCTCAAAGATGACACAGTGTGTTTGCCCTCCCTAGAGAGAAAGCCTGCTACTTACAAACTGCTTAAGTCCACCCACGATCATCCTCTTTTTAGTTTTGACTGTTTAAGGTGGCATAATTGTCTTAAGACAATCCTTCTTAGCAGACATTAGCGCCTTCTGGTGTGGCTAAGCATGGAGGCTGCCCACAGTAGAGGCCTCCTCTCCTCCCTGGCCTGAGGGATGCGTAATCACTCCTCTGGTGAGTTTTCTAGCTTCTGCTTTCCTTGAAATCTTTTTGTCCAGCTGTGTTTACTCTTTTTATTTTTTTGTATTCTGTCTGAAGAAGACAGAGAATTTGCATAATTAAGAATGACCCTAGCCATCTCTGCTAATGCCTCCACTAAAACCTCTGACTGTCTGTGTTAACTAATTACATCTATCATTATGTCAGGCAGGTAAAAGACTCCTTCAGTCTGTTGAGACAACATTATTCACCTGGGATTATCAAAGGGTTCAATTCTGGCCATTAGCTGAAATTGCTGGGGTCATTCATTATAGCAGGCTGTGTATTCCTTCCAGAGACATGGAGTAAATGCAGAATCAGAAACAGATTAAAGAGCCATGCATCAGGAGCTGGAGCCACAGCTGCAGCCCTTCTGTTCCTCAGAGCTCAAGGATGAAAAATGAAAAGGAAAATCCTCCCTTTCTACCCTTAAAGCAGTAAATACTCCAAGGTTTTGCTTTGAGATGTTTTCTCCCCTATTACCATCAACCTTTTAAGTATCTGGTTTAAGAACTCAATAACAAAACCACGAATCAGAAAAAAAAAATTTAGTTTGAAACTAAATCTAAAATGAGGCTCACAGGCTAACGCCCTGCCACGTGTCTAGGCATGAATGAGTAGGCATGAGTAGGCACCCTTCATGAGCCATGAACTGTAGATGAGTGCCTTTGTTATCATTAGATAACAGAGGAGGAGGGCATACTGCTAATCTTCCTGCCAAACTCATTCCACTCATCGAAAGTGAACAAAGAAAAGTATGTTAAAGACTATATTTAGACAAAAATATCATGAAGGAGGATAAAACATTATTAAAGGACATGAAATAGAGGTGTAATTGTTCCTGGGCTGGGGAACAAGACAAGGCAACAGATCCATTTCCTTGCAAACGTACCTTTTGTTTCTCTGGCACCTACCTAGCTTCTTCATCCTTCCTGTTCTCTACAGAATTCAGCATCCTCATTATAAGCCAAAAATATATTTTTATATTGAGTAAAGTCCATTATACAGAAAAACTATGATGAACTTGATAAAATATATAACAAGTAATAAACTAGAATAGAATGTTCAAATTAAAAAGACAAACTACTTGAAATAAAGATAATTGGTGAGCTAATCATTGTGGTACATGTCTAGGGAGGAAGACAAGAGGGCCATCCATGAGTCTGGGGCGAGCCTGGGTTCCATAAGGAGTTCAGGCCAACCAGGACTACACACCTGTCAAAAGTTAAACAACAAAAAGCATAACTAACAATTAAACAACATTGTTCACTAATATTATGTTAGTACAAGTCCCGAGGGAAAAAAAGCACAGCCTCCAACAATAATGCCCAATTTACCTTCTTAGACACACTTCTGCAAGAACGCACACGGGTGCAATGCTCATTAGGTGTGTGCTTGTCTAACAGAAAAAGCAAGCTGTGAGATCACAGACCAAACCATTAAAGAAACAGCGTATCAGTTACATCCAGATAAATAGGTAGAATCCATTTTTCCCTTCAGTTTTTAGAAATCTGAGATAAAGACTATTCTTTTGTCTCCTGACAGGAGAAGAAAAGAAGAATGAGATTTGAGATGAGTAGGTTGCTTCCTCACTACCACACATTTTAGTTGTAAGTTAGGTAGTAAACATCATGCTAGGGCTGTATCAGAGAGCAAAAGACACAATAGACCTGCCTCTGCTGGACTGGTCTTCTATGCGGTGAGACAGATGTCAGACTCTCAGTGCAGTGAATTAGGAAAATGATTCCATATGTTGCAAGGTGCCTGTGAAGTATCATGGAAGCATCAGAAGTGGGTTTGGAGGCTCAGCAGAATCAGAATGCTTTACATAAAGGCAGCTGTGGAGGGTCTCGTTGCAAGGACCTGGCATTCAAAAAACTTAAATTTTGAAAAGTCTTGTGGACATCTAAGGAAGAGTCCCTCTGACAGAAGAGCAGAGAGTAACACATGTCCTCAGCTGAAAGTTTGTTGGGCCTGTCTGAGAGATGTAAGCTGGGGGATGTGGCTTCTGACAGGACAGGAGTGATGAAGTGACATGGTTAGGAAAATCCACGGCTGCTTCTGCACCAGAGGTGAAAAGTGAAATGGGAAGACACTAATCTGTGTTTTTAAGATGCTTATTTTGGCCACTGCTCTGAGAGTAGCCTGTGTGCCTGGTAAGGGGAGAAAAGAAGAAATGTTAAGCAACTGATGTGAGTGAGAGAGAAGTGGCCCACTCAGACTCCAGGGTAGCTATAGTAGATGAGAAGTAGGCGCTTGGTTAACACTTTTTGCAGTCAGTGCCAGCAAGACTTGCTTCTAGATCACAAGAGGAATGAGAGAGCAAGAGGCAGTCCTTCATGATGCTAAGAGGCTTTCCTGATTAACTGGAAAAACAAAGATGACATTATCAGGGCATGAAAGAAATAGCTTCAACTCAGTTCTGGAAGAACAAAAATTACTTTTGGTGATCTCTTAAATGAGAGTCTATGAACCACCCAGGTAAGGCTGTTAAGTTGGCAGACATTTGGATATTCTAGTCTAATGTCCTTCCTGAAGATATATACTTATAGGAACTGTCACTATACAGCTATCATTTAAAGTCATTGCCCTGTGGAATAGCATCAAGGTAAACGGGCCAAGAACTGAGGTCACATGGTTTCCAAGATCATGAGGACATGGAAGAGAAGGTGACCCCACAGGGAATGAACAAAATGATGAGGTAGCAGTTATTAGTGGGAAATAGCTTACATGGAAAGAACTGAACCACTGAACCAAGAGCTGGAGGTGACAGGAAGCTGAGAGAGGAGTGCAGGTTTAACAACTGCAAGAAGTTGTTTGACAAACAGGTCCAGTAACTTGGCAGGCTTGAGGGATACAAACGCCTGGTTGGATTTGGTTTGACAAAGAACAGGCATCATATTAATGGAGACAGTTTACTCTAAATTTTTTTACATATATATATGTGTGTGTGTGTGTGTGTGTGTATAAATACACACACACATAGAGAGTATGGCACATGTATATATACAAGTAAATATATACTATATAATATAGTATATATAATGTATGGCACATGTATACATATATGCATATATGTATACATATATATGTA
>NW_021604588.1:25737534-25820037 GCF_004785775.1 Grammomys surdaster | reverse complement strand
TATATATATATATATATATATATATATGCGCCTAACAAAACCTTATGGTTTAGTAAGTTCTTGTAAGGTGAATGAATGCCATATTACCCATACCAAATTCATGAATAAATGTAATGTTATCCATCTCACAGCCTCTTTGTCTTGTCCCACTTCATATGTACTGTCCTGATGTTTTAATTAATAAGCCTCATGTTTATAATTTTATGAGTCAGGCATATATTTCCAGCCACCATAGTTCAGTCTTGCCTGCATAAAAATATTGTGTTTTTCAAGTCTCTTCTAATCTATGGGTTTCCTCCCATCTTTCCCTAAAGAATCCATGCACCTGACTTTGAACATCAGTAGTTGCCAGTGTTACCAAAAATGATACAAACAGATAATACATGCTGCCTGGTGAAAAAGAACTCACCTCATCTAGTCTCAGTGAGGGATCAGACACCAGCTAGATCAAGCTGTCAATTTTTAGAAAAATCAAAGAACAAAAGAATGTTGAATTTCACCAGGAGTATACTGTCAATCAATCCCACAGTTAGAAGTCTGTAAAGCTGAATGAATGTCCTTAGTATCCATCACAGGCAGAGTCCGCAGCAAAGAGAGTTTCACTCTGCTCTGGAGAGGTAGTAATAGCCTGTTTGTAAGCTTTTGACAAAGATCAACTAGCAAGTGAAAAACTAATGAAGCAGAGGGAATAAGGAAACCTGCTGGGGCCTTGTTCTTCTGTATGCAAAAGGAGAGCCGGGGCATGGTGCCGGCTCCGCAGTGATCAGGCATAGACTGACAGAGGGCAGGTACACACTTGCAGAGCACATCACCAAGGGCAGTGGACAGGCTGATGGGAGGCTGGGATGATCAAACACCTCCAGTTCCTCCATGAAGCTGTCCTCGGGATGGAAAATGTGCAGGGAATAAATAAGATGGACTTGGAGAGAGAGTGGAAGAGAACACACAGATGCTTTCTCATGCCCCTTGCTGCTGCTGCTGCTGCTGCTGCTGCTGCTGCTGCTGCTGCTGCTGCTTCTGTTGCTTTGGGTTAAAGTTCTCTGGCCCTGGAGAGTTGTGTGGACCTCAAAACCTTGATAGACAGAACAAAAATTTCGGCCTAAATTCTCCCCAGACCTTCATCCTCATAAACTCCTGCTCAGGAATCCTCCCCCTATACAGCACAGGAACCACGGGTATCATGCTATTCTATTTGAATGTTTTACCCAAGACTGGCTGTGTGTTGTGCCAAGTATGCTATTCTGGGCCAATTCCCAGAATCCATCTCCCTGCCTTTCTCTTGGTTAGTGTGATCTTTGGGAATCCTAAGATTTGGAAGGCAGAAGGAAGAGAGCAGCTATTTTCATTACCTGCAGTCTAATCAAGGCAGCAGAGCCATGGTGACCCCTCCCTGGGATGGTCTATCAATTCAATGGGTCCTTCACTATAGTAACCCATCACTGTGGTGGTCTGTCCATACTTCTCTGATCCACTGGCCGATCTAACTCCAGGTCTTTGTCACCCTGAGAAGCCATAAATCTTCATCAGCTTTAGTCTGAAGCATAAAGGGAGGTGAAGGGAGACAGCCATTCCTGTCTGGGCAACTGCGACACTGAGGTTGGCAGTAGTAAGAAATAGAAGATGCTATTCCCATGAGCTCACACTTGCTCTGGGGGTAGGGGTTGTCCTGTTTCCATCTTCTCTCATCCACAAACGGCTTTCTTTATTGTCTGTTGGTCTGGCTGGCCTGAAGCAGCTTTGTAGCTGACATCAAAAGCCAGGCAGCAGACAGCTCTGTAAGCTTGAACAGTAACATAAGCACTCATCTCTATAAAAATAACCTTAGTTCCCATCAGGCAGTGTTTTGGCTTCTCTGATCCAGCCCTAACTGGTACTCTGGCTGATGCCTGTTCCATCATCTTTGCCATGTATTGGCTTTGCCGTCCTCCAATCAAGTTACCACAGTCCAACTGCTGAGAGTCCCTCACCACAGTCAGCAAAGATCCTGCAACAGCTGGTCCTGTGTGACTCTTCCTCTTGTGGCTGAGAGGCCACTGCATTCAACCCAGAGGATGTTTCTTCCCTCGAGTGAATCAAACCACAGTTCCTAACACGGAACAATGTAACTGCCACGCCTGGACCCGAGATGAAATGCTTTTTATAAGAGCTAATCAGATTCTACATTAATGAGAGAAATATGAAGCTAATCAACACCACAGAAGGTCTCTAGGCTCAGGCCTATTAAACTTCATAAAAAATTAATGACTGCAAGAGCAGGCTCTTTTGTAAGGGGTCTCCTGTGGCTGGATAAGGGCCTGAAGTCCCATTCACCTCTCATTACATTGAATTAGCCTCACTTTCCAACCCAAAATATCATCCATCAAGTGGCGTTTTCCACTGGGTGTTGGACAGTCAGTGTTTGAAAACACTTGTGAAATATTTATTTCTTCTCTTCAATCCCTGGCCCCTCCCCTCGCAGCCAACTTCCTCTCACTTCATTCATGATGGCTTTTCCCATTTTAATTAAAGAGATTTGTACTCCTAAAGCCTTCTGGGAAACATCTTCAGCGATTGTGGTTTGCTGAGGCCTCTGGAGCAACTTGGCAGAAAAGCCCTCTCCCTGTGCTTGGAGTATGTTCCATGGCTGCTCCAAACAGTCAAAGAGAACTAGGTGATGATAGAAACCAAGTAAGCTGAAATGTAAT
Source organism: Grammomys surdaster (assembly GCF_004785775.1). Classification (NCBI taxonomy): domain Eukaryota; kingdom Metazoa; phylum Chordata; class Mammalia; order Rodentia; family Muridae; genus Grammomys; species Grammomys surdaster. The sequence continues at coordinate 25,817,353 of NW_021604588.1, read as the reverse complement.
CCCAGAACCCTACAATGGTCAGTTTTCTTTATGTGAATATTGGCTACAACTATTAAAGTAAATTCAGAAAAACAAAGTAAAACAAAACAAAAATCAAATAGCAAAAAACCTATGCCTGCCACCCCCACCAAAAAAAAAAAAAATGCAGTGAGTGGCTTCAACTGCAAGACAATCCAAATGCCTATCCCCCTCATTTGCCTTTGACCAAGCTGTCAGTCACCTTCATCAGTTGTGACTTTAGGTGACAGGACCTCAGCTCCATTTTTCACACAGCAGGGTAGCATTGGACTCACAGACTGAGAAAGCGAACAGTGTTGTACAGGGCAATGGAGAGAGCCTTCTTGACTGTAAAACCATGCCACCAATTGGAAGAATCCTACTGGAAGATGCCAAACAGGGCCATTGATGGAAATCTGGCTGAGATGGAACCCCAGGAAACCAGGGAATGATTGGATCAAGAAGAAGGAAATCAAAATGAGAAATGGGGACAAATCAAATGAAGTCTTTTCTTTTCAGGAGAGGCCATTCTTGTCCTACCACTTCATACGGCCTTTCCATCTATCCATCTTACTCATGAACCTCCAGGACTGACACTCCAAGGCCACCCAGGTCCTGACACATGTTAACATCATTTCCTTCTCAGAAGCGTCTAAACTTGGACATAGCATGAGGACTCTGTAATACAAGCTATGAACAGACCCTGATGCAAATGCAGGAGGAGGTGAAGAAAAGGAGGTTTACACACACCAGACGTTTCTCTGATTACAGTGTTGGCTCCTGTTTCCACTTCTCTGTTGACATGTGCATGAGGGCAGGTGATGAGCAGTTAAACAGATGATTCACGCTGTGAGACAGGAAAGCAGGTATGCACTGAAGGGCAACAGGGCTCTGCGAATCAGCTGTATACACATGGCTTGGTCTTATGGTCCTCGACATCATGCTTAGCCATTGTGTTTGTTGAATGAGTGCCCTAACTCTGGCTTACTCAGGATATACAAAATTGTTCTGTTATTCAGAGGTCAATATTCTAAAAACAAAGTTCCCAGATATGATTTCCTCTAAGATCCTGATTTCTGGTACACTCAAATCAACAACAAACATGGAGTGGTTTAGTATAGGGGTGGTGACTCCTAGAAGACAGTGAATCATAAAAACACACATGAAAAGAGCATGTACAGGGGTAAGATTTAACTATGCCATTTATCGCTGGCAATATTCTCAGAGATCACTGTATAAAGGCATAGTACCTTACCACTGAGTACTCATGACTCTCTTCAAAGAAAAACTTCAAATTGTTTTCTTTTTGGTCTGATGTCTTTGCTCAGCTAGTAAAAGACTGTATTAGAGCTGTTTGTATATTATGTGTGCCTCTGCACGTATGTATACACACACTTATACACATATGCATACACAAACACATATACAGGCACAAACATGTACACATGAATATACACATATGTGTTCATGGGTTTTTTAAAAGCTATTTTATTGAGTTCTTATGTGTCTACTACCTTCCCAACCCTTATTTCATCCTAATCCCTTCCAACTCCCCAACACTAGATAGGAAAGAAAGAAGGTTAGAGGAAAAATGTAGATCTCTTTAGACTACTTCCTGCTGACTAAAGATGTCTTGTTGCTTAGGGCCAGTCCAATCTTTGTCATCAGGATATCCAATTTCTTCTTCTCATCTCTTTTCTCATAGCCATTTGACAAACCACAATAGCAGGAACCAGCAGCAGGGGCAGCAGCAGCAGCCGCAGGCCCTCTTGGGGCTCTCCTATTTTTACCCTCTCCAGAGTCCCCAGAATTAAACTATCTGCAGCTGGCAAGAATCACGCCCCTGCTAGTGCGTGAGGCAAGTCATAATCACCTGGCTGTGAAGCAGCTTCTTATCCCACACCTGGGATTAAAACAAAAACGTATTCATATAACATAACTATTTAAAGAAACCAAAATTCTCACTATACATATAGACTTGCATGTAAAAATATACATGCATATATGTGGAATATATACACACATATATATATATACACACACACATATACACACACATACACACACATACACATTTAAATGCACACACACATACTTTTCCCCTACACACACATTGACACTTTGAAATCATAGCCATGTTAATAGGTTCCATGGAGTCCTTGGTCCAGATTACTCTTGATCAGTTTTTCTCTATCCAGCATTCTCTGGCAGTCTCCCCTGACTTTATTCTCCAGTGTACTGGCCTGAGGACTTGGTTATATATACATGCTGTGTGCCTACCACACCGTTGTATCCTTAGAGTGTGTGCCTGAGTTAAGAATTATGTGAGTGATATGCACCATTTTTCCATTTCTGAGAATAAAGCTAGATAATATCTCAGTTTCTAAGAAGACTGTGATAACTAAACATTTGCCATCTGTTGGGGTCCTCTTTACTCTGGTGTCTCTGAGTTAACTGTGTAGTGGTGAGTCCCCTCCCCCTTTATTGCTGTGTCAAAGTCTGTACCTGCCTCTGCCTTGGTCAGCAGGGCAAGGTTTCTAATTCTGCTTGGGCCATGGTTGGTGTGGTGGTGAGAATGACAGATATGGTCTCAGATGTTTCCTGGATCCACAACAAAGAGACACCAAGCCACACCTTTCCTAAGAGTTCTATTGACTGGGGAGCGGATAGGAGGAAAATCATTGCACAGTATAACATGTGGCTTTCTCACTATCTGACTATTGGCAAGATGATGGATGGCTTAGTGTACACACCATCCCTGTCTCAGGACCATTTTGCCCTTACCACTCTTCAAGCTCCTGGATGCTAACAGCAGGCAGAGGGTATTCTTCCTCCTCTACTAATAAAACCATCCTTGTCCCAGTAGAATGATAACCAAATTCCATGGCTCTAGACTAGACCCGTGTCAATGGGCTGCCTGCTTTTGGTACAAGGATATCTATTGCATTTATCCTGTCCTTGTCTGGTGTAGACTGGGGGCTGGAAGCAGGAGTACAGAGCTGGTGAGCTGGTCTTTTCAGATGAGGAGAGACTGAGAGAGTGGCAATCTCACAGTACCTGGTCCTGGTTTGCCCCAAAGCATTCTGGACCTCTACTACCCTGAGTGGATGCTACAACATTCTGAAATAGTAGTGGATGTAGGAAGAGCAGGGGTGTTTATAGGAATACAAATCTTAGGAGGGCTGATGTCTCTAAAGATGGCCTCTATTGAACTACCAGGGCTCACATTCTAGAGGATGATAAACTCTAATCCTTACCTCCTTGGCACAGCGTCTTCTGATTTGGCGGATGTAGTGAACATTTGGTGTGAAAGATTTTTATAATTTTAAATTTTGAGGGGGAACTCTAAGGGAAAAGTATCAGATCATTAGCTCATGTGCCTGCTAGTCTCTGTCTCTCTGTCTCTCTGTCTCTCTGTCTCTGTTTCTCTCTCTCTCTCTCTCTCTCTCTCTCTCTCTCTCTCTGTCTCTGTCTCTCTCTCTGTATGTATGTATGTATATGTATATCTTTGTCTCTGTTTCTCTCTCTGTCTCTATCTTTCTGTCTCTCTGTATCTGTCTGTCTTCATCTCCCTCTTCCTCTCCCCCACACCTCTCCTTTCCTCTCTCCATGTCTCCCTCCCACCTTTCCCTTCCCCCTCTCTGTCTTTGGACATTTAGCCATGCTTAGCAATGGCTCTATCATTTCCATGGTGTGGTGTCCTTACACAATGGTTTTTATATTGTGGAAGTAGTATTTTTCTCTCTCTGTTCAAGCACTGTTCAACTGAAATTGTGGCACACTACTTACTAGACCCAGACGTTTCTTGACCACCCAGCCTGAGAGAGCTGGTTCTCTCATAACTCCCTGGGACCCACTTTGTTCTTAGAGCTTGAGATTAGCTTCCATGAGTGTTGCCAAACATCATTTCTCCCCTTCCATTACAAGCCATAGGTCTTTCTGTTTTTGAAAATGTCATCTTGTCGTTTGCTAACTTCTGAATATCCAGGCAGAAAGACAATTTGGCACATAGTCAGTTCTTAATAAGACTGTATTGAATAATGAATGTTGAGTAAATCAAGCTAGTAGGTGTTGGCAGGAGACACACGCCTGCTCACATCAGCAGCTCTGCATTTCCATTGGTTTGGATTCTAGTTTGGGGCTCAAAGAAAGTTTTGTCCTCGTGTAGGCATAGAATCCATTTCAAATAATTTATGCCTGAAGGAATTATAAACTAGGGTAATTACACCTGACAAGAACAAATCCTTACTCAGGGGATAACCAACTTATCCAGCAATTCATTTTAGAGTCAGATAGCAGGCTCCGTATCTTCTTTCTCAGACTTTCTTGTTGTTGCTGTTGTGTGATCTCATTGCCCTTAAAAAGAATCTAATGCTGGAAAGTATCCTTATCTGTGTCCTGCTCTGAATAGCTTAACTTAGCCTTATTTTCTTATGAAAGGGGCTGAAATCTAATGAGTGTGGGACTGTCCTGCTCACTTAGCTTCCCATTTCTCTGTCACCCGTGCTCACAGTAGTTTCATCCTACTAGCACTTTTAGGTTCATTCATCATGTGTAATACCACCATCTTTAACATCACTATTATATAGAGAAGTGGACTCACCACTGTGACACATAAAATCATCTCTGAGCTAGGAAGCCGCTATTAGTCAGCCCTCTGTTATTTTACTGGTGAAGCTGAAATGTTTCGAGGCTGTTTTGCTAGACTTCTTGAGCCCTAGTAGTCATGGATTTGTCTCTTTACTTAAAGATCAATAATAAACTCACAATGAACATGGTCCTTCAGTTTCAATTTCGTGCTACATTTAGGTTCAGTGATTATGATTTGCTGTGTAGAAATTAGGGGCTTGTATTGGACTTTTGGTGGCATGTCCCCTGGGTATGACACAATAACAATAAACAACACCAAGCATCTGTCAGGATTTCTATTGAGAGGCTGTAATCTCTGCATCATCTACTCTTGCTTATGCAAGAATAAACTCTTGCAGAAATTCTGCAGACTGATGGCTGCCTAATTCATATTCCAGTGAACCAGGAAACTGCAGAGTGAATTCAGTACTTCATTTCTAACTCTTCTTTTAAAATTAATTTCATTAGTTGCTAAACAGTAGAGGCCAATAAACAGCCTTCATCTCCAGCCAGGCCCATATTGTTTGAATTGAAAAACAAGCTCTTCTTCCCATGACTCTTGTAATTGCCCATGAAGAGCCATCCCCAGGGTCAACTATGTCAAAACAAGAATCCGGAACTCACTAAGAAGAGACCAGTTGGATTAGCCCTTCTCATTAAGCCATTCTCAGAAGTGGACTCAGTTACCAATGATGGTTTTCAGTTTTATACTGTCAGTTAATATCAAATCTTGGCTCAGAAGTCATTGGTAAACAATTCCATTCATCGTGAGATGGTGAGATGTTCAGCTTGGCAGAGATGCCAGGATGAATTTGGGGTTATCAATAAGAGAGATAGAGGTTTCTGAAGCCAGGTCACCTCTAAAATGAGAACTGTCAGATTTTTTTAAAAAAATCACTATATACTAGTGAATATTTCACATTACACATTCCAGAAAAGCTGGGCTCTTATTGAAGAGATTGGAATGGACTGCCTATTCATTGTCTGCAGCATCTCTCATAACAAACTGCCTCAATACCTTGAGGTAAAAAGTGGATCAAGAAGCCTGAATCCAAAGACAGCAATGGTTATAGTTAATTCTCATGTTCTCAAGGAATGTGTTAGAATGCCATCGTGAATCCATGACGTACCAAATATGTTAACATCAGAAGTTGTTGGTAGGAACTGAGCGGAGAAGACAACATGTCTGAATAGTGGCAAGAGTGTAGACAGGACTCTAGAAACTGTGTTCTGTAATTGTTTTATAAGACATATGCTGGTGATTTTGAAAGGACTAAAAACTACTACATAAAGACCAATGGGGTAGAGCAAAGAGAAAGAGCCCAGAAAGAAACCAATACAGCTCCAACTATAAGTTTTGACAATGTCAAAAATGTGTATAAGAAATATATCCTGTTCAGAAAACTGTGCTGGGAAAACTAGAAATTCATTTACAAAAGAATGAAATGAGGTCCATATCTCATCCTGCATCCCTCCCAACAAAAGGGACTCAAAATATCTCAAAGACCTCAATATGAGACTAAAACTCTGAAACAGCTACAGAAAAATGTAGCTGATACAACAGGATATGTACACAAGCAAAGACTTTTTTTTAAAAAAAGGACTCCAAAAGTAAAAGGAAAAATTCACAATTGAGATTTCATGAAGTTAAAAGGCCTCTGCATAAGGAAACAACCAGAGGAGTAAAGAGAGCCTGGAGAAAATGGAGGGATTTTTTTCACTATCTACACATCAGATGGGAAACTAGTATCTGGAATATATAAAGAATTGGAAAAACTAAATATCAGAAACCAAACCATCCAATGAATAAGTGAGCTGATCAGATGAACAGATAGTTTTCAAAAGAGGCACAAATGAATGAATAAAGAGATGTGGAAGGTAAACAGAACATCATTGTCCTCAACATAATGGACAGTAATGTGGTGACAGTCAAGACAATGGGTGCAAGGACATCACTCTGTTGGTTAAATAATTGACTCAGTGAGACAAACCACCATATTTTCATTTACATGCAGGCTTTTGAGTGTAAGCATGTGCATGGGGTGGTGGTGGTGGGGAGAGACATGGGTAGGGAAAGAAAGAGAGAAAGGGAGGAGAGAGATAAAGAAGAGATCATATGCATATTCAACTCTGTGTGTGTGTGTGTGTGTGTGTGTGTGTGTGAGAGAGAGAGAGAGAGAGAGAGAGAGAGAGAGAGGGAGGAGAGAGAGAGAGAGAGAGAGAGAGAGAGAGAGAGAGAGAGAGAGATTCTAAGGTAGCGATAAGGAAGAAGGGAATACAGTAATGGAATAGATGTGACATACAAACAGAAGGAAAGGGCTTTCAGGGAAGAAGGCAACCAGCCAGAGGGTGGTGGAGGGAGCTGAGTAAGAACAAAGTGTAATTACACATATGCATGCAAATGCCATGTTCAAACTCATTTGTATGCTAACTAAAAACATAAAATTAAAAAGAAAATAATGGTTAAAATTACTATGTGGCATGATACTTACAAGTGATTTGTAAATGGTAGAAACAAAGACTATAGAATGTCAAGAATTTTGGTGTAACTTTGAGTTGAATTATGCTAAGAAAACCTAAGATGTTAATAGGCATTTTATTTAAAAGTACGGGGTTAAAATAACCCTGGGGAACCCTGGGATAATCTAGTCTGAAGTCCTCTTTATTCAAAGACTTATTTTTTTAAAGTACTGAATTACCTTTTGAGTTTTTATATCTAAATAGAAAGTGACTGCAGGTTAATATTGATTACTGTATATGTATATAGGCTATACACACATGTATATGTTCATGTAAATTTTAGAGAATTGTAAACACATCATTTACTGTAGAAGAGTAGCAAAACATTTTTCTAAGTTTGAAGTCCAAAGGAAAATGCATGTAAAAATGTAAGAGCCTTTAAATGTTAGCCATAAAAGTTCTTTCTCTCTCTCTCTCTCTCTCTCTCTCTCTCTCTCTCTCTCTCTCTCTCTCTGTGTGTGTGTGTGTGTGTGTGTGTGTGTGTGTGTGTGTGTGTGTTTGATGTTTGTGTCAAGGCTTTTAGCTACTTGGTAGCATAGCCAGGACTCATATTTTTCTATTTCATATTGATTTTTAAGCTGTATTCAGAAATCTATTTGGTGGAATTAGTATTTACTAAGAGCCTAATAGGAGTCTGATATGGGAAGTATGTGCTGTGGCCATTATAGTAAACTTTCTTAGAATCTTTGGAAGAGACTTAGCAATGGGGTTTGGGGAGGACAAGGAACTTGCTCTTGTATCTTTAAAATCAACAAAAATAATATATAAAGTCTACGATTCATATCCACCAACTTTCCTTCCAAAGCCCACTCTTATTTCACCATCCCACACTAATGCTAGTTTTAACACGCTGTGTTTAGAAATTTCACTCACTCCTCACTGAGATTCATGTTTGACTGAAAGAAAGTGATGACTCTCTGGGCTTTAGTAGCTGATAGAATAGTCCATTCTCAGGACCTTGGTCACCAAGAAGTCAGAGGAGCAAAGAGACACTGGAAGGGAAAAGGAGACTAAAGGTTGACTCCAGAAGAACTCTCCAGTTCTGTTTCTTCCAGGAACTAATGAGATTCCACTACAGTCTTTCTCCCAGAATCCTTTTGGGTGCCCAGCACCATTAGCTTTTTGTAAGTGGAGAATGATATAGCACCTAACACCCATCTTCACCTCCTGCTACATCTAGGTCCTTCTTGGAATAAGCAGTCCAATAGTGAGTGGGGCAGAGCAGGTAGAAGAGCTAATGAGCAGGAAGAACAAGTAGCAACGAATAGAGAGAGGTCATTCACGTCATCAGTTCGACTTTTCACTTTATTTGCAGTTTGCTCTAGAAACACATAGCACACAGATCTATGGCAAAGAGTAATTTTCAGAGTAATGAAAGGGGGTGCTGCAAAGAGATTAAGTACCTTGCCAAAATGTTGTCTAGTATATTGTAGAATGCTTGGGTTTATGTAGGTAACACATACATAACATACATACATACATACATACATACATACATACATACATACACACACACACACATACACACACACACATACACGAACATACAAACACCACCAGCAACAGCAACAAATAAGCCACAGAAACAACACTGACCTTGAGCATTAAAAAAATCAGGGATTAAACCTAAGAGAAATCGAACTTTTATTTCCTGACCAGTCAATGTGTATTTGGTTTCTATGGTATTCTACAATTGCCAGGTGGAAGAAATAAAAGTTCTCCGTGTGGGAAGGAACATCCAGATGAACTGTCTGAAAAAGTTTACATTCAGAAATATGTTCAGTAAAGTAAGTAAAATGGAGTCACACATTTCTACCTATGCTAGATATTCTAGACAGCGTGGTCAATATACAGAAAGATCATCTAAGAACCTGGTTAACATGTAGGTTCAGGCTCCTGAGGTCTGGATCAGCCTGGGACTCTGTCTGCATTTGTAATACGGTCCTGGGTTAGCTGAAGTTGTTGCTAGTCACATTTCCTTCCTTAGGCAAACATATGTCATGAGATCTAAAGAGAGGGAGATAGAAAGCCATAGCTGCCAAAGCCTTTCCTCATCTAAAAAGATAGTTGAATAAGAATCTATCAAGTGGATCAGACATACTGACTACTTAGGCGTTTGTTTTCTCTCCAGTTGTGAAAGCCATTTTAAGGTATCGAATCCTGTGGGGACTCCTCCACTCCTCCCTGCCTTCCTCTGGTGATGTTGATGAATCTAACAACAGCTTGTGCTCCACTGCTCAATAATGACAAGGCTGTGAGCTTGTCATGCCCAAAGTGACAACTGACCCATCCCTCCATTCAACTCTGATATGAACAACCAGATTAAATTTATATACTCCTTCCCCCTGTGGAGGGGTGTGCTGACATTCAGGGAAAATTGAGGGTAAGGAGGTCACTGCTGCTTTATTTGAGGAGTGAAGCCCATTCTCCATGCTGTTTGACATTATCCCAGATATATTTTGAAATCTGTAACAGGAGGGAAGAGCTATAATTGGTTTAAGGTACCCAGAGATTTATGGGCAGGCTGGAGTTCAGCCTGTGCCCCTGTAAATGACCAATGGCTGGAGTACAGAGCACAAAAAGTTAACTTTCTGTACTGGCCAAAGAACCCAACTTCTACTATTAAAGGGACTCCCTGGAACAAAAATCTCACTTTCTGTGCAGACCAATACATAAAGATCCTGTACATAGTTGATTGTTTTCCTCTTCTATCTACTGCACACAGGAAAGAAACACACTGTTAAATGCTGAAGGTGTTGTGAGCTTGCCATCATGAAAAATGGAGACATGCTAACTTAAACTCAGGAAGTTATGAGCCACATAACCAATAAACTTCATGAACTAAATTACTTCTGGAACTCACCTTCCACTGAGACAGACAGTTGTCATTCCTTGACTTAGTCACTGTTACTGGCCTTTCATATAAGACTTCTGAGTAGGCCGGGGGAATTAGTTCTAAAGTTATAATGATAAGCCAGTAGCCTCTAGCCCCTTTTCTTTCCCCAGGTGCTAGCCATTTTTAGTCCATTCATGGGTCAAGACAGATTGATGCCTAAAAGTAACTGTAGTCATTTATTGGATACACATGGCAGCTTACTTCTGGCTGCTCCCAGGCTACGCCTTGGTCAGTTTGCCATCTCAGGCTTACTCACCTCAGCCACCCCGTGTTCCTCTCAGAACAGAGACCCAGTTTGAATTTCCACCCACAGCGTAACTTCATCTTGCCACCATCTTGCAGTTTCCCTCCATATTCTAGCCTACACAGCCATCAAAGATGGCTTTAAGTCTGTGGGTTCCAGACTACAGGGACTTTTTCCAGAAGTTCCCCACCACAGTGCTCATCTTGACATTAAAGGAAGATAAGTATTCAGTACTTGCTGGACTGTTGCTAAAAGAAATCTTTTTTAAAGATTTATTTATTTTATGTATTTGAGTGCTCTGTCTGCACATACACCTGAATGCCAGAAGACGGCCTCAGATCCTATTATAGATGGTTATGAACCACCATGTGGGTGCTGGGAAATGAACTCAGGACCTCTGAAAGAGTAGCCAGTACCCTTCACCATCAAGCCATCTTTCCAACCTGCTAAACGCATTTTTATCTTTACTAGTTCAGACAAATATTACATTCAGTATTGTTCTATTGTATTGTTTTCTTCCTTATAGGGATATATTCCCAGTATCCTGGAATCTTGCTACATTGAATTCTATAATCTTAACATTTTACTGCCTCTTACCAAAGCTGGTCTTCCAAGAGCAATCATGGGAAAGGCCCAAAGGAGATTTCTTTAAGAATAGTGTGGGTAGAAGACAGAGAGGGAAGGAGAAAGGGGAAGGAGAAAAAGTAGTGCAGGGTGCAGAGAAGGAAAGGGGAGAAGGGAGGGAAAGGAGGGAGGGAGAGGGAGGGGAGGGACCATCACCTTTTAGCTGATGGGTTCCTTGTCATCGTTCCATTTAATTTTGAATTTCCATAAAGATGCCACAGTAACTTGGGCTTACCTTGAACCCATCAATCGATAAAAGACATTAAACAAATTACAACCTCACCCCCGCCACTGCCAGCATAGTCTTGTTTCTTCCTGTTTGCTGTACTGTTCCAAAGCTGGTATTGAAGGAAGGGAACAGGAAGAGAAGAAAAGTATTTAGTGAGAAAAAAATAACATAGCACATCCCTCAGTTCAAGGAGCTGTACAGATGAAGCCTGATTCCCCATTTGAGTAAAATGCAAAGCTTTTAATGAGGGCACGTCTCAAGCTTCATGCTTACCAAGAGTGCATTGGGTGAGCGGTACCATTCTGAGGATAGTGCCTTCTCTCTAGCAAAGGGATTGACTGGCCGGGTTATTAGGTCAGGAATCATCAGCATCATCGAGAGGAGAACTAGCTTCTCCAAGCCATCAACTTAGTCAGGGTGACTGTTGCTATGATGAAACACCATGATCAAAAACAGCTTGGGAAAGAAAGGAAACACTTCCATATCACTGTTCATCGTTGAAAAAACTCAGGACAAGAATAGGACAGGAACCTGGAGGCAAGTGCTGGTAAAGAGGCCATGAAGGATACTGCTTACTGACTTCCTTTCTAGGCTCACTCAGCCTGCTTTTTAAAGAACCCAGGGCCACCTGGCCATGTGTGAGCTAACCCACAGTGGACTGGACCCTCCCCCATTAATTACTAATTAAGAAAATGTTCTACAGGTTTGCCTACAGCCTTATCTTATGAAGACATCTTCTTAATTAAGGTTCCCCTCAGATGGCTACAGCTTGTATTTAGTTGGCATAAAAATAGCCAGCACAACATCGTTCAGAAACAGTGGCATCTCCTGGGAGTTTTGACAAAGGAGCCAAGAGGTCAGTGCTTCATGGGAATAGGGAGTGGTGATGGGCAAGGAAGGCTACAAACTCCAGGAAGTAAACAAAACAAAACAAAACACCCCACGATTTGACCAGTTGAGGAGACAGCAAATACTGATTAGCCTAAAACAATGTTGAGCATAGTTTTAATACTGAAGACTCCTGCATCAAACACTGGATTGATTAAACTAATTCAGACACCTAATTTCATTTAATTTCAAGGTTAGTCATGTCATTTATTGGTCACACTTTGCAGAGAAGAAAGCAGGGGTATCGTTGGTTTGGCTGACCTGGCAATAAAAACATATTCTAGCACTATGGCTGTCTCCAGAGTCTGTACTCAGGTCTATGGTCATACCACCCTGAACAGACCCATCTCAGTACAGTCCATGGTTCCTTAGAGTCCATGTTCAGGTCTATGGCCATACTTCCCTGAAAATACCCATTTCAGCAGAGTCTTTGTTCTCAAACCTGCACAATGCTGTAACTAACCAGGATGAGCATCTTTTTTTGTTTCTTGTCTTAACCTTCAGTCTCTCTCAGATGATACCAGCTGGTCTAATATTTACACAATAGTTACAAACAATAGAAAGTAACTTATTGGGCATCTTAAAATACACTGGAACTGGAAGTCAGGAGGACTACCTGATAGTCCTACCAGGACTGGTTTTACAGATCAGGAGGAAAGTTAAAAGCTTAAGACAAATCTTACAAAAGAGAGTTAAGAGAGTTCTAAGCAGAGAGACCCCTTCACTCCCTTTGACACCAATGGAAAGAAGCCAGTTAGTGTGAGACTGACATATTCTAAGCAGAAGGCTGTGAAAATGCCATTAGTGCAAGCAGGCAGGGGGCAGGGAGCAGGGTAGGAAGCTGACTTCTGGAATTCCATAATTAATTGTATGCCATTTGGAGGTGCATGACACAGGATTTCCACTCAGCTCTAGCTCTCTGGGGAGATGTCATTGGTTAGAATTCATAGGATGAAGGAACTGAAGACTACAAAGATCATCTAGTTCAGACACCCCAATTAATAGGCGAGGAAACAGAGACCCTTACAGGGACCAATACAAGCCCAAGGGTACAGAGCTAGTTCATGCCAGAGAAGGGCAGGACCCCCACTGCCTGACTTTCACTCTGATGCTCTTCACACCTCATCTCTATAGTGGGTCAGGAGAGAACTGCCCAGTGCCTTGTCACCAATGAGCAGTGTAGTTTCATAACAAGGATGGAGAGACAAGAGGTCAAAAGATAAAAAGAAACATCTTAATTATTTTCGTGATGAAAAATTTCCAAACTAAAAATCCACCTGCTCAGCTAATATCAGAACAGCAGCCATAATGTGATTACTTAACTTGGTATTTCAGGGGCCTGGAGAGCTTCAACAACACAGGGCTGTTGCTGGAGTTGGAGTTGGTCTCTAGATGTCACAGGAGCTCACCTCCTGTGCAGAGATGACACTGACACCTGGAGATGAAGGTACTTGTCCACGTTACTCAGCGTCAACGGCACACTGAGCAGAGGAATTCAAACCTTAGGCTCCCATCCAGGGGTTCATTGACCTATGTCACAGATTCTCTTCAAGAACTGAGGATGCTTGTTGATAGTATAAGGTCCAGGAGATGTCACCATGACTATCCCCAGATCTTTTCTTTCTTTTCATCTTTTTTTCATCATATAGAAAACAGGAAAGGCAATGTACAAATTTAAATTTGCAACAGTGAATCTCATAAAAGTATTTCCCTCAGCCCCAGTGGAGCCCCAAATGCATTGTAAAATGCACTGGGCAGTGTCTCCTTTTTGAAGGGCAATCTAGAGACATCCTGTTTTGTCTAGTTTTTATATCAATGTGACAAAGGGTAGAATTCACCTGAGAAGAGGGGATCTCAACTGAGAAAATGCCTCCATAAGATCTGCCTGAAAACAAGCCTGTAGGACATTTTTTGTTATTGCTATGAGAGAGTCCAGGCTATTGTTCTACTCAGAGGCGGGTGATCCTGGATAACATAAGAAAACAGGCTGAACAAGCCACGAGGTACAAGTCAGTAAGCAGCTCTTCTGCATGGCCTTTGCATCAGTTCCTGCTTCCCCAGATTCCTACCCTGAGTTACTGTCCTGACTGCACTGAATGATGGACTACTAGTTATAAGATGAAATAAACCCTTTCCTCTCCAAATTGCTTTTGGTCATGGTATTTTATCAATTTTAGTAATAGAAGCCCTAACTGAGACACATCCCTAAGAGGCATAGGAAGTACTACTCTAGCTCCAGAAGTTGGTCCACAAATCTCTGTTCTTTGCATTCATATCAGATGTGGCCTGGCTCTGGGAATCAGCTGTGTAAAGGAAATAAAGTTTTCAGTCCCAAGTTACTTAACTAGTCTCCTACCTAATCCTTTTCCCCCTAACTCAGTATGGGGCAGATAGATGTCTGGAGTATTTTTGGCCACACTGAGAATACTCAAAATCAAGACTGTAAGATGTTATGTGAGTGTTTTTATTTTACTTGCATTCTACTCTACAGCCACCAACATAAGAGAGATTTGAAGGGAATTTTTTATCCTGCAAGGAAAAAAAATATAGACAGACAAAGGAAAATCTGAATGAGAAATATCTCCAGTTGATATTAACCCTTCTTTTCATGGCAAGAACATGTTACAAGGAAGCAAGCCAGATGAGATACTGAACAAAATCCTTCCAGAAAGGCTGGCAGAACATCCTGCTTTACTTTCTCCCACCTCACTTCCTGTAAGTCCAGTAGAATTTTCAAGAATGGTGGTTATTATCTATTCTCTCAGTGTGGGGTGGTCTCTGGTGATGTATACAGAAGACTAAACCAGGGACTGAAGTCAGGAGAGGCCTGAAATAGGAATTGGAGGGCTGGCATATATCCAATATCCTAATTCTGGTCCCAGTCTGAGACTCAAGCCAAGTATCTTTTTTTCTTCTACTTATTCAGTCCTAAACAGGTTTCTACATTATCCTTTATATCCCTGGGGGTGGTTCTGAGGCTAAAGAAAGATCTGAGAGAAAGCTGCATCAATGCCAGCTGAAGTCTCAAGTTTTGTTTCAAATGGACAGCCTCAGGGAACAAGAAGAGGCTGGAACCCAACACATCAGACGCCAACTTTGGAAAAGGCAGAAGCATGTGTGGGTCAATTTCATGGGTCAAGCTCTTTGATCCAATGAGTAAAATATTTGAGAGGGGAATAAAAAGCGGCCAGTGATCAGGGGCAGTGAGTCATTCTGAAGAGTACAAATCTCTTGGGAATGAAGACGGACACAGATCAGAAATCTCAGGCCTATGAGGATATCTGCAGGATGGCGAGGTAGATAATGGTTCTTAAGATCCATTAGAAACACGGAGCTAGACAGTAGCTCAATAGTTAGGAATACTTGGTAGTCCAGAGGACTCAAGTTCAGGTCCTAGAACTCATATTGGGCAGTTCACAACTACTTTTAACTCTAGCTCCAGGGGACCCAATACCCTCTTCTGGCTTCCAACAGCACCTGTACACACATGATAAACAGCCAAAGAGATTTATACACATGCACATAAATAAAAAAATAAAAATAAACCTTAACAAATTTCATGGGAAACAGAGCTACTCTAAGTGGTATTCATTTCTTCCTAAAGATGGAAAGTAGAAAAACTTTGCTCAATATCTGACTTCTATAAAGGTCATAAAAATGAGAAGGAGCCCTACTTTAACCTCTTAAAGCATTCCCTGGGTAGTATTGATCTGTTTCTGATTATTATTCGAAGGGGAATAAAATACAAAGAGAAATATGTGCAGAAGATTAGTCAGCCCTTAGTGCACTTAGGAAGCTTCCCCTTCTCCACCTCTGTCATGACTGTTATCTGTTTCTCTTATGAAGTGTATTCACCCAGTGGGATTGAGACAAAAGCCGTAGTTAGCATAAATACATCACTATTCATAGATCACAACACCCACAGTATAGAGAAAACCACATAAGTCAAATTTACACTCAAACTCCATGCACCAGCTCATTCTGATCTATGGGTTCTATATGACTAATGAAAAACAGACCTTACAGTGACCTAACCCTAACCCTGAAAACATCTTCTGTTCCACTGAACAAGTAACCCACATATCCTAACCAATACTGGCCAAGACCACCATATATTGAACTTTAGCTTACCCTAAACTCTCTAGAATTCCTCCCTGAATCTTTTAAGAGATGCCCAGAACCCCAATAGTGTAAGTTTGTCCTTGCCAAAGCAAGTCGATGGGCTGGACTCTGACTACAGGTGCCCGTTGGGTGGTGGCCAAGAACTGACTGAAGGGCTCATTTTGGGGGACATGAGTGATCCTGGTCTTCCTGCTTTCTGTCCCCTAAGGCTGTCTCTGAAGCTAGACTCCTAAGCTCAATTTCCCTTAGGCTGACCAAATTCTTTTGTCAATTATTTCTTGGCTGATGACAAGGAGGTACCACCTGTATTTTCTGGAAGACACCATGTATCTTAAGCTGTTTCATCCACTCAGAGCACTGCTAGTCATCCTCTTCTCTTGGTACTTGTCAGGTCCTTTTGTTCAGGCTCCCTCTGCCTGCAGACTCCTCCCCTTCTCCAGAGGTTATTCAAATTTCATTCGCCTCCTCCCAGACCTCCCAGGCACCCTGGGAGACTTCACTGCTGAAGGTCTCACAAGTGATTTTCCCTTCCTTGCTTTATTTTTCTCTTTGGCATTTACCATCCACTTAGAAGTCCTGAATACTATTCATCTCTTAATCTTGTTTATGGCTGGATAATAAGCTCAATGAAGATGGTGATGTCACTTCCAACCTCTAGGAAAGTGATAGGTTACCAGTGACCAAAATCAATTTGTTATTCTGAAACCTGACTGAGATTAAAATCATGTGGAAACATTGGAGACATTTTGATGGCACATCCCAGAAACATTAATTTAAATAGTTTGAAGTGAAGCCCAGACATTGACAAAAAATATTTTTAAAAAGTGAATTGAATGCGTAGCGGAGTTGGAAACTATCAATTTAAACAGAGTATTTCAACTCACCCCAGTGTTTTCAGTAAGTACACACCATTATCTCTATCCACAATAGCCTGAACTGGAACTGGGCCCTTTATCTTCAGGCTCCTCAATGCATGCCTGGTCTGACAAAGAGTACAGAACAACATTTGGGGAAGAGATAGAAAGAAAACATTTTGTTTCAAGAGCAGTACACTCATACAGTATGATAGAGTGAAATAATGGAAATTTTCCAGAACTTTTGGAAACCACTCATAAGGATCAGTGCTGGTTCATAGGGCGTTTCAGAGAGATGTAAGAAAGGTCCCAAAACAGGAAATGGCTCACATTGCTAGAGCTCTGTGTGTAGATAACTGGATTCATAAGAAAAAATAATAAAGCTATATTTGTAGACTGTGTAAACTAGTGGAATTTCAGAGCCTCTTATACCTGGATGTGGGCCTCCTGTACCTCCCTCTAGGGTACCCCCTAGCCATCCTAATTGATGCAAAACCCATTAAGCCATAATTGCTCTGTAGCCTGGTACTCGAGATGATGCTTGCTTATGCACCCAGAAGCAATTCTGGTCCTCACCAGTGCTCCCATCTGCATGGAGAAAATAATTTCTTGGCCACCCCATGCTGAGCAGAACCTAGGAGCTGAAATTAGGGTTAACGTCACCAGCATGCAGCACACTGATTTCATTCATCAACTACCTGCTCGTGGAATCTGACAATGTTATGGGGCAATTTTGTTCTTGGCACATTTAAGCGGCACAAGGGGGCATAGGGGACTCTACCAAGGCAGTAATTTCCTAGGTAATCATTCTAATGTCTTCATCCTGAGTGCATTTGTACGGCTGAGTTAATTAGGGGAGTTAATTTTCACAAATGGCACAAAAATGCCCATTTGCTGGTAACACTGCCTCGTGCCAGTGCCTGGCTGAAGGTAACCAGGAAAGATATGTTGATGCTCTACATCTATCACGGCTGCTAGCTTGGACCAGGAAGGACCACAGCTGCTGGCTTGGCAGACGTGATTGAATTTGGAGTCTTCTAAAGGTTATAGGAAAGATATTCTAAGCTGTCACTAATACTAAACAACATGGTGGCTGCTTTCTGTCTATCTGCTTAGCCAGCCCTTCAGTTCATGCAGAACACAGAGGCTGCTACAGGACCTGACAGAGAAGGTTCATACATTGCTAAGCCAAGCTACAGTCATGGTCTCCAGATGTCTCGATGTTTCTTGGGCCGAGACTCTCTGTTGAAGGCTCTAAGGTGGTAGTAGGATCACATCTTACAGTCGATAGAATCCTGGGGAGGTTGGCTTTTTTGTGCTCAAATCCGATGACTCTGGAATGGGACCAGAAGGTGGCAAAGCTGTCTGTTCTCTGGAAGAAAATATATTCTTCTCATAGAAAGGTAGAGAAAAGAAGGAACCAGCACTGCTGGTCAACTGGTGGTACAACTTGTCTGTAAGGAAAAAGAAGTGGCTGGTATGGAACCACTTCAGGACCTGAGGAGGCCAGACAGCCACAGGGAGGGCAGAAAACTGGAGTTCATCCATAATTCTAAACATTCGTTTTGGGAGTTCTCTGGGGTCTTCTGGCCCATCCCATTCTGGAAGGAAGTAGTTTAATGATGAAAGGGTAGGCTGAGTTTCTGACTTGAGCCTTCATTAGATATTCTTTCAATTATTGTGAGCAAATACAAGACAAGATAATTGAAGGGGTTGGGGGTGAGGGGAGAGACTGATTCTGGTTCAAACATGGCAGGAAGTGGCTCTGTGGAGCAGAAGCGCCAGGCAGCTGTGAGCTCAGATTTCTGTGCACACTCCTCTGGCTTTCCCACGGTTTCCCACTATTTGTTTTATTTTTCATTTGTTTAGTGTGTGTCATGATAATGGGTCCTTGAGGGCATGTAGACCACAGCACACATGTGGGACTCAGAGGACAGCTTAGTGGACTCTTTTATCTCCTTTCACCTTTATTTGGGTTCCAGAGAAAGAACTCAGATCACCAGGTATGTAGGACAGTCACGTTTACTCACTGAGTTGCCTCCCTCTTTTCCCTTTTTATTCCATCTAGAACACCAGCCCAGGAATAGTGGTCTCCACATTTAGGGTAGGTCTTCCCCCTCAGTTAATCCTCTCTAGAAATACCCTCAGACAAACACTCAAAAGTGTGTTTGAATATTATTTTAAGCACTCTTAGCCCAATAAAGCTGACGATCAAAATTAGTCATTAAAACCCCTACTGAGTTCTTCCACTGTATTTAAATTTCTATCTTGCTGAGTTAATTATTTTGGAAGTGTTAAGTCCAAATGTCTTTCTCAAAGGACCAAGTATTTTATAAATAGCACCTTGGAGGTAGCAGACATTGATAAATGCCACTTCCTTTCCGCTACATCTGGAATCTTCCACACTGAAGTTATAAGAAGACATGCCCCCCACCACCAGCCTCATTTCTAAATCCTGATGGGCTTTGTTGCTACAAAGAAGCATCGACTCCTGCTATGTCTAGAAGCTGAAGGTGGGTGAGCTGATTATGAATTGGCATTAGCTGGTACAGCTCTGGCAGGACAGGTTCCTGATCCACTCTACCTTCATGCAAGGAAAATGCATGTTCATCAGAACACAGTCCTGGCAACTGTCTGCACACCTGCTGGAGGACGATCGCCTGGCAGAGCTAATCAGAAGCCAGATGTATCTCGCCAAGCCTGAGTTCCTCTAAGCACACCAGCACTCTGAGAAGTGCTTTGAATCGCAGGTCCTCATAACTCCAGCAGGTACCTGTCAGTCTTCTGCCCTGTATCAAGTCGTCCTTTCCTCCACCATCATTTGAGAACTCACCAACTTTAAAAGGACAAACAGTACCTAGAATAGGTGCTCAGGAAACAGCATTCTTCTCTACTGTGTAAGGATACTAGCCCTGAGGGACCAGCAGAATGGATGAAAATAATGCAACCTTGTCAGTGGGAGGGGAACCCTCTAGAAAGTACTAGAGACCTGGGAGGTAAGAGACTCTCAGGACTCAAAGGAAGGGACCTTAGATGAAATGCCCAACAACAGGAGAGGGAATTTGTGAAGTCCACCTCCAGTAGAAATACAAGGCATCAAGTGGGAGGATGGAGTTGCCATTCCACAGTCGAAAACTCTGACCCAGAATTGATCCTGTCTAAAAGAACTGCAGGGATGAAAATGAGAAAAGACTCAAGGAAAGGAGGCCCAGTGACTGGACCAACTTGGGATCCATCTCAAGGAAAAGCTCCAAGACCTGACACTATTATTGATGCTGTGGTGTGCCTAACTTGTGGTGTTAGGCAGGAGCCTAACATGACTGTCCTCTGAGAGGCCCAACAAGCAGCTGACTGAGACAGATGCAGATACTTACACCCAATCAATGGACTGAGGTCAGGGTCTCCTGTGGTTGAATTAGGGAAAGTCTGGAAGAAGATGAGGAGGAGGGCAACCCATAGGAAGATCAGCAGTCTCAACTAACCTGGACCCCTGAGATCACTCAGACACTGAGTCACCAACCAAGCACCACACATGAGCTGGTCTGAAGCCCCTGACACACATACAGCAGAGGACTGTTTCACTGGCCTCAGTTGGAGAAGATGCCCCTAACCCTGGAAAGACTTGAGGACCCAGGGAACAGGGAGGCCTGGCTGAGGTGTGGAGTGGTTGGGCATATCCCCTTAGGGACAGGGGTAAGGAAAACTAGGATTAAGAACTGTGGGAGTGTAGACCAGGAGGGGGGGGTAATGACTGGACTGTAAAAAAAAAAGAAAAGAAAAGTAATAAAAATATTGGATACTATCCTGTCTCTATGACAAAAATTCATGACATAAAGAACTTTAGTGGAGAGAGGATTTCATATTTCAGAGGATACAGCTCACCCTTGGATCTGTTGATCCTGGACCCATGGTAAGGCTCAATATCATGGACTGCACTTCTGTGGAAGAGCCTGCTTACCTCAGGACACACAGAAAGCAGGGCAAGCAGAGAACTAAGAATAGATGTAGGCTTTAGAGGCACAGTTCCAGTGACTTGGTCCCTCCAGCTGGGCCCCATATCCCTGTGTTCCCATAATTCCTAAATAGTGCCACAAGCTGGGGACTAAGCAATTTGATAGGTGGTAGGACAGTATATGCTCAAACCATTACAATGGTGAAAGAAACAAAGGCCAGAAGCCAAATTTCACCTGTTCCTACTAGTGCTCATATGTGAATTCTAAACAAACAGGTGTCTTGTTTGCTTATTCCTTTTATTTTACTCTCTGTTTTGCTTCCATTCAGAGAAGCAGTTCCTAATCCTTTCTCTTCTAAATGCTGGGACTATAAATGACAATTCCATACAGAGCATTTTATAAAGTCCAGTTTATAACCCCAAGACAGTCATGAAATGGTACCAACGAACATTGTGTATTCACCCCTGTCTTCCTCTCCTTCCCACCCTCCTTCCTTAGTAACTTGCAAGAGAGAACAAATACAAAGAGAATCTCTCTGTATCTTTTCTAATGGTTTACTTGCTATTTAACTTTCGTGACAACCTTGTGGAAAAGAACATTTTCTCCATTGTCCATAGGAAAATGTTGACTTGAAGACAGGTTTGCTAAGATCAGTATTATCACTCCCATAAAGTGATGGGGACAAAATTCAAACCTGGATCTGCTCAACTTAAGAAATTATATTTATTATTCAACAGGAGCTCTCAAGGGAATTCTGAGTACTTGATCACTGGAAAAAGCAGCGGAGGAGAGTGTGCAGAAAGACAATGCAGATAAGGAATACCTGCAGGAGTATGCAGAAGAAGCTGCCAAACTTCTTCTGAAGAGGAGGGAGGGACTTCCCAGGAGTACCTGTCATATAGCATGAGAGCTTACACTTAACTCACACCAGCTTTCAGTTAAGAATGTCCTTGCTGCAGCCTTTGTTAATGTCTGGGATTAACAGCAAGGTAGGGGAGGGGGCCGTAAAACATATCTTCTATATAGCAAAGACCGCTATGGCTTCCACACACATTCACACATTTGTTCAACATTTATTGAATGCATTTGCTTTTCCAGGCACTGAGCTGGGAGCTAGTCCAAGGTGAGAAAGATGTGAATCCAATCCTCAAAGATCAAAGGGATGATAAATTGATGAAAAAACCTCCTGCTGGAGATTTGCACACATAATGACAACTCACAGCGCACAGTGAGTAACTACCACAAGAAAATGATGGATCACATAGCATGTGGTACAGAGTCCTGGGAGGTTACTGTCAGCTACATCCATCAGAGGAGGCTTCATGGAGGAGATGGCATTTTATCAAGGACTTGAAGCATAGATAAAAGTCATATGCCTACTGATGGGTACAAAGCACAAACAGAGGTCAAAAACTTCATTGCCTAAAGTGGTGAGCCGTTCCATTCTCAGCCTGTGTTCTTGCCATAGCTTGTAACAAAGACTCACAGATGCTCTCTTAAGAGACTTCTCCACCCACCCACACCCATTAAACTTGTATATGTGGAACACGTCTTAGATTCAAGTAGATAAAGCTATTAGGTGTCAACATGCACACAAACAACCAGGCAGACACACAGATTCTTTGTTTAAGGAATGAAGGCTCCTGTAACTCAGCCAGAATCTACAGAGGTATGCAAGTGGTAACAAGCTTGAAAGACAGAGACAGGGCTGCCAAAGAGAAGGAGTGGCCTTACCACCAGTAGCTGGTAGGAGCTGAGAGAAGTCAGGGTTTTGCCAAGACTGTTAGGGCCCAGTGTCCAACCTGCCTTAGTCATTTGCTTCTCCTCCATTCATGGCAGAATAATAGCCATACGGGCTCATAAGACTTACAACATCAGTATTTGATCACTTTTAGTGCAGGTCACGCTTTAGTGAAACCCACCACCACTATGTACCTAGTCTCTTGATACCAATCTCAAGCCTTTTAGTATTTCAATTATAACTGAGAAAAGACAGGCAAAAATCATCCAAGAATGAGCAAACAAAAATAACTATGATTCAAACTGTTGAGTCAGAACTGTTGAAAACAAAAGAGAAACCTAAATGATGACGGATGTTCCCAGAACAATAAGAGAAGATATTGTTTCCCTTATCGGATAGCGGATGTTATCATAGAGAGTAAGGAAGGCTAAGCTGTGCTGTGGTGGTGCAAATCTTTAATCCCAGCACTCAGGAGACAGAGACAGGTAAATCTCTGTGAGTTCAAAGCTAGCCTGGTCTACCTAGTGGGTTTCAGATAATCAAGACCTACATAATGAGACCAAGTCTCAAAAATCCAAATATAATTATAAAAAAAAAGTAAAGAAGGAAGAGGGCTGGAAAAGAAAGAAAACTCCAAAGCATTGACTAGAATTCGAAGCTGTTGTGTGTGGAGAGCAGTACAGGAGGTGGGGAACATCAGCTCCTGTCCTCTACCCTTCTGTCAGCACTTATCTTTAGCTATTTCTATACATTATGCTGACAGAATAAATGAAACTTTCCAAAGACCAAGACGGAGTGTTAGGCTGCTTACTTTATGAATTAGTCTCTTGTTGTCACTACAACAAAATATCCAAACAAATCAACTCTAAAGAAGAAAAAAGCGTATTCGGGATCATAGTTTCACAGGTTCAAGTTCATGGCTGATTTGCTCCAATACTTTGGAAGCAAGATGAAGCTATCATGATGAAAGGGTTTGGTTGAGCAAAGTTATCACCAGCAGCCAGGAAGCAGAGAGGGAGGAGGAGGTACAGTAGCCAAGGAAAATTCCTGCTTCTCAAGAACATACTCTTATTCGCCCTCCATCTCTTACCCCACAACCTGCATAAATGTGCACACACACCACACACACACACACACACACACACACACATCCACTTTCTCCAAGGGATAGCATCTCTGCAGATGCTATCATATTTGTCAATAGATCTCTCATAGACTATGACACTCTCTTTATGATACAATCAAATGGCTTCTTCAACACTTCATCTCTGAGCACTCAGCTGGGAACCAGACCTCCCAGCACATGAATTCTGGGAAACATTTCCAGTCAAATGATAGTGGCTTGCAGAAGTAGTCAGACTCAAGGCTGTTTGAAAAATTCTATTTTTTTCTCCTTCTCCTAAACAAATGGCTAAAACAGGGTTTTAAATCACCTAATAAAATGCTACCTGCTCCTGGGGAGCAACAATTTCTGGCTTAGAACAACTGAATAGATGCTTTCTAATTTCTAAAATGTAGGACATATATTTAAGGTTATTGTGAGTTTTCTTCTTATTCACTTGTGAGTACTTACAATTGAAAAGCACCTATTAGCTTTAACAGAAAACTTAAAATTTGATTGAATGCAGAAAAAATACATATAATTGGACCTTATATGTAGCCAAGCACTTACCCAGTGGATAAAACCAACAGTTACAGGATTGCATCAGGCATACTTGCACCTCTGTGTGCTTTTTTTCTTCAGTTGGTAATACATAAAACGTGGAAGTGTTTCCCCAAATAAGGATGAGCTCAAATATAGCCGTCATCTCAGCATTGTCTATAGTAATTAGAAATGTAAAGCATGATGGAATACATCCATCTGTGTCTCTGACACCTTTAGTTACTAAACAGCAAGGTATTATAAAATGGCATTTTTAAAAGAAATAAAAATAAACAGTATCCCCAGACCTGCATATGTTCTCATATGTGACACTATTTGTTTTAGTTAAACATGGTTACATTTTACCTCAGTTGGAACCCTGCTATACCTCTAGATAATTTTATATCTGAAAGTAACTTAAACTCTTTAGTTGTCAATGTATTATATACAAAATAGGAATACTAACAATATCTACAGCATAGAGCACTCTGTGAATGAATCTGCCATTGATACACTTTGAACATTCCTGGCCTGTGAATCACAACAGGAGATGGGCAACTAACCCTTGTATGATTTCTGCAGGGTTGGGGGGGGGAAGCTTAGACGACAAAAAGAGTCTCCGAACACATTTAAAAGAATATACCTGGTAATAGAAAAAATAGATCTCTAACCACAGTGTCTCACAGGATGGATGAAAGTAGTCCTTTTCCTCCACTTTATGTGACTCTTCTGTTGGTTTTTGACAATGTCACCAAGACAGATTTGGGGGTAGGCAGCACATCTCACATAGCCGGACAGGCTGGCTTCAGAGTGGCTACTTAGCTGAGGACAGCTTTGAACTGCTCATGCTCCTGTCTTCACCTCCTGAGTTCTGGGGCTATGTTATACACCGCCATATCTGTTTTATGGAGTGCTAGGGATTGAACCTAGGGCTTCCTGGTCCCAGGCAAGCACTTGACAAACTGACCCATATCCCTACTCTTGGAGATAGATTTTGCCTTTTAAATTTAAATTTTTTTTGCCTGTGTATATTTGGTATGCATGTGTGTTCTAACGTGTATGTGTGGGGGGGAGTCATATGTGTATAAACAGGTGTGACTGCACATGTGCGTGCATGAGTGTGGAGGCTCAAACCTGATGTCAGCTGTCTTTCTCAATTGGTCTCCACTTTACTGGGGCAAGTTCTGTTTATCTATGAATCCAAACGTCATGAATCAGCTAATGTAGATAGCCAGCTTGTTTCAAGGATCTCTTTCCCAACCCTGCTTTCTATATGCTAGAATTACAGGTAGCAGCCATGCCTGCCCATCATTTGGATTCTGGGGAATCTGAACTCTTGTCTCGCCGTTTGTGCAGCAAGTGTTCTATTTACTGAGTCATTTAAGCAGAGATAGATGTTCCTCATGGGTTATTTCAATTCATAACTATAATTCCAGAGATGATTCTAATAAGTTACATTAAGTGTATCTCAATATTCTGGGTGACTACACACCACTAGTCTTTTTTTCAGCATAAGGCAGTGCTCTAGTCTGGAAAAGAGAATGGCCTCAATAAAGAAGATGCTATTTGTAACAAAATGTCCCATTGACCAGACACCACACAGTGGGAATGGTTTGCACGTGATCTTTCCTGATCAGAAAAGTGCTGAAACATTGCTTGCACACGGCTCAAAGCTCCAAAGAACTGAATCACCCGACTTTCCAGAGATCTGGCTTGAATTCAGCAAACATCATATATCACAATAAACTTATATTGTGAATTTAAATTTTACAGTATCATGGTATTATTTATATTTAATTTTACAAATTCACTTGGGATTTATAGTAGTTTAAAAACCTTAAGCTTTTATTAGGAGCTTATACTTAGTTTTATGTTTATATGCTTAAGTGACAATAAAAATAAACATTGGATGTTTATGAGAACTTTTTTTCTCTAGAGGGAATTCATGCATTCAAACTTGATAAATAATGTGCTGTGTAAACTTTGATTAGAACAGAATTTTAATTTAATATAATTTGAATATTTAAAATCCTTATTTCATTCTTAGGACTGGGCTACCATTCTTAGTACTGGAGACAGCATTTACTCCGTGAGCTTGGTACTTGATAGATTCACAATTTTTAAGAGGTTACCCATGAAACTACTAAATAGCAATATAAGACAACATGTGGTTAAGGTCCTGGAGTTGTTTATAGACAAATACCTAGGAGTTTAGTTCACATGGGAAGTCCAGAGGACTGTGAGAAAATGCTGCTGGACAAATGGAAGCCTAATTTTTGGTCTCAAAGGAGAAGTCTCATAGAGAAGAAGAAGGATTCCTGTGGAGGAGGGAGAGGAGCAGAAGCCCCATGGGGGGAAAAGTCCAATAAAAAAAAAAAGGGAGAGCCCCATACATGAGAAGGGATTCCATAGAATAGGAAGGGGAACCATATGGAGAAGGAAGAACTAGTCATGAAGAAATTACAGTTTGTGTGGGTTTGTGATGAGACTCAATGAAGGAGGTAGGAATTGGGAGTGATGGCATAGGTACCAAGAGAATGATATAACAAAATGATATCTGTTTTCGGATATTTTATTTATTTACAATACAGATGTCATCCCTTTTCCCCATTTCCTCTCCCTAGAACCCCCTATCCTATACCCCCTCTTGCTTTATGCTTTTATACCATTTTGATTGCATGCATGTATTAAGGTCAGTTCTAGGTTGAATATCTAGCAATACAATAGATGCAAAGAGTCAAGGAACAAGCAAGACAATAAACACAAATAGTCAAAGAAAAAGAAAGGCATTAAACCCAGTTACATAAACACTCCCATGATCACTGTTTCTAAGGGCTTATCAGGATGACCAAAGTATCTAAGCCTACTTCCCTATTCTAGCCCAAGGTCATTTTCATGTCTGAAGCCTACTTCCTTGTTCTAGCCTAAAGTTTAGATTCCTGTCTGAAATTACTTCTTTGTTCTAGCCTATGATTTAGATTCCTGCCTGAGATTACTTCTTTGTTGTAGCCTACGATTTAGACTCCTACCTGAAATTACTTCTTTGTTCTAGTCTAATGTCAGATTCCTGCCAATCAGCCCATTTCCTTGTCCTTGGCCCATGTCAGCTTCTTGCCAAGCAGCCCCAAAGGCTCTCCACCTCCCCCTCTCCCTTTTTTTAATTTCGTTAACAAGACTGAGCCTGTCTTAGGTCGTTCTGACAAGAATGCCTTTTTTACCCACGATGGAATATACATTATCAAACGCAATGCACTTCTGTCTTAGGTTGGTAAGACTCTGTGCAGAATCTTACCTGCCCTTGGCTTAATAACTCTGTCTGGAGGTCCAACAAAATAATATCTTAAGAAGGTTCTTCTGAAAGGAACATTTCACAGTTACTGCATACCAAGCGCTGTCCTGGTACAAACATGTTACCTCAATCCACCTTGGACCTAAAATAGACACACAGAGAGCCCAGCTGTATCAAGAATGCATAATCAGAAATGTAGACTAGGGCTGATGCCTGTTTTTGTTGCTAAAAACAAAGAAGACATGGAAAAGTATAATATTCTCAGTGAAAGCTGCATTCTGGGCTCTTCCTGGCTGGGTCCATATCCCTACAGTGGTACATGATGCCCTATGCATGCTAAAGGGAACAGATATCCCTATGGTACTGCATGGTGCTCTATACATTCAAAAAGGAACAGAACAGTAAGGACAGGATATATGACAATGTGAGTCTGAAGGGTTGGGCAATTTCCTTAGTATGAGCATATAGGAAGGTGAGTAACCCTGTGTATACTTGTGTGTGTGTGTGTGTGTGTGTGTGTGTGTGTGTGTCCCTGCTCCCTCCTCAGTTATTGGGGTTAAGGGACACACATGGACACATCCAGTTTTTATGTGGCCTCTCAGGATCCACACTCAGGTTGTCACACTGCACAACTCAGGTTGTGACAACTTGCATAATGTGTCAACTTGACACAATCTAGAATCCCCTGGGAAAGAGTTTCCATGAGGTTGTCTTGTGGGCATGAATTGTGAAGGATTTTCTTTACTGGGTTAACTGATGTGGCATGATCCTCCCTAAATGAAGGCAGCACCATCTTGTGGGCTGGACTCTGGACTGAATGTAAAGGAAAGAGTGAACCAGGCACTTGGAAGCATGCATGCATATATTCTTTCTCTGCATTTTTTTTAACAAAACAGAAACACTATTTACTCAAACAGGTTCTGGTTTGGCTTTTGAAACAATCTCACTATGTAGCACAGGATAGTCTTGAACTTGCCAAGTAGCCTGAGCCAGCCTTATACTTGTAGCCCACCTGCTTTTGCCTCTAGAGGGCCAGAAACCCTATTTTAGAGCTATTTCTGTTGATAAGAATCTCAGTGTCATTAGATTTAACATGATGGCCTGCACATAGGAAACAAAGCTAAGTCTTCTCATACAGCAAAATGTTCTTGGGATGACCATCCTAAGTCAATATCTCTTCATGGCATATGTACTTCCTAAAGCCTGCTTGATGGAACACCATAATTGCCATGGGGTCCACTTTTCTGCAGTCTTGGTTAGAATTTGCTGCCACCTCAAAACCTAAAGGAATGTCTGCCATGGAATAAACCACTACTCCCTGGTACTGAGACGTGTTCTTAGTAATTGGACCCAGACGGGATTTCAACACATGGTTTCCATACAAGAAGGACTGCTCTGCTCCAGGCTTTATCCATACTTTATACTTGGCATGGGGCTCAAGGTAATCCAGAGCTGTAATGTGCAACAGGAACTTGTGTGTCTTAGTAAACTTTCCAAAACACTTCCCCAGTGACACTAGTTTATCTCTGGAGATGTTGGCGGCCAGCTTCAGGATCATCTCACTCACATAGTACACTGGTTGTGCAACTGGAAACAGTAGGTGCCGTTGGGTCTGTCCACCAGGAGTTGTAGATTCTCTCCAATGTATTTTGCAATCTTCTCAAACATTACCTGGGTCTCTTCTTCAGTCAAAGGCCTCATTTTCCTCGATAGCTTGGCTCCTGGGATGACTGAACATGTGACTAACCTCTTCAAGTTCCTGCCTTGACTTCCTTGCCACAATGGACTGTAAGTGGAATTGTGAGCTAAAATAAACTCTCTCTCCCCTAAGATTTATATCAGCAACAGGAAGTACTTAGTGACTGTGAATCTCACCAGCCCTGGTGTTGATCTTCACATAGTACTAGTAATCCAGGCCACAGCTGTGCTGTCGAAGTTCTGCAGTGCGAACTCACCTTGGCATCACCATTCAAACTCTAGGCTCTGTAATCTTATACAAGTTACTTAACTTTTTACCACTTCATATTCCTATTTCCAGGTTATAAAATGCAAGTCATATCATCTTACAGAAATGCTAAGATACCGATAGTAGTATGCATGTGTATTATTTAAAAAATTTTTGCCTTTGTTTCTATATTTTTCTTAATGTCACTTCTTGAGTTTGGTGAAAAGAAGAGTGGAGACGGGTCAGGGATGGGGATAGAGGAAGGCAGGACACTAATCCTAGTCTTCCTAGAGGATATAAAACAAGGTGAGACAGCACCCACTGGGGTCCCTACTGTGTTAGTAAGAGCTTGTATATAAATAACAGGGCTGTGAAACAAAGCCCACCAGCTGGTGACTCCCTCAGAGTTACAGTTCAGAGATAAAGGCAACAGAGATGGCTCAGAGTGACTTAGAGAATGATGGAGATCAAGGCAGGGATGAGAAGGAAAGCAGACTTGGCAAGTCACACACTGAAGCCGGTTATGCTTCATCACTCCATGCCCTTTCTTATAAATACAAAGGCATAGACAAGACAATCTAAAGAGGGTATCACTGTGTGGTACTTGCCCACAAGAGAGACTTCTGAAGCCTGCACTACCAGGTGATCTACAGACTGATCTCCAGTGTTGGTGCAGTGCACAAATCTTCCTCTCTGCTGGTGAGCACAAAGCCCGGTAATGTGAGGAGGTTTTCTCTCCTGTATGTACCAGTGTGGATGTGTGAAGAAGGAATATAAGCCTTCTATCCAGAGCCCAGAGCTCCTTTCCTGACTTTCTCTATAAAAGGTCATCTACTTTATATTCCACTGTCCTTCATCTGGCCCTTGAATTAGCTCTGATAAAATACTAATTTTCTAGTAGCAAAGATAGAGCTTAGATGATGTTCTCCTATTTGGAGATAAATGGACTTTCACACGAATGTACTTGCAATCAGAATGTAATTAAAACATAAGAGAGCTTCAGTAAGCCCACCTACCAGTTCTGTAAACCGAATGGAAAAATGGGGAGACAGCTCACACATGGAAGTGACTCTTGAGTTTCTTAGCAACCCATTTGACCAGGTTTGAGCTTAGCTTTTATTTTTTTTTTTCAACCAGCTTTTCTGTTTCTCTGATCTTATCAACCACAACTTGAAAAGTCCTCTCTGAGTATGACTAGGCCTGAAAGCCAAGGTCCATCCAGATAGCCAGAAGGGCAAAACTCCTTTCCAGTACAAATAATTCACAACCTATTGCCATGACAGAGAATAAACCACACACTGAGGTATAACTCTGGCACCTGAATTCCAACTATTGAATTGGGCACATTTTCACCAGATAGCTTTGCAAGGAGCCTATGGTGTCCACTACCAGGACCAAACTGTTAACCAAATAGAAATTACCTTTATGAAGTGGTTTTAAACATAGACCTCAAGAGGATATTTCTATACATAGTCTTTAGTACAATCAATATTAATTGGCTGTATTCTGGTGTCTAAAAATCTCTGAACCAAGTGAGTCTAGTCACTGAGTTCATCTGTGGGAGTCAAGTTAGCCTGCATCATCTCTTCTGCACAAGTTTAGCCAGTCTTCTTAGCACCCTCACAACTCAGCATCTTTCCTGAGCAGTGAACCCACGGAACCAGATCTTGGCTCCATAGTATATATACATCTGTCTTTTTTCCTATCTAGAGATAAGTACCTTCAAGTCTTGTGTTATCCTATTTCCAGAAAAATACATATGAAGTTTTCCTTTACACATGGCCTTATCTGTGTCTCAGGGTTCATAAAATGTATGCTCTTCCTTCCTTCCTCCACACTGTCAGGCCAAAGAGGGAAGACATGCTTCCTTACCTACAGTTTATTGGGCTGAACAGGCTCAGGAGATGGCTAGAGAGACACACAATGCATCCAAACTCTACCAGGCTTCATTTAGAGAGCTATCTGCTGACACACACTCTTACCTTTCCTGGATGTACTAGGGAGGGTTTCTGCTTACACAGGAGCATTGGGAAAGCCCAAACTCCCTGGACTTGTGAAATTTGCAGTGCAGGCTCCCAGAGTCAGCACTGACCCAAGCCTCTTAGCTTATCTGTCTGCTGCCCACATATCTTAGGCAAATAGCCCTGGGGTTGAGGGAGGACCAAACACTGGAGAGAGAAAACAAAGCTGTTTAGCACTGTGACTTGGGTGTATTAAGCCAGTTCATCTTACACAGGCAAAGACTGAGGAGCCTGAGAAGAGGTGGGGCTGTTATGGGGAAAGTCACACAGGCCAGGCACTGTGAGAAGGCTGAGCTCTAATTTAGCTAGAACAGTTAATGATTTTAATGATTTGTTGTGATCTCAAAACAACAATTAAACGATAAATCCACACCATTAAGGCTTTTATGATGCTTGGCTTCATTTAGCAAATAGTGTGGGTTGGGGGCTTAGGTTGAACATTTGAGATTATTTTGCTCTGAAGACACCCACATTTAAATAATAAAAAAACAAGCTCCAAGTCCCCAGGAGCAACTGGCTCCCCAACCCTGTGCAGGCGAAATGGAAAGGCATCCTTGAAAACTTAACCCAAAGGTTTGCTCAACTGCCTCTGCCGTGTACTCTGGGCAGAAAGCAAACGAGCACAGAAAATTGAAAGTTGATTGTTTTCCATCTTAGTTTGAGGCTCCAGTCCAGGGGGAGAATGCAGTTCCTGGTGCTTTGATACTCTGGGGGAAAGTCTGATCATGCCTCTAGATTGAAAAGCCAAAGATGTATACAGATGTGAGCGTCTTGTTTAGAGTTTTCTTCATACTATAAGGGCCCAGAACTGTCAAAATAATGACCAGGTAATTTGACAATCTGGAATCCTTTACTATTACAGGCTTACATAATATAGCTGTGGCATGTTGAACACTATGATTTAAATAAAGATTCTTTGGCCCTTGATAGAATTTTCATCAATAAAGAACCCTATTTATCCAAACTTTCTTTAATTTTTTTGTTGTTGTTGTTTTGATTGATACTGGCTTTTCCTGGAAAGACTGTCTACTCTGTAATAGATTAACCCAGAAAATTCTGGAAAATTTGAGATCTCCATACCCCAGGCGACACTGTCTATAGATAGTGCTTCTTATTGTCCCTTCCATGCCTTTAACCCTTATGCTGCTGACTTTTTCTTTTCCATTCCAAACTTTGAAGTTCATCTCATTAAATCATGTCCTCTCATACTGTCCTCTACAGATATCAAAATGATGAATTACATTTCCAGGTTGTTTGATTTTTAGCCTTTTTAAAGCTCCTGCTCCTTCCTGTGAGTGTGTGTGTGTGTGTGTGTGTGTGTGTGTGTGTGTGTAGACTAGCCTGTAAAAACTAGAGGTCAATGCCAAGTGTCTTCCTCAGTCACCTGCAACCGTATTTTTAAAACTAATTTGTCTAGACTGTTTGACCAGTGAGCTCTAGGAATTCTCCTGTCTCTACTTCCTCAGCACTGGAATTGTAGGTGTATGCAACTGTTTCAGCTCCATACACAGTTGCTAGGCATCAAACTCAGGCCCCCATGCTTGTAAGGTTGACACTTTACTGACTGGCCATTTCCCCAGCCCCTTCATGATGTCCTCTCCAATACAACCTGTCACAATTCTTGATTTCATCATGCAGGGAACAGTGTTTTCCATATCCTCTTAATTTTGTGATTTGCTCTTCTTGGTGTGCCAGTCTTCCCACCCCAAGGTCAATAGCTACATCTCTTCCTTCATGTACATTTAAAACATTCTATAGTCAAACAGCACCCTCCTGTCTTTCCAAATCATTCTAAATTGCCACACCTTCACCAATCCATCCCTCAAAACTTGATGAACTATACTTGAAAGTCTATTGAGTCCACGAACTTCAGTATCTTTTACTGTTTTTATGGAATTATTTTCTTAGCATGGGCTTAAGTTCCATGATGAACAATTATCATCAGCCCCCTGCACATAGTCTCTGTGCTCTTTTCTCTCCACCATAATCACCCAGCAGAAGTCCATGCAAGCATTTAAATGTGTCTGGAGAAAAGCACCAAATTTTGCTAAATATATTCATGACCTTAACTAAGCTCTTGGTTCTCAACACAATTTTCTGCCAAAGGGTTTTTTTTTTCCCCTCTTCTTTCCTAGGTAGCCATTGTACTCTTTGTTTTCTTTTCTGATTTCCATTTTCTCCTCTCTACTTGTCTTTGACAGATGACCTTGGTCTCTTCTCAAATAAGACACCAGACTGTATCAGGAAAGCATTCCCAACCACTTACCTGCACCCATTGCAGCTCAAGTGGCCTGAGTGAACTGTCCCTGGGCTTGCCAGTCTGTTCCTCTCCACTTGTCTCCTGCAGAGCCTCTTAGCTCACACTTAGATCATCAGAAGGCCTCTCATGATTGATAGTTCCTGAGATGACACAATCATCCAAAAATCCCTAATCACTTCTAACCAAAGCCAAAGCTGAGGCTTTACTTCTAACACTGTTCTTTCTATCCCACACGTATGCAGAATCCCCCTCATCGTCTATTCCCATCACCTCCGAGGTAGCGACATTCTTCATTCCTGGGATTGTTGCAATTGTTTAGTAACTGATTAAGTGATTTCTACCTCTTTTTCCTCCTGAAAAAGTATTTCAGTAAAATATCAGCTTGTGCAGTCTTTTACAAGCCCAGCGGGTGGCCGCTTTGCCAAGTTTTTTTAACAGTCCTCAAGGTTATTTCATCTATGACCTATATGACCATATACACACACACACATACACACACACACACACACACACACACACACACACAACTACATATATAAAAGAATGCACAAGCTGATATTTTAGTATATATATATATATATATAATCATATCCATCTTATTTTATTCCATGCTAGTTTGGAGTTTTTCTGAGTAAAATCATCAACCAAGCCCCTAGTTAACAATGCCTGTGCTACTTTCTCTATCTGCCTTGTTTTTCCCAGATAGCTCCACTGCTTCCCCCAGCATCTCCACAGATCCATCTTCCAGTTCACAGTAAGCTCTTTAATAATCAGTGATGTTCCACCTCTCCTCCTTTCTCAACACCCTGATCTCTGCAACTTGATTCAGTTTTCTCCCTATCACTGATCTCCACTTGAGCTCTTACGTCTTCTCTTTTCTGTTTGCTCACAGTCAGCCTCCATCACTGGAACACAAACTCTGTGACAGGAGGAACAGAAATCTATGGCTTTGAGTGCTGATTCCTATGTATACAAAATGACCTGTTACCATTATGAGGGCACAAGTATCCACTGAATGAGTGTGGACCTGTCAGACTGTGGAAGGATATCTTGGTTCTTGGCTGGGCATGGGCCTTGAACTCTGACTCCAATGGAGAAACGGCAGGTGTTCAGCCACGCCCCCAGAGTTCAGGCTCCTACACTCGGTCTAGACCTCCATTTAACTTGCACCTTGCCTCGCAGTCACGTTTCCTATGCAGCCCCTCCCAAAGGGGTGTCACCTAACACAGTGAGAGGGCGTGACTACAGGCTTCAGCCTCAAGAGATTTCCATATTCATGAGTTACCTAAAGGCCAGAGGGCGTAGCCGATTACTTATTCCTTTCCAGTCCCTCCTCTCTTCCCCCTCTCTATTTAAGCCAGGCCCACTCCGGCTTAAGTGGGGGGTGCACATCTAGCCCATCTATCACACACCATGAACAATAAAGCTTTGGAAACTCACAGACTTCTCGTGTTATTGGGGCCTGCCATTGTGGAAAGCTGCCCTGCGTTTCTGCCACAGGACCCACTAGGACCGAACCCAACAAGTACATGAATGGCACAAGTGTTTAAGACCTGATGATGTACCCAGAACCATATATAAGCAGTCAGACATATTTACACACTCAGCCTGCAATCTAGGCAGTAACATGATTACTGTTAAACTTTTATAGCATTATTTTTATCCCACAGCACTGGAGTCAAGTTTAGTCCAAAATAATGTTCTGCAGCTCCAGCCAACAGGGAGACATTTGCTGGGGCTCTACAGGAAAATCTTCTCAGCTTAAAATTTAGCAAGATGCTTCTTTGCACTTAAAAGAGCAAAATAAAATTTTGTCTTTTTTTCAGAATACGAGAGGAAACACAGATAATTTAACAGGGGAAGATACTTTGAAAGCTTGGCAAAAATAAACACGTATGACCAGAGGGAGGGAACAAGTGAGAGAGAAAGGGTACCAGAAGAAATGTAGAAAACAGGGAGTATTCACTTTCAGAGCTTGGTGGAGAAATATGAAGCGTCCTAAAACATGTATATAAATCAACTATGTAAGACAACAACTGGATATGCATAAAAGGATCCTAAACTCTTATCTGTCTGGTTCTACCAATAAAGATACCGGGGTGAAAGCCTGCTAGCTCAGAGAGGGCTGACCTTTCTCCTAAGCCCCCATCCCATGAGGAATCCCCCCTCTGATGCTCTTACACTGTCTCAAACAACCTCATTCGAACTGAATGTCTCTCCCTTCTTATTCCTGAACTACTCTCTATCTGTCCTTCTGACTCCCTCTTACTCTCTCTGTTTTTTCCTTAATAATCCTATGTTCTCTTCTGGTCATCCAGTTGCTTGCTCCACCTCTTGACCTATGGTAGTCTTTATTTAATTCTGTTTACAATCTTCAAGTAGAAAGTTCTTGGATCAAAGGTCTGTGTTAAAGCTGAGCCCCACCACAACTCAAACCGGTGTCTTCTAATAAATAACACAATCTCAGGGTTCACAGTGTGATCAAATATCCTGTAACAGACTGTTCTCACTGGAACACACAGAAACAAAGACAAAGAAGTAAGTGAACAGTTGTGTGTTAGTGCTGGATCTCTTCATAGCCACATCAGGGAAGGCGTCTCAAAGAAATTTACAAATTGAGGAAAGACTGGGTAGTGTGGTGGTGTGTACCTGTAATCTCAGCTACTCTGAAGGCTGAAGTAGTAGGGTCATAAATTTGGTTTCTGAAGTAACCAATTCCAGGTATTACACACCCTTCAACAAACAACCATCACAACAAGAAAAAAAAAAGCAAGTATAGCTTTGAAATGTCTCAAAAACTTTTATCAAAGTTAACTACTCAGAAAGTGGGAAATAATACTTACCTGGCAGTGGATATACCATGATCAAGAAGGTGGTTTTCCCAGGGTGAGGCTTATCCATTGCACTCCGGATGTACTGACCCCTGGGATTTCCCCAAATGAGGGAAGCTCGACTGCATAATTTGTGGTAGTGGGGGACTGCGTTCGCGCTCTCCTCTGTTTAAAAAAAAAAGTGGGAAATAGCCTAGAACTCAAAAGTGAGGAATAGCATCAGCACAGGAGACAACTTCCTGAATAGGTAACCAATAGCTCAGGCACTAAGATCAGCAATGAATAATTGAGACCTCATGAAACTAAAACCCTTCTATAAGGCAAAAGACACTATCAATAGGACAAAACAGCAGCCTATCGAATGGGAAAAGGTCTTCACCAACTCTAAACGTGACAGAGGGCTAACTTCCAAAATATATAAAGAACTCAAAAAACTAAACATCAACAAATCAAATAACCTAATGAAAAGATGGGGTACAGACCGAAACAGATTTCTCAACAGAGGACTCTCACATGGACCAGAAGCACTTGAAGAAATGTTCAACATCTTTAGTGATCAGGGAAAGCAAACTAAAATGACTCTGAGACTCCATCTTACACCTGTCAGAATGACTAAGATCAAAAACATTAGTGACAGTTCATGAAGGCAAAGACGTGGAGCAAAGAGAACACTCCTCCATTGCTGCTGGGAGTGCATTTGTACAGCCACTTTGGATATCAATGTGATAGTTTCTCAGAAAATTGGGAACTGATCTACCTCAAGAAACAGTTATACCACTCCTGGACATATGCCCAAAAGATACTCCATCTACCACAAAGATGCTTGCTCAACTATGGTTTTTGCAGCTTTATTCCTAATAGCCAGAAACTAGAAAGAACTGAAGAATGGATAAAGAAAAGGTGGTACATTTACAGAATGGACTTGTTACTCAGCTGTTAAAAACAATGACATCATGAAATTTGCAGGCAAATAGATGGATTAGTAAACAAAATCATCCTGAGATAGCCCAGACCCAGAAAGACAAACATGGCATCTATTTACCCACAAGTGGATATTAACTATAAAGTAAAAGATTATCATGTTATATTTAACAGTCCCATAAAGGCTAAATAACAAGGATGGCTCAAGGGGGATGCATTGATCTCCCTGGGAAAGGGAAATAGGATAGATATTATGGGGAAACTCAGCACTGGTAGGGACTGAAACAGGGGGGATCAGGTTAGGGGAGGATGGAGGGAGAAATTACTAGAAGAGACTACTGGAATTAAGTGGTAATTCTGCTAAGACAGAAACCTAGAGCAATGGAAACTCTCAGGAATCTAGTAGGGTGATTCTAACTAAGAATCTTAGTACTGGGGGCTCTAGAGCCTGAACAGGCCATCTCCTATAACCAGGCAAGACTTCCAGTAGAGGGATTGGGACACCAATCTAGCCACAAAATCTTTACCCTACAACTTGTCCTTTCAGTATGATGCACTGGGGTAAAATTAGCACAGAAATTTTAGGAGTGGCTAGCCAATGAATGTTCCAGCTTGAGACCCTTGCCATTAGAGGGGGCCCACACCTGAGACTGCCTGGAGGGCCAGGAGCCAGAGGCTGGATAACCCGCAGATCCACAGTAGAACCAAACATGAATGGAAAGAAAAAAGTTAATGAAAAGATACCTAATGATACTGTGCTGTACTTGTAGACTGGAGTCTAGCATAATCATCATGAAAGAGGCTCCATCCAGCGACAAATGGAAACAGATGCCGAGACTCACACCCAAACATTATGCAGAGCTTGGGGACTCCTGTGAAAGAAGGGGAGCAAGGATTGTAGGAGACAGAAGGGTCAAGGACACAAGAAAACCCCTAGAATCAACAAACCTGGACTCATAGGGACTGAACCAATGATCAGGGAGTCTGCATGGGCCTAACCTAGGCTCTCTGCATATATGTTATAGTTGTATAGCTTGGTGTTTTATAGGACTCCTCACAGAGTGACCGGGGGCTGTCTCTGACTCTTCTGCCTGCTTTTGAGACTCTAGTCCTCCTACTGGGTTGCCTCATCCAGCCTTAATATAAGAAGATGTGCTTAGTCTTGTTGCAACTTGATATGCCATGTTTGGTTGATATCTCTGGGAGGCCTGCCCTTTTCTGAAAGGAAACAGAGGAGTGGATGGGGAGAGGGGAGTTGGGAAGGAAAGACTGTGAGGAGAGGAGAGAGGTGAAACTAACTGAAGTCAAGATATAATATGTGAAAGAATAAATTAATAAAACAAAGCAAAACAAACTCTGTATGACTTCTTGCTTGAGTAAAGAGGACACATGTCTGGCCATTACCAACCATACCTGGTCCAGTCACTTCATCTTCTCAACTATTCACTGAGGAGTTATCGATAGTGCTTGTTCTCCAGGCCCTCTTCTACTCCGAGTCTACACAAGGGACACATTCTAATGGGTGGACACAGGTAGAAACCAAGTGGTTTACATAACTTTATATTGTATGCCACATTGGCAATCAGAGCTGGAGAGACAAGTAGAGAAAGGAGGCATGATTAGAAACAAATGGCCATCTGGGTAAGCAGCTTATCTGAGTGACTGCTATAATATGAGAACAAAATCCAGAGGCGAGAGGCATAATGACAATAAAACCTGTCCTGGGTGAAGCTTTCCACGCAAAGGGACTAGCAAAGACAAACCTGCAGGTAACAGCAGGATTCTTACTGAGCCATACAGACATTCGAATGGCCAGAGGATTGAGAGGAAAGAGAGGCTACATTGGGAAGGTAACAAATCACAGGTTTATCTTTGAGGCCTCAGCTGCTTTAAAAACATCAGCTCTGAAATAGGGAATCAACAAAGTCCTCTGAAGAGCAGAGTTCTGTGACCTGAGCTCAGTGACCTGACTCATGGGAAATGTCATTCCAGGAACTGGGTAGAGATCCTGCTGTGACTGAGACTGAGGACAAAGGGTTACACCCAGCAGGCTGGTCCAGAGGCTGTTGCTGCAATCTGCAGGAAGAAGGTGGTGCTGGGTCCCTGGAAAGGGTTGTATGTTGTGTGTTATTGAAAGCTGAACTGTAGCTTTTACAAGTGGGTCTCATAGACTTGAGAAAGAGAAGCCCATCCTCAGGGGCTTTTGTAAGAATAAAGTTCCTATTTCCTGAGCTGACATACTGAGAGTAACAGGTCCCAGGCAGTCAGGGTAGGTGGGGAGGGAGCAGTTTGTCTTTAGATACACCGTGTTGAGATGTTTTTAGACCTCATGTTGGTACATACATTTGGATTTTGATATAAAGAAATAAACCAGTCTTGAGTTACTTGTACTAATGACCCTTGGTTGACTGACTTTTCTATCTATAAAAACAAGAAACTGAATTCCGCTTTGGAAATGGTACCTCTCAGAATATTCACAAGGTGTGTGTGTGTGTGTGTGTGTGTGTGTGTGTGTGTGTGTGTGTAATTCCTATTGTGATGATTAAGTGCTAAATTATAGGAAATCAACTAAATGCCAAAGCAGTCTGGAGGGAAGAAAAATTAACAGGAATTAGTGTCACTGAGAAGCTACGCAGAGTGTGGCACCAGCCCATCCCTGTGTCTGATAGGGATTTGGGAAACATCATAGATTGGATACACCACAGGTTGTAGCTTCCAGCAAGGAGACCAACAGAAGCAACCAGAATGAAGATTAGCATGGTTCTGGGTAGATATGAAGAAATATTGTCACCTGGAAGGTTTTTTCACTGGTCTGGCATTCTTCAACCATGAGAGCGCTCCCCTGAGCTCCAAGACATGAATTACCTGCTCTACAGAATTCTTCAGGTGATTCCCAGAGAGAGACCCTAGAGGGTTCAAGGAGGAATAAAATATGCATAACTTTCGTGGAAAGTATATTTAAGGAATTCAGGTGTGTGTGTGTGTGTGTGTGTGTGTGTGTGTGTGTGTGTGTGTGTATCTCTGTGTTTGTGTGTGTATCTCTGTGTGTGTGTGTCTATGGGGGGGTGTATGAGTGTGTTTATATGTGAGTGTGTGTATGTGTATATGTGAAAATGATACAATTTACATTTATTCTAAAATATTTTCCCATGGACTGTCTATCTTCCAAACAACTCTGGGACAACGACTATGTACCAGAAGACAAGAGCCTGACTCTACACAAGACTAAGCTTTAAACACTGGTACTGTTGGGGGAAGGGGCAACAGGAACTTTGGCCCAGTTCCTATTCCCTTCAGGGAAGCACTAACTATGTGGACTGTCCTGGCCAGTCGTGACCACAGAAATATAGTGATTGGGAAGTGTGTCAAAGAGCTGTAAGCAAGGGCTTTCTGTTTTCTCCACCACCCTAGAATCAATACAATTAGTCTTTATTTCTGTTCTATGAGTAGAGGGGATGAGTGAGAAAGGAGAAATTTCTGAGTTGTCATGAGCTTTGATTTTATAACTCTAATTGTATGAATGAAAAGCAGAGTCTTCACTATTACTTTTCAAAATCAAAACAGAGAATGAATCACAGGGAGTAAACACTAGCACAGCGAACACATGGAACCATTCCCGAGCCCCATGAACAGGAGTTTGGGACAGCTGTTAAAACACAAAGTTCAAGAGATTCGTAGAACTTCAGACATTTGTCCATATCACTCATGGGGATCTGTGGCAGAGGAAGAAGCCCAGAGTTCCCCAGTCTTCCGTTACACTTTTTCATGTTTACCTGTCAATAAAAAAGATCCCTTTCATTTGCATAGAATGGAGACCTGAGGATATACAAAGAACTCTTCTGGTCCATCTCTTTATGGATGAAACTCTTCAGACTGCAAATAGTCATTTCTAGAGAAAACAATCCCAGGATGAGAATAAACAAGGTCAATGGTGCATGGGTCCAACTGTCTGGATCTGCTAATTGTATATTTTGTTCCTGTAAATGTTACTGTTGCCTCATTTGCAGGGTTCAGGGCTCTCTCCTGGGAACTATCCACTGGATGAAAGGGCACAACATCTGGACTCTTCCCTCATAGACCTTATGGTCATCTATCCAAGATGCAGCTACTGTATCTCTCTAAAAGATTCCAAGTGACTCTATATCATCTGCATCCCTTCTTAAATGAAGAAAGGAAGTTTGCCCTGGATGCAAAGCAATCTATAAAAAGAGGTCAGGGTCTATAAGCCCTGAACCACTGACGCACAGCCTAATGAGTCTAAAAGGTGATAAGTGCTTGTCAACTATGTGTTGACTTGCAGAAGAACAAGTGTAATAGGCAGATAGATTCATATTCACAAGCACTGCTCATTAGGGCTCATAAAATCCACATATGAAAGTCAGGAGCACTGCTGCATACCTGCAATCTCATCTGAAGATCGGGAGTTCAAGGCCAGCCTCAGCTACATGAGAAAAACAGCTAACATTCTTACAAGACAGTTATTAGTCTCCAAATTCTTCAGATGAAAAAAGCAGACCTAGAAAGATTTTTTTAACTTGCTTACAGTGATGTCTCAAAGACTTGAGGCCTTTCCACTACCTCAGTTCTCTTGGGCTCTTGGCCAGGTTGCTGTATATGCAAAAGAATATCCATAATGTGTCTCCAATGTGTTCTTTCCTTGAGTGAAAATTTTCAAGATCTGTTAGTGCTCAAAAATACTTTTTTTGAGCAAAAATAATTAATTGTCCTAGGTCTAGGTGCGTACCCACAGTTGGTCCTGAAATAATTGCATTTATGACCTTGCAGAACCTGGAATTTAGACAAACAGTTGTTTCACAGTGCGACAGTCAACTCAGAAACTGGAGTCAGCCAACTAGAAGGCTAAAATTAAAACAAACTAATGTAAATATCCAGATACTTGAACTTTTCAATTCAATCTTGTGGTTCCCAGGCAGAAAGAACATCAATTCAGGTACTATCAGCCAAGGTTATCTATCATCCATCCTGAGAGGCAGTTTGTAAGAATTGATCAGCCTTGTGATTTGGTTCCCTGTACCTTCCTCACTCAAATTCTTTCTTTGAAAATTATGTTAAAGCCATATATTAACGTATAAAAAAGGCTTAAGAAGTTAAGAACTGAACAAAGTCCAACTATCCCAATAAATATAGCAATTTTCATTTATTCCTATTCAGACCTTACCCAAAGACAATTTATATAATTTAAACCATAGTAAAGGTGCATTTTATTGTTTAAGCAAAACTTATATAATAAATATTTTATGCTTCAAAATATGCCTCAAATCTCTCATTTTAATGGTTACATAATATAGCATTTTATTATAGTATTTTGTCAGTTATTTAACCATTCCTCTACTGCTCAAGTCATTTCCTGTTTTTCAAGATTATAAACAAGATCATGGATCATACAATGGATCATATTTGCATATATAACCATTTCTAGGACCATTTGCTGTGGTTATATTCCCAGAAGTGAAATTACAAAATCCTTTTAATATAAATATTTTGAATCACTTATTTATTTTGAAGAATTTCTTTCTTAAAAACATCCAGCCTGCTTCCTGCCATCATTCGATTGTGTCAAACAGCTTCACCAAAGTCTGCATTCTGGACTAAATGTTGTTGATATGCGGAGTTCTGCTGAAGCCCTAATCTTTATCTTCAATGTCATGGTTTTTTGAAAGGGCATCTTTGGGAGGTAATCAGGGTTAATGAGGACAGGATGATGAGAGTCTAATGTTACAACTGATGTCTTTTTAAAAAGACCCCCTCGGAGCTGGCTGCTACTCCTCTCCATCCACTGAGGCTTTGAAACCATGAGGAAGGCTCTTAGGAAGAAGCACACCTCTGCCACCATACTCTTGGGTTTCCCAGTCTCTAGAACTTCCATAACAAATGTCTCCTATC
Source organism: Grammomys surdaster (assembly GCF_004785775.1). NCBI lineage: Eukaryota > Metazoa > Chordata > Mammalia > Rodentia > Muridae > Grammomys > Grammomys surdaster. The sequence goes on along the minus strand of NW_021604588.1, from coordinate 25,773,843 downwards.
TAAGATACTCGGTATAGAAGATTTTATTGAAGGCAATCTAATATACACCAGATAGATAGATAGATAGATAGATAGATAGATAGATAGATAGATAGATAGATAGATGATAGATAGATGATAGATAGATGATAGATAGATAGACAGACAGACAGACAGACAGACAGACAGATAGATGATAGATTTTACTATATTAAATACTTGATAAGAAGCAACTTAAGAAAAGCAGAGTTGAGAAGCTTTACAGTTTGAAGGGATACATTTTGGCCCAAAAGCCATCTGGAATATGAGAAGAGAGGGTGCACAACACATTACTTCTTTGGTCAAGAAATATCAAGCAGGAAATGAGGCCCAGCTGTAAAACCTCAAGGCCTGCCTCTAATCACCTATTTTCTTCAGTGAGATTCTACTTCCTAAAGATTCCAGAAACAGCATCCCCAGCTGGGACCACGCATACATGATCCTGTGGAGAATATTTTACATCTAAACAAAAATAATGTTCTGATTTCTGTTTTAAAATCTTACTATAAAACTATAACTTTAAAATAAAGCTTTTGACCCATTCATTGGATTTTTAATCATCACCATCAATTCTTCTACCATCTCTGACTAACTCTTTCTTATTAACTATAATTTTGTTTGAGTACTTGTAATGGGACAGACATCATTTCTACATGAATATTTCTACATGAATATTTTTACATACAGACATACATATATACAGTCAGACAGACATATTTCTACACGCATAGAAATGGAGATGCAGGGGAGAATGTGTCCTGTTCTCAAGCAGTTAGTCAACTAGTTGAGTCAGATTGTGTGCCCCGGCCAGTAGGGATTTGATGAGACCCCAGGGAAGGGGCGAAAGAATGAACGGACAAAAGACACAAGATGTAGAGCAAGTTTGAGGTTCTGATCAAGCTCTGAAACTTTAATTTCAGGAGCAGGTTATAAAGATACAGCAAAACGGGAAGTTTAGGCGAGGGTCATTGCTTAGGGCTATCCCACTATTGAATCATCATTGTCTAAGACCATCCCACTGTCATATCCTCATATCCCACTGTCATATCCTTATTGCCCAAGACCATCCTACTGTCATAACCAGGTTCCAGGAAATGCCAGATGTTCTTTAAGTTCCTGGGACCTGAGACCTGCGAACGTCCTTTCTTAACCTTGCACTGACTAGGCTTTCTAGAACAGCAGGTAACTTCCTAGGTTTAGCTCCTGGCAATTGTGTAAGAAAAGAAATTTTAAATGCCATGTAAGTAGACACTGGAAAAAAGTTCAAAGTTTGAGGGCACACAACAAGAATGGGACAGCCCCTACAAAGGAGCATTCTGGACAGTTAAATGTCTCAGTCGTTTTGTTACGCCACTTGCCACCAAGCCTGATGACTTAATGTTAGATCCCTCAGAACCCCAGAACTTCAGCCCAGGTTGAGGAAAAGAACTGACTTCTGCAAGTTGCCTTTGACTTCTCCATGAACACCATGGCATATGTACCCCAGCACGTGAATAATGTAACACAAACAGTAAGTAACATCAAACGAAACCTTGAATGAAGAATTGGGCCTTAGAAAGATGAAAGGGCAAGATGGATGGGTGGGTGGATGGACGGACGGATGGATGGGTGGGTGGGTGGGTGGATGGATGGTGAATGGGGATAGAGAGCAAGAGAGAAAGTTCTAGGGAAATAACAAATGAGCTTATACAGCGAAGAGAGCTAACCTGATTATAGATATACTATACTCAATGTGGCTGCCCACACCCATTAGTCAGGAGTGCCTCGATCCCCACACCTTTCCACCCTTCCACCTTCCTCGAGGATTCTCTCCACCTCTAGCATCCAGCCTGCACCACTGATCTCTTTGTCCCCACACAGCAGTCTTGCTGGCTTTCCACTGTACTCAGAAATGGAGAAATTGAAAACCTGCATTGCTCCTGGGTTGATATGGTGTGATAAGCCAGGATGCATCTGGCTGGGCACGCTTCTCCTTATGTGTTTGAGCAGACAAGAATATGTATAGATAAGCAGCACACGGCACGCTGCCATTCCAGCAGCATGGGGAAAGAAAGCATGGTCTGCCTCCAGTCTCCGCTCCAGGCAAGCCCCTCCTTCATTTCTTCAGACATCTCAGAGTGGATTCCCACTGGCAGATTTTAGCATTACGCTATAAGTCTCTCCACAACAGATAGGGAGATGAGACAAAGACAGACAGAGAAGCAGATTCTCTGTGCTGGGGAAGTCGGGCTCACACCGAGTTGGATTCCATTTCCACTGAGTTAGAAGCCCGTTCTCAGCGAGGATCGAATCGCAATGTTCTTCAGGAGCAAAAAAGGGAACAAATCACGCAGAAGGCTTTCCATTATGCTGTGGAGACATTTGCGTCCACATGCTCAGTCCTCTACCAGAAACTCTGCGCTTTCTGGCTGCCTTTGTGCTCCTACAAAGCAACAAGGATTTGCCTTATCTTTAAATTAGGTCATTAAGTGGTCCAGTCCTTTATGATTCAACCCCTAAGCATAGCAATCACACAGTGTCACTGAGCCCTATGACCTCAGATAGCAGACAACACATCAAGCTGGACACTTGGAATGGATGACTCCTGGATTGACATCTACTCTTCGAGGAAGGAAGTGTGCTCCTGGGAGGACAGTATAGGTGTGTCTGGGCAGCTTTCTCCTGTTGGCTCCTAAAGGTGGCAGGAGCTTGTAAGCAGTGAAACTACATACTTGTCCTGGCACCCTACAACTTTTTATTCTCCCCTCTGCTCACTGCAGCCTTGGGGGCAACCCCATCCTACAGGTTTTGACTGTCCCTCAAAATCATCTATTTAACTCAAAATAGAATAAATATATATTTCAAATAGTTTTATTTATTAAGCTATATAATATTTTTAATAAAAATGAATAAACCCGAAAGGCACTGGAGATTATGGGACTTTCTGTGGTTTTGTTTGTGTATTTTAATATAAAGCATGTTTTAAGTGTGTATGTTCTGGTAAGAGAGTGCCTCATTGTGCATTCTGCCTGCAAACCCCAAATTTCAATGACTTCTGGTAAAATAGACACATTCTGTATTAGTTACTTTTCTGTTTCTGTGATAAACACCATGGCCTGAAGTGACTTAAGGAAGAAAAGATTTGGGCTTATGTTTCCCAAGAGTTAATATTTTGAAATGATGGAGAAGCCATAGTGTGGTGGCAGGAACAGGAGTTACATTTTATCCACACAGGAAACAGAGAGAGAAAGAACAGGGAGAGAGAGAAAAAGTCAAATTTTGCAATCCTCAAAGCCTACCCCCAGTGACATGCTTCCACCAACAAAGCTTTACCAAATAAAGAATCCAGAATGCCCCCAGTGTCACCAACTGAGGACCAAGTATTCAAATGCATAAGCGCATTTCTCATTCGTATTACCACACACTCTAATTTACCAGTCTTGAGAAGGGTATCTACCACTTTGCTAGGCCTGGTAAGGAACACTTATTACTTGGGAGGCAGAGAGGCTGAGACAAACTCAAGATCAGGATTTCTGAGTGAAGTTATCATGACCTTATCTCAAAGCTAAAGGAATTGAGAATAAAAATAAACGTTAAAATCTAGGGACGTATCTCAGTAGTAGAGAGCTCACAATGAACACAAGTGACTAGGAAGACCCAAGGTCCATCCTGGTCACAGCAAGAAAGAGAACAAAGTAAAATGAGTGACCTCTGCCCCAGATTTGACCTTCCCCTTCAACCCTAACTGGAATTGGAGTGTTCGAATGTCCAGCACCCCTGTTATGTCACTGTATGTGGCATATTGAACTTTCTCAAAATGGTCATGAAACATCCATCATCCAGTGTGTTCCAAGATAAGGCCACCTTGACACCATTTTTATAAAGAGAAGCATCCATACCTTCACCTAGGGACTGGCTTGGGTTGTGACTTGCACTGATGCAGTGTTCTACAGAACTAGGACTTTGCCACTTTGAATCAATGTTCAAGGCCCCTCATGTATTGAGGAAGGCCTCAACACGTTAGGCTACATGAACACTGATTTCCAGGCCAACTGATGTCTTAAGACACAGACAGATGCCACTGCCAGCTACAGGACTGTAAAATACACCTTCAGATGCTGTGAGCCCACCTATCCTTGAGTTTTGTCATTGGGGAGACTATGGCTACCCCCACCAAACTCTCATTCACTGTAACCAGAATTGAATGTATGCAGCTTCTAAGTGGCTCACCATGAAGCAACGACTACTTCCGACTGAATGAAGACAGGATCTTTATCATTCTTTTTTTGTTGTCTTGAAGCAAGTGGTCACCATGTAGACTCTAAGTGGATACATAGAAACCACATGGAAAATGCCCAGTCACAAGCCTATCTGTTCAGTGTAATTGTCCGACCAAGCACATATCTGAGATGTCGAGCACTGGAGTACTAGAAATCAAAGTTCTGACAGTTGAGAATTTATCAACCATAGCTGCCTTCTGTTAGTAGAAGGGGCTATGATTCAGAGGGGACATATCTGCAAGCCAGAAAAAATGTTAATTATTCGATATTTAATAATTTATATATCCCTGACTTTGTAGCTTATTTTTGTGATTTCTTTAATTTGAGTTGGGATTGTGAAGAAACGGAGTGAAGATTGGGTGGGATGTATTCCTCATGTCCCTAGGATAGCTTGCCAGAGGTTGGGGCAGATGGCTAAACATTTGGCATTTGTTGTTTAAGCAATAGAATATAGGGTTCTTTTTTTCTTTTGAAAAGTGGAAAGAAGATAGAAAGGAAAAAAAAGAGTTCCAGTTAATCATATTGGTTACTGAGCAAATCCCCATGACGTGGTAAGGATTGAAGACAATAAAGGGAGGAAGACGGTGGAGAGGCTCAAGGGGCTGAGCAAGCTCAACTCTGTTGTTTCCCTCCTCATCCTCTCCCAGGCTGATCAGCCACTGGAAGGAGGACAGAAGACAGTTGGACTTAAGGTTCAGAACTAGAACTCTGTTCCTATAAAATCCTCTAAAACAGGGCCTGTCCATCCTGTGGCACTGGGAAATTCTCCCTCTGGGCAGAGCAAATGTTTAATTTGCTGCATGGTGGTTTCTGTAAATAAATCACACGTTGGTGGAGGCAAAGGAAATGAATAAGAAACTTTGCCTGGGAGGTTAGACACATTGTGTAGGACTTCAAATGAGCTGGGTGCACACTGCAATTCAGAAGATGTATGTAGTTGCAGAGCACAAAGGCGAGGGCTTTATTTACACATTCATATGGTGCTGTGTACAGCATGTACGTATGAATATAAACTTAATTGTTGTATGTGTGCATTGTTCCCTTCCCTACAATGAGCAACCAGAGTAATAATATGCCCATGAATGCTAGCATCAGTACACCCCGTCCCTCTTAATCTTCTTTATTCATTCAGCAAGCATCTCAGTGACAAGGGAAGTTGTTCTTATTATTAGGAGAGCAAGGAAAACAATTCCTGCTCAAAGGCAAGGAAACTCAAGCTGGTCCTCATACAACTTCAGTCTATGTGAAATACCCAGTGGTCTCAGGACCACCTCGACTCATTGGCTCACAAATGTCCACTAAGTACATGTTAATTCCAGTCACAGTGGTGACTGTTGTAGCTAGAAAAAGAGAAAGAAAAGAAGACACAGTTACTTCCTTCCAAGAGAACGTAGAGGAAAAAAGACAAAAATACAAACAAGTTATGAAGAAGGGGTGGATGGAGAGGGAACACAAAGAGAGGATAACTACTTTAGACTGGTGTAAAAGAGGAAGAGGGAAAGAGTGGAAGCCCAGGAAACCACCACATAGCCACAGAGAAGCTAGGTCTTGAGGAATAGATAAGAGATCCCGGGGGATACCATTGATGGAATATTTCATATGGAGGAAGCAAAATGGGAAATAACATAAAAACACCATTCCACACTTCATCTGCATTTAAGGAATTTTACATGAGAATACTGTCACTGAATCCAAACACTACATGAACATGGCACAGGGTAGACAACAGGATACGATCAGGAGAACTCTGGAAAGCACATGTATGTGGCTGGATGATGAAGTGGTAGGTAGACAGTGCTGAGGTTGACAACACATAGTCTCTCTCCTTTGCCTTCCCATGGCAAGGAGCTGGATCACACCCAGCTAGGCAGCCAGCAGAATCAACCAAGAATGTAATCAAACAAGTCAGGAAGACAAAGAGATCTGAAGGGTGTACTTTCAAGAAGCAAGGTGTTAGTTCCATAATTAGTGCTGTCTTCAGATGTTTGCAAGTGGGCAGTTCCACTTGTTACAGAAGCCTCTAACAGGCTTTACTGGGAATAAGTCTGAAGCCTGTTTTGACTTCATACAAAGCAGAGCTTCCTAATAGTCAGACCTATTAAAAAAAAAGGAGCTGTGTTGTGAGTAGGTACAAGTTATGTGGCTGATGTGTCCTCGCAGAGATGAAGCCCACTTGGCAGTACTAGCAGAAGCAGTGACAAGAGATGACAGGGACAAAAAACCAGCTTCTATGAGGTCCCGTTAAGTCACGTTTTCTACAGTGAGACTCACAAGCACAAACACAAGAAGATTGATGAACAGTGCTCACAAAAGAAAAGAGAGTCAGGAGTGTTGCAGCTAACTTCACAGATAATAAATAGACAGATAATAAAACCAATCACAGCTTAAACAAACTCTCTTTATGGGCCCAATTTGGTCTATAGGCTAGAAATCAGGCTTCTGGTAATATTATTCCTGATCTAGAAGTGTTTCTTCTTTCAAAGACCTGCTTTCCCCTCCATCCCATGAGATGCTCGGATGGTCTCTATACCTTGCCTTTACTGATTGACATGCCACCAATAGAAAACCTCAAGGGCACAAGAGGACAATAGAAGCTACATGAGCAGGAAGCACAACTCTCCTTTGGGTATTTATTGTTTGGAGTTGTTCTGCTAGAATGACTGGACATGAGTCCTCTGTGGTTAAGGAGCCTTCCCTAATCATCTTGTCTGCTTATTCTGTTCTCTTTTTATATTAAAAATGAGTGAGATGTACAGAGTAGGATCTTTTTATGCACCTGTCACCAGAACTAAAATCATCTTGTGAGTACCATATGTCTTTGTTTACAAGCAATATTAAGAATGTGACTTCCAAGCCTCTGTGTCCCTCTTTAGCCTCCAAACACATGCCCTCCTTTTCCTAAGCAGCCATTTCCATGAAAGTAGTCTGTACCTTGTATTTATGTTTGGAGTGCATATATACATACTATGACATAATGTTTTCTATATCCTAGAAGCTTACACTAATGGTGCCACGTTCTGTGTATGGTCTACAATAAGACATGTCCAACACTGCAACATGGTATTGTCATCTATAAAACCAATGCTTGATAATTGTTCAATCTATTCACAATAAAGAGGTTGCAAAAAAATCTGACAATGATTGAGTATATTTAAGATTTGTTGCTGTGCCACATTCTTGGTTATTCTGAGAAGAATGCAGCCTCTGCAGAAGGTTGGATATCTTGATTCTGTTCAACAGTCCAGACTTAGAGAAACATCCAAGTTGCAAAATATTTAGTTCATTAATTTTTATTAAAGATTATCACAACATATCAATATTTTATAATTTACATTCACATTCCCTTAGCTCTCCTCAAATCTTTGCTTCTATATTCTTAAATTTATGGATGCCCTTATACATTTCTCTGTTTTCTTACAAATGATGTTGGCAGTTCACCAGTCAGCACTGTGTGGATTTTATTAGCTCTTGTCAACTCTTTCTTTAAAGTCTGGATACCAATTTATACTCTCATTGCAAGGCTTTTAATTCCTATTTTGCATCAACTGTTGGTCAAACTTTGACATTTCTAGGAGTTCTGAAACTTTTGTTAATCCTGTGGGTGAGAAAGCAGACCTTGATGGGACCTTGATGGGTAAGGCTGGATGGGTTTCCATCACACTTTTCTGGCTTGCTCTACTTAAACATGTTCAAATCTGCTGTCTTTGAGACACAGAGAGGCAGACACACATACATACATATCATTCTGGATCTGGCTGACAGGAATTCAAAACATAAATTCGGCACATATTCATTGTGTGGACTTGGGCTTACATGACCTCTCTGTGTTTCAGTCTCTTCAAGAAAAAAAAAAAATGGAGATTAAAATGGTATCCTGCAACTTTATTATAGTGATTCAGAAAGTACATAGATACTGACCAATCAAATCAATTAGATCATAAAGTGATAAACAGTAAGCAATTAATATAGCTATCAGTTCTTGGCATGGGGAGAAATGTTCTATATATAGTTTGGATAGATTTCTACAAAGCATTTTGCAAAATTGCTTTTCTTTGTTACTTTGTCAGGCAAGTGTTTTAAACCTCAATGTAAATTTACACTGGTTTTGTTTTTATGTTTTTATTCTATGTAATTAAATGTTTTTTGTTGTGGAAATCATAAAATTGTCATCCTACATTGTATTTCTAAAGTATTTTGACTGGATTTAAGCCTTTAATTTACCTGGAATTTATTTTCATACAGAGGAATCTCTAATTATCTTTGTTTCCATACAGATAACTAATTATTTCAAAAGGTTCTGATATGTGAGGCCACCTCGCTCATAAATCCTGGTCCCAAAGACCCTAGCTTCTAATTCTAATCTCTCAAGTCTATCTAATTAACATATTTTAACCCTGTAAAATGCCACACTTCTAATTATTACCACCTTGAATTAATATGTTCATTCTTTTAAAATAATATCTAGAAAAGTAATGTTTCCCAATCCTGTCATAACTGCTCTTGAATATTATTTATTCATAGTCAAAAATTTTGAAATTTTTATCGAACTACCTGAAAAATATTTTCTTAAGATTTTTTTAATTAGAATCACATTGAATTTATTGGCCAAATTTGAGGTAAATTTATAGAATATGCTAATAACATTGAATTTTCTTAGTCATAAATTAATTTGTACATAGATAGTTTTATAATTTTGTTGCATAAGCACCAAGTAATATTTTTGGTCGTTTCTCCAAGGCATCATGAAAGTTTGAGTGCAATACTGAATGAGTTATTTAAACTTTTACTTAAAAACATTTACTTACTTACTTACCTTACTTATCTAACGTGCCTCTGTGTGTGTCTGTATGCAGTGACTTTGGAGGCCAGAAAAGTGTGTTGGGTCCTGTGGAGCTGGAATCACAAGCAGTTGTGAACTGCCATGTGGGTGCTGGGAATGGAATTCAGGTCCTCTGGAAGAGCAGCCAGTACTCTTAACACTAAGTGATCTCTCTATCCCCATAAATGGGTACAATTTAACATAATACTTTCTATTATCCAATCACTGTTAAATCAAGATCTAATCATTTTTATGTATTTAACTCCTTTGAAACAAACTTCTTAGACTTTCAATTCTAAAGAGTTTGCAGATTTTTTTTCATTCTGCATGAAACACTGATGCCGTCTTTCTTCGCAATTGTATCTATTTCAATAATTTTAATGCCTAGTTTTGATCACATTTTTGATTTATCAGAGCATCCTGCAATTGCCATAGAGCAGGGGCTTTGATCCACAGTGTCATGTCCTGACTTTAATGTGTATCTGTGAAGTTCAGCCACAAAGTATGTGATTGTTTTGGGCTGGGGTAACATTCTTCATAAAGTTAAAGATATTTGTATTAATAATGTAGTGTTTCTCCCTCAGCTTATGGACCAATCTCTGTTGTTATTGCTTTGTTTCGTGAAGTATGGTCTTATAATATCACTGAACACACAGAAATCCTCCTGTTTCAGGCTCCAAAGTTCTAGGAATAGAGGCATGAACCACCATTCCCAGTTTTGAATGGATTTTCATATATTTTAATTGAAAATAGATTCCTTTATCATATATCGTGATTATAGTTGTATGGAATTCTTAGCAAAATATTTTTCTATATCCACTCATCTTCACTTTTCCTTTCTCCTGTTAATGTGTAGGTTTTGAGTGTTGATCCATCTGTGTATCCTGTAAGCAGACTCTCTTTCATCATCACTAACACCATTTGAACTCCTGGCCTTGCTAAGGGTGTGATTTACTCATCTGGGCCACAATGAAGCTTGAGAGATAGTTTCATTTCTAGTACTCTGTCTAATTTTGATGTACTGTGATAGACAGTTGCTGTCTTCTGTCTACTCATTTGAATAAATGTTATCAGACAGGGATTTTGGATTTCTGATCTTTTGTAAAATTTCGTCAGAATCTTATGTTGGCCTGATGCCTTCTATAGGGAGAGATGTTTTAACCACTGAGTCAGTATTTTACAGATTATATGTTTGGGAAGACACAGTTACACTAATTTTATTGTGCTGTGATAAGGTAACACATTTTTCACATCGGGAAGAATTTTGAGACCTCTTGTAAACTAATAAGTGATCAATTTTAAAGGGGTACAAGAAGTCATAGCTGTTCCCTGCATTATGGTTAAGGAGATATAACTAATGTGACATAATAGTGTGTCATGCCATATTAGCTGAGACACCACTACACTATTGAAGCCTTCTCTAGGCAACATTTCATGATCTATTAATGTCTAAAATGTGTTAAAAAAATCTTTGACTCATACAGTTTTAACTTTTGATATTAACCATTGAACTTAAAGCTTTGAAAAAAAACAATATATATGATTTCCACCATAACTATGTTTTCAGTTTCAATTGCATCTTTTTTTAAATTTTTTATTGGGTATCTTATTTACATTTCAGATGCAATCCCCTTTCCCCCCTACCCAGGAACCCCCTATCCTATCCCCCCGCCTCCTGGTTCTGGGAGAATGTGCCTCCACCCATCCTCCCACTCCCACCTCCCCACCCATGATGCCCACACTGGGGCATCTAGCCTTCATTGGACCAAAGACTTTTTTTTCCACCTATGTCCAACAATGCCATCCTCCCCTACATATACAGCTGGAGCCATGGATCCCTCCCTGTGTGCTCCCAGGCTGGTGGTTTAGACCCTGGGAGCTCTGGTTGGTTGTTTTGGTTGCTCTACCCATGGGGCCACAAACCCTTACTGCTCCTTCAGTAACAAGAGACATTTTATGGTCACTTTAGTAGTATTTATTAAAAAGTAGGCTGGGATTTTGTTGAATCTATAGATTGAATTGGGGGGATTGATCTCTTAGCAATATTGAGTCTTCAGTTCTATTATCAGTCTTTTACTGTCTGGGGCACGATTCTTTTTGTTTTTATTTTTGTTTTTGGTTTTGTTTTGGTTTTGGTTTTGGTTTTTCAAGACAGGGTTTCTCTGTATAGCCCTGGCTGTCCTGGAACTCAGAAATCCGCCTGCCTCTGCCTCCAAAGTGGTGGGATTAAAGGCGTGCGCCACCACTGCCCGGCTTTTTTTGGGGGGGGGGCACATGATTCTTAACAGAACCTTCAACTAGCATCTGTTTCCTGTTCATCTGGTTCTGTGAACACACAACAGCATCAATATAGTGGACAAATGAAGTATTCTGCCCAAACTTCCAGATGGTGTCTGCTTCTTCATACTATATTTAACAAAGGGCAGAGGAGTTAACACAGCCCTGGAGCAAACTCATACTGCATCTCATTGTCTGTTTTAAATAAATGGAAACCTATACATTTCCTCTCTTTCTAAATACAGAAAAACATACTTTCTAGATCAGTGGTTATGGATCATTTATCTGGTGTCCTGTGCTGCGGGTTGAATGTAAAATGCCCCCCACAGGCTAGTGTGGTGAAGTAGTTGTTCCCCCACTGGTGGTGATGTTCTGGGGAGTTGTGGATCTTTTAGGATATGAAGCCTTGCTGGAGGAAATAGCTCAGTGGGAGTAGACCTGAGGTTTTACAGAGGTGTCCCACTTCCTGTCTGCTTTGTGTTTCCTAACCGTAGACACAATGGAACCAGTTGCTTCACGCTCCCATGCTCGTGCCTGCCCCACCACAGTGGACTATGCCTCTTCTCAAACTGTGAACTAAAACAGTCTTTCCTCTAGTTGCTTCTTGTAGGGATTTGGTCACAACATTGAGAAAAGTCACTAATGCCCATGTTAATCTTCACTAGCAAAAACATCATGTCTGCCTCGTTCTACACTCAGGCTGTATATGCAGCTGTCCACTCTAGTGAGCTTGGGTGCTTTTTGTAGGGCTTATCCAGGTGAGTCAGTGAGGACCAATGAGATCATTATTCCTATATCCTTTAACAGACCTTAATGTAGCTTCAACCACTCAGATTTGACAATGATTTGCTTTTATACTTATTGGTTGAATAATGGTAGAGAAAGTAGCTTTATAGATTTCTACTCGCCCCACTAAAGAGCTGTGATGCTATAAGTTGAAGACCTAGGATGAAGGCTGTGATAACTACTAGGCATGTCTATTATGGTTAAAAATTATGAACTGGGTGGGTTCATAGACACGTCAGAACTCCTATGACCTGGCCTTTGGAGACCCAGGTCTCCAGTATGGCAGAGGGACAGACAGTAATGACATGTTGGTATCCATGCCAATCTGGACTACATAATATAACAGTCCCTGGAATGTCTGCATATTTATTTTGTGTATGTGGGGGTTGGGTGAAAATGTACAAATGCATATATGCAGAAGTCAGAAGTCACCCTTAAATGTCCTTCCTCAGCGTACTCCCTGTTATTGAAGACATTCTCTCACAGGCCAAGTAGGCAAGGGTACTAGCCAGAGAGCTCTAATGTCTGCCATTCTCCATGCTCCTTCATCACCAGTTCTGTAGGAGTTTGGAAGATAAGAATGTTGAGAACAGTGTAGACAATGGTAGCCTGGCTTGTGAAGCCACAGAGGGAAACAAAGACTCTACCAGGCAGGCCTCTTGTGTGATGAATCTGTGGTGTTTGATCCGTTGAAGCTGAAGAAGCAGCTGTGATTAAAGAGACAAGAACCACTTAAGTGAAACCTTTATCTTACTGGGACAATCGATGCTGTTTAGGTGAAGCTAAAAAATTAGTGATGATTAAGAAGAAACTAGCATCATTAAGGTGAAATCTTCTGGGAAGTTTTTCCTGAGAGTGAGCACACAGAAGATGTATTCGAAAAGCAGCCAAGGCTGTACTGCATACCGGTGGGCAAACTTAGTAGAGTTGCCTAGGTTGTACTGGTTTTGAAAGCATGAAGGGGTCATAGAATGCACATGAAGCTTGTCACCATGAGAGGCAAGGAGAGGCCATTGGGGAAGCTGCAGCCTCAGTAACAGTTGAAGGCCCAGGTCTGAAGCTCTCATGCATAGTTGAAGCTTGGCACCATGAAATGAACCTGTGAGAGGCTATTGGTGAAAGCACACTCTAGTTTCAGTAGAAGACCCAACATTTTGGAGATGTTAGTACTATGGGATGGTCACAAAGAATATCAACAAAAGGAAGTGAAGCCTGCTTCAGCATAGAAGATAACCTGTGTATGCTGCAGAGGGCAGAGCTGGACAAGTGCCACAGCCCTTTGGAGGAGCCCAGAAGTTCATGAGTGAATCCCAGGCATTGGACATTGCTTTGGTATGATTGTGACTATGCTCTGGAATTTCCCTCTTGGAGAAAGGAAGTATCTGACTTTTTTTTTTATTTTACAGGAGTCTACCATTGAAAGAATGAATTTTAAAAGAGATTTCAGTTTGTTAAAGAGACTTTGGATTTTTAAAGAGATTGAATTTGTAAAGACTGTGGGAATTTTTAAGTTTGTAAAATGTTTTCTAGTGTGGCATTATTAATGTGCAATCTTGAGGATAAACAAAAAAATGAAAGGTTGTGACTTAACATTGATGTGTTTGTGCCTCAGTTTGACAAGGGGTCAATTGTGCTGCATTTGAAACGACAGAACCTCAAATTAGAAAATACTTTCATAAAACTCGGCTGTAGGATATTTTTTAAATTAGTGAGTGAGAGGGAAGGACCCTGTCCAGTGTGGGTAGTGCCAATCCTGGGATGGTAGTCCTGGATTCTATTAAGAAAGCAAGCTAAGCAAACCGTGGGGAACAAGCCAGTAAGCAGCACCCCTTCATGACTCTGCATCAGCTCTTGCCTCCAGGTTCCTCCCTCCCTGTTTCAGTTCCTGTCCTGAATTGCTTCAATGATGAACAGTGATATGGAAGTGTAAGCCAAATAAACATTTTCCTCCCCAACTCGCTTTTTGGTCATGATGTTCCCTCTTGCTAATTCAGAAGTTAATTTCCATTCCATTTTCCTTTCTCTTTGAATAGTATTTCTATTTATAATCTTAATGGACACCGTTGACTAAGGTAGGACTAACCGGCTTCTTTCCAGTATTATAGAATGAAAAGGAGTTTACAGTGATTTCATCGTTAAGCCTCCCTCACCAGATGCCTGCTGCTCTTGTGTCACAGCTCGTTCTGCTTTGACACACGTCCCTGCTTCGGCTGTGTGACTAACATGCCCCATGTGTTTACCAATCCACTGTGGTGGCAAAGACTTGTTGTCGTGCCCATCCTGCTTCCAAATTCAGCCGCATGTTGTTCTTTTCTATCTAAATAAGGACTGAGCACCAATGGAGATGTTTGCCACTGCTGCTTGGTTCATCGGAGTGACTAGAAGGGTCCTCTGCTTAAACTTCTCTCCTTCATCCTTAAAACCAAGTAACACTTAGAACATCCATGTCATTCATTCACTTAAGCCCTTCATTCATTCACTATTTGTCACTTGGACATCTACCTAAGGATGATATTAACTTTGGAGTTAGGAAAACCCACTTCTGTGTATCTAGAAAGTATTTATTGTGTTTCATAAATGATAGGAAGGGGTGTACTTTGCCTGGGGCTTTCGTAGTCATCCATTTCAGTTAAGCATCCCTGGGAATAAATGCTCCCCTGAAATTCTGAAGGCTCTGCAGCCACTCTGTCTGGAATGATAGCAGAGTTTTGATTCTAGCAGTGGGCCTTAGGGAAAGAAAGCCTGTGCAATGAAATTTAACAACAAATTGAAAACTTACTGCAACCCATGTGCTTTGCCTTCATTTTAACCTGCCCTGCCCTCACTCCTGCTAGAACACATCAGGACTTTCAACGTAGCTCACTCCTTTAGGATGGTCCCCCAGAGCCCAGTACTCCACTCAGGACACTGGTGTGTACCTCTATCTCCTCAGGAATCTGTGATTAATCTCTTGTGAAATGGCCTGAGATGCTGTTTGTTCTGATTTTGTTACTCAGGTTTCTTTCCCAGTGCTTTCCCTCACTGAGTGGGGCTATTGGAAATCACTGTCTTCAGTTATAATCTAAGATTCTCTGGGAAATGAGCAAGGCAGCAGAAGAACAGAGGCAGTCTCCCCCAACCCCTCAAGGCCTCTTCTCTATACACATGACCCCAGAAGCACATGACCTTTCCTCAGCTCTGAAGCTGGCCCTTGGGTTCCTTGAAGCTTCCTGTCAAGTCTCAGTAGACTGACTTCTCCTTCTCAAGTTCTGCTTCAGCTCGGTAGGTCTTAGGCATGGTCTCCTGAAGGATTGCTTCCCTGGGCCCCCTGATATCTCTGTCTCCTTAGCAAAGCCCAGTAATGGAGCTTCTTGGGACCTGGATTCCATACACATCGCCCCTTACTCTGCAGAGATTTTCTCTTTTCTTTCACTAAACTGGTCTGTAACTAAACTCTCACTTGACCATACTCAGGACAGAACCTCAGTTCTGTCTCGCCACAGTTCATTTCTAGCCTTTGAAAGAGAAAGAGAAGTTTCTTCTGAGTAGTCTTGACTCAGGTTGGCCTAAGGAGTTTATCAAATAAATAACACTGAGATGTCAATTTGTTTGGAGAATTGTATATTTAAAACTGAAATGGAAGGTCACTGTAGCCCTCCTTCTGTAATTTAACATGATACTGTGATTAATGACAATCACAACAGCTAAGCATTAATGATTTGTGTTTCAGGTACTTGCTAAATGCTTACATTGTGTTATCTAAGTTTGCCCTCACAAAAGACTTTAGAAATAATTGTTATTAAGCTCACCTGAAGGAAAAGAATACCTTTTTAACAATTGGAGAGGAGAAGCTTGAAGAAGTAAATCATCCAACAAAATTCCCTGTGAATAAAGAATTTTGAGTTTGTGATCCATGGTCTTTCTTTGTAACCACCTTCAGAAAGAACAACTAATACAGTTTTTCAGGTCAAGCCTATTCTAGTACCAGACTCAACACAGTATGTGATGCACTGCCATTCCTGGCAGTAAGCAGACACCAAAGATGACTGTGAGCTTTGAGGTTTTCAAGGTGTCTGACACCAGAGGCTGAATAAGCAAAGGCAAGTGTTGTTCTCCACTGAAGATCCTGTGGGGGTCTACAGAATGCTTCTGTCATAGGGCAAGAAATTCAGGAAAGGGGACAGCAGTGTGAGGACTGGGTGTGGGTGATCACTGTGACTGGGCAGATTGTTTCTGAACATATAATATGTTTAGAGAGAACATCTTGACATGTGGCCTACAGGGGACAAAGCTTCAGTTGAGAGATAAAGCAATTAAGTCTTGGTATGCCCACACTGTTCAGACAACTGGTTTCTGTTGGAGAAAAGTTCCATTCTGTGTCAGGATGCTAGAACCAGGTAGATTGTGGGGGCCTCTTATGCTCTATGGAAGATTGATTGACCTAAGATAGGGTTTGCAACAAAAATGAAAATAAGAAGACTTGTTACTCAAAGAACTATGTAATAAGAGTTGCTAATGATTTTCAGCCAAGAGAACAGAGGCCACCACTCAAGGATATGTAATACAGTTGTCACAGTGATGTGTTCAGAGTGAGAAGCAAATGAGCATAGGAGTGCAGAGGAGAGACACAGCACTCAGGGAGAGCTACAAAATGGGCTCAATATTTAACTGCCATTATCAAGCAAAGCTTAATTTCTTAGGGCTTATTTTTCCTATCATCAAAATGAGAGCTTTGGACTATATCCAAGTTCTCAGTTTTAAAATAAAGTGACAGAAAATGCAATCATTTATGATACCACTGATATAATAGTGCATGATTTACAAAGTTTAGCACAGAAATGTATGTTAACTCCTTTGCAAACACCTACTTCCTTTTTTATTAGAAATTTTTATCTGAAATAATGAACATGAAGATAAAATTAAAAAACGGTGTGACTGTAATCTTCAAGAAAAATGAAATCAAAGCATGGATAAGGAAATGATACAACTGGAGTTATGTTTAGACAAACGACAAATGCCATGTTTTCTTACACATGATGAAGATAAATAGATAGATGGAAGAGATATAGATAGATTGATAGATAGATAGATAGATAGATAGATAGATAGATAGATAGATAGATAATAGATGATAGATAGATAGATGATAGATAGATAAGTGATAGAGAGATAGATAGATAGATAGATAGATAGATAGATAGATAGATAGATAGATGATGGATAGATAGATAGATAGATAGATAGACAGACAGATAGATAATAGATAGATAGATATTTATGTATTTTGATAATGCAGCCCCTTACTCCTCAAAGATTCATCTTCATGGTCCCTACCCACTCAACTTTTCCTCTCTCTCTCTCTCTCTCTCTCTCTCTCCCCCCCCCCCCTTTTCCTCCCTCCCATAGAGTTCATAATGTTCACACTTTCCAGGACTAAGTAATAAAACCACAAAAAGGGGATCCATGAAAGGAGAGGAAGAAATGCTAAGAAAAGCGTAGAGTAACAGGTTATATACAAGGCAAGACTGTCTAGGAGAAGGATGGGAACCAGCTGGGGGTGGTTCCCAGGGAGACAATGGAAACAAAGATGGATTAGGGGAATGGATAAGAGCAGACTGTAGTGACACATATGTGTAAAAATGTCATGATTAGATGAGATCAGACATTTTCAGACTACCAAAGAAAGAAATGATTACAAATCATATCCAGCTATTAACTCTTGCACACTATGAGCTGTAATAATGACTGAACTGACAAGATATGACCTCAGATGTAAAAGTGGCACAAATATTGTAGAGGTAACCAATCACTTATGATTGAATTTATGGTCCACTCTGTGAGGTAGAACCTATACCTTGCACTATAGCTAGACAGATCATGGGCCCTAGAGGAGAACCCACTACTATTCTTCTGCCAAAGGAACAGAGCATTAAAATGACTCCTAATGGCATTTTGCTTTTCCCATAGATCAATGCATCTTTCAATTCTTATCAGAGAAATACTCATTGCAGTAGACCGAGGGACCTATGATTGATAACCCTGCAGAGAATAAGAGATGTGCTCATCTCTAAACAGAATATATACCACATGCTTCTATAGTTGACTATGCTCCAGGACAGGCTCAACACTCTAGAGTATTTGACCAACACAAATTTGACTTTATAGCCAGTAAAGAGAGAGAGCACATAAAGTTGAGTGGGTAAGGGTGTTTGCATATATCTGGGAGGAGTTGGGGAGAGGTAAAGAATATGATAAAAATAGATTGTGTAAATCTTCCAGAAAATAAAAATATTTATAGAAAGAAAATGACATGAAACCAATTACTTTGTATGCTGTTCTAAAAAAATAATAAATGTTTATTAAAAGAAATTAAAAAGGCCATAGTTAGAAAAGGCACTTATTTTAAAAGGGGAGTTTAAAAGTTTCCTATACCCTTTCTTCTAATAAAAAAAAAAGACACATCAAAACAGCTTTTGATCTTTGTAGGTATCCGAGACTATTCGCGGAAGAATCGAGGTTCCAACAGATGAATAAGGAAGGACAAGATTCCAGGAAGAGGGCATCAATAGCATGAACAAGGGTAAATGGAGGCTCCCTGGGATCTCTACCATGTCTGGAATTTTCTCTAGTTAAAGTCCCCCAAAGCCCAGGAAGCTTAGGAAGCTAGCTGGTGCCAAATTGTATTTATTGAGTCCTGTGATTTCATTTGTAATTTTTCTAATTTGAATATGTGTATTAAATTGAGATATAAAACAGTTGGATGAAAAATAGGTAGGGAAAATAGAGCAACATGGTGCTGCTTTGAGAGAAGGAAAAAGATGTTAACAGTTCACTTGGGAAAGCATCCAAAAAGTAAAGTGAAGTGGTACAGGGAAAGTATGATACAAGCCACTGGGCTTTGTGCTGAATCATCATTACGGCCCTTGCTGAGTCATGAGGTCACTGTTCCTGAGTCATCACTGGTCATTTGCTAAGTCATCATGTGATGGTTTTCTGAGTCATTTGGCACTTTGCAAAGGCACCTTTCAGACTTGCTAATTCATCTTTTCTATTTTCCTTAGTCATTGGACTTTTAAGTAGTCATTTTGTCTTTCTATGCAATAGCAATGGATTGTTCATTGATAGGTATTGGGGTGTGGCATTGCTGATCATTTTGCTGAATCAATTCTTCTCTGGCTTGGGCTACTTCCCTTAAAATTCTGCTCCTACGGCCTGAGGTGCCTTGGAATTATCTTTATTGTTTTCTTTAGAAAAAAAATGCCATACAGCTATTTTGGGTGAAATATCCCAGTTCATCTTTGGTTTACACATGGGCATACTGGAACAAGCTATCTGGTTTCTGTTTCCTCTAGCCTACAATTCTATCCCTTGTGGTAAAGACTCTAAGAGAACAGGATCACTTAAAATCTACACTTAAACGTGATGAAACTCGAGTTCCAGCAATATATGACAATTCATTGGACTAAAAACTTGGCTTGACTCCTCCATTCATGATGTTTCTTCTGTCACCTTGGATCAGCTCAGGTTTTGAAGGATATTAATCTCTGGCCATATATACTCTACCCGATTCACGGTCTTGTATTGTTAACTTCCTTCAGTAGTTTTGAACACATGCTCAAAGAGGGTGTGTAATAGGTTGAGAGTTTGGCTCTCAGAATTTCTAGTGATAAGTTTCCCAGCTCACTCAAGCAGTACAATTGCTGCTTCTGAGCAAAGCTATGAGGTAGATCAGTCTTCTGGTCCTAGAAAATGACCACAAGAAATGGCTTTCTTGCTTCAATTTCCTTATCTGTATAATGGGGATTAAAATTGGATCAACTTCAGTGTTGCTGACAACACTGAATGAGTTCATACACAGTAAAGTGTTTAGAATTTCGGGCATATGACATTAATAAGAGACTTACAGATCTCACATCTTTGTTTTATGCAGTTACACCTATGCATTACAAACCATAGGGTAACCACTAAAAACATTTTTAGTGGCATAAATAATAAACTAACCAATGAAGTAAAACGGAATTAGAAAATCGCTCAATGTGAAGCCAGAAAAGAGGTTTTAAAAATAGAGAACCTAAGGAAGGAAATAAAACAACCTCAAGTGCAGGGCCCATGTCTATTTCTCCCTCTCCCTCATGCATAGCCAGGCCAGTTGCATTGTGAGCTGGGTCGGAGAAGGCAGGAAAGCTTAACCTGGTGCAGATGAGTGCAGGCAGGATCTTGGTCAGAGGTGAGTAGCCAAGCAAAGAACACATGCCCAGGAACAACTCCTGATAATTGGCTCAATTTAATGGAGCGGAGAAAGGGTTATTTACACCCTGGGCAGGTGGTCATGGGGCAAGGTTTGTGTAGCCATGTACAATTGTCCAGGACAGGAAGATGCTTCTTCTGCATATTCAGGGGCTGTAAGGTGTGTGTATGTGGTGGGGAAGGCTAATAAATTCTAACTAAGGTTGATAGTGAGATAGCCAACTTTATAGTGTCAGGTTCAGAGGGAGTAGGAAGCCAATTCAACTGTCCTCATCTGAGGTATCAGGTTGAAACTCTCCTCTACCATTCCTCAGTAGTCCTGGGTCGTTCAGGTCCCACACCAAAGTAAGATGGCATGTCCATAACCGTATCTGCTAGGTATGGTGTGGTATATGGTATGTGGTGGTATATGACTTTACTCCCAGCACTTGAAAGGCAAAGGCAGGTGGACCACTGTGAGTGTGAGGTCAGCCTGATCTACATGGCAAGTTCCAGGCCAGCTATATAATAGATAGACCCTGTGTCAAAATGTTTTTTCATCAACTACATCAATAACCACATTAAATATGAATGTTTAAATGCATCAGTTAAACAGCAAGCCCAGCAGTTTGACTCAAGAAAGGTGATCCTCAACTATATACTCCCATCAAGAAATCAATTTTAGGTAAATGTTAAAAATGAATCTAGATTAAAAGTTAGCAAAAGGAGGAAAAATGTGATCCTCGCATCAAGCAATATAGACTTCAAAAGTTAAAGACTGAGGATAAAGAGAGACATTATGTATCGATAAAAAAAATGTAATCCTAAATGCACATGGTAAACCCACACGGAGCCAAGAGCAGACTTACTACCATGAGATGCTCATGCCCATCTCTCCCTCTGACAGTGCATTCAGAGAAAGAATCAGTGAAAAAAGGGGAGGGGGCTGAAGTTGTCAATCAATTAGGCCTCCTTAATGCTGTTGGATTGTTTATCAACAAAGAGAAAAACTATGCTTTCGCTTTTATACACGTAATATTTGCTAAGCAAGATGATATTTGAGCAACATATCAATCTCAACAAGATGAAAGGGAGGAAAAGTTATAACAAGTGTATTCTCAGACCATAGAAGAATTAAACTAGAAATGGACAATAGAAAGAGGCAGACCCACAGCTACAGCCAGATATACTCTCACCTGTCTGTCACAGGAGTCTGCAGACTCTTGTGGGTGAACTTCAGGGTCACAAATAACCTCTGGTCAAAGAGGGAGTCTCGAAAAAAGAAAATGTCTAAAATTATTTCATAGAATGCCTCTAAGTATGGAGATCTTTCCACAATATTATATGGGCATGTGTGTTAGTAGCACAAAGTGGCTTCCATAATGAGGATGAGGGCTGACAAGATGGCTTCACAAAGAAAGGGACCGGTTGCCAAGCTTGGAAACCTGAGTTTGATCCTGGTACCTGAATGGTAGACAGAGAAACTTGACTCCCATAAATTGTCCTCTGACCTCCACACAGGCTCTGGCATGGGCATGCCCCAAACCCAGGCACCAAGTAATTAGATGCCATAAAAATACTTTAAACAAAAAGAAGAAAGTTCAAATCACTGGCATAACCACTTACCTTGAAAAATCTGGGAAGGGAGAGCCAACCAAACCTAAGGCAATCTGGCAAAAATATATAATAAAAATAAGACTGGAAATCATTAAAAATAAATAATGAAAACCAGTAATCATTAATAAATATAGAAAGATTCAATAATTCAACAGTGGTTGGTTTAATAATCCAACCTCTGTTTATTGGTAAAACAAAACCTTTGAAAATGAGGAATAAAAGAAAATTTTCTTACCCAGCAAGTGTTCATGGAACATCAAACATCACAGTGAAGGTGCAAAAACATACCTCCCCACCCCCAGCCCCAACCCACTACTACCAGGGAAAACCTAGTCTCTCTCCCAACTGTTTTCTGGAAGTCCTAAACAGTGCAATAAAGCAAGAAAAACTGCAAAAAGTTGCACATCAGAAAGAGAAAGGAAATCATGTGTTTGGGGCAGTGAGATACATCAGGAGATATATGGTGTCCTGAGTTTGATCCAAAGCCACTTAAGAGAGAATCAACTATCACAAGTTGGTCTCTGACTTCCACACATAGCATAAGTGCACACACACACACACACACACACACACACATACACATAAAAATAAATGTAATATGAACTTTAAATGTCACTTTAAAAATCGAAGTCATTCTTTTACACTGCAAAGAACTAAAACCAGATGCTTTGACTAAGAGATGGGGAGGTGAACTTAAATGCTTTGCTGATCACTTGGATATCCTTGGAAATAAAGATTTCTACTTAAAATAGGATATAATAATAATAAAAAAATGTGCATTTACAAGTATGATGTTGACTAGCTAGAAGATTCCCCCAAAGAAGTCCATAGAAATAGTCTCAAATTAATAAAGGAACTTGACAAAGTCACAGGCTGAAATTAGCAATTCAAAAGTAAGAATGATGCTCTTTCACAAAGCATATCTATATCTTAATGTATTTACATATATGATCTATGTGTTTCAAACCACAGAACACTGATGGGGAAGTAGAAATGTAAATACACTTGAAGCATACTCCATGGTAAGAGCTTTGAAGACTTAGTGGAGCGATTCTCCCCTGATGGGCCCATGGATTTCACAAAAGTCAAGCACACACCTTTGTAACATTGCCACTGTGATTCTGACATGAGGAAAGCAAAGGGACCAGGAAAGCCAAAATTATTCAGAAAGAAGACATGAAGGAAGAGGACACATTTTTCTTGACTCTAGACTTTCTGTAAAGCTACAACACTCAGCAACCCTGGGAACAGAAAAATGATAGACGGAGAAAGGAAACAGATGGCACAAAAAAATGCAGATGATTAGGAAGGTACACATTTCAGTTGACAAAGGAATTATAGTGTCTTCAACAAGTACAGAATACTTGCAAATAAGCAAAAATAATGTCACCCCTCACCTCACATCGTATGTGCCATCAACTCTAAATAGATTCTAGACATAAATATAAAATATGAAACTAAAAACTCTTAGGATCACCAAGGGGAAAAAAATCTGTGAAAATTTGCATTAGGGGAAAAAATCTCTAGCATTAAAAGCATGGTTTTTAACTGAGGAAGCTGGAAGTTCACCAGAATTAGAATGATATAAGGCTCACCTGATCTGCACAGTGAAAGCCTATATTAAAATATATATATTTAAAATTCTACATTTCAAAAGGCAGCAACTCAGAGAAAATATTTATAAATAACAGTTTGGGAAAATTTGTTTCTAACTAGGGTATATGAAGAACTCTTAAAAAAAATCCCAACATTCAAACAGAGATCTGAAAACATATTCAACCAAAGGAGATTCGTGAATGGCAAATGAACCAAGAACAGATATTCAACGTCTTAGTCATGGAGAAATGCAAATTAAAGTTGCCATGAGATGTTGTAATATGCACAATTAAGACTGCACATTTTAAAGGTTTTATTTCATTTTTAATCATACATATGCATGTGTGTCTGTGTGGGGAAATATTTACATGGATGCAGGTAACCAAGAAGCCCAGAGGTAGTAGATTTCCTGGAGCTGGAGGTACAGGCTGTTGTGAGGTCTGATGAGGGTACTGGAAACTGAGCTGTATCTCTGTAAGACCAGTGTAGCTCTTCCTGCCTAGCCATCTCTCCAGCCCCATGGATCACTTTTTTTTTAAACATGGCTGCATCAAGTAGTAAAAACCAGCCATCACCCTAGCACGTAAGCACTGAGAATGCAAACAATCCCAAACTCTTTGGAAAACAGTTTTGGAATTCCTACAAAATGAAACCCATGCCTACCGTATAATCCAACAACACAACTTCTAGTTATCAACCTCCCCAAAATTAAAACTAAAAAACTCTTCTAGGACATTCCTCAGTGAGAATAGCCAAAGTCATCAAAAACTGGAAAACAAATCCAGATATCCTTCAGTCAGCAGATAAAACTGGGTGTGGTACATTCCACATCGGAATACCACACAGCAATAAGTAGGAACAAGGTATTGATTAACAAACAAAAAGATCAACTTTAAATACATTTTACAAAGTTTGACAAATCTGATTCAAACCACTCCCTGTGAAATGATTCCATGTACATAATACCCCAGGGAAGGAATACAGAACAGTGGCTCCCAGGCTTCCCCAGGTTTCCTGATGGGGAAGCATCGTCTATAAAGACGAAAGAACATTTTGGGGGTGATGAAACTAGTTTGTAGGAAACTGGTGACAGACACAGGATATCTTCACCCCAAAACCATCCACACCTTCATCAAAACCCATAAAGCTAATCACCAGAAAGAATAAGTTTTATCATATTTAAAAATTTTTGGTTTTCAGCATTAAAATTATTATGCAAAAACAGTTATTACATTACAAAAGGAACCCAGAAACCATACTTTTCATGTGGAGAATCCTAGAGACTAGGTCTTCAGCCAGTGACCAAGATTAACATTCATGTAATAAGACCTCTTTACATACCACCCACACCCTGGTAAAACAAAGTAACAAGGTGGGCACATGGTCTCTCCGAAACACTTCCGTACATTAGAGCCATAAAACACAGCAGCAACAAACACTCTGATATATCAACAAGATGGTCATTGCATCCTTCAGATTTCCTTCCCAAGATGTATGCCTTCTACTTACTTGGGAGAAAAACTCAAGTAAATTTAGTCTTTCCTAAGCTAACAACTCATGAACTTTCTTCATAAATATCAAGACCATGAAAGACAAAGGAAGAAAATGAGGGAGACTCAAACAACTTGAAAGAAACTAAGACCAGTATATAAGGTTGTACTTGGGATTATATCCTTGAAGAGAGAATAGAGACCAGTGGGAAAGATGGCTATGTGTATATCTTGTGGGTTCTACTTCTGTGGGAGAGACTTTGCTGACAGAGAAAATGAAGCTGCTTTTGAGACAACCATCTGATGAATGAGTCTTTACCTCCGATTCTCAATCCTCACTTGGCCCCATAAGGCTAAGTGCTGTGACTCATGCTATGGCCCCTGTCAAAAATATGATTCTGTTCCACCTGGGTCTCAAAAGAATATCAGGTGTGAAACAGGTCACATGTTTTTATTTTCTATTGATTCCTCATTATTCCATAGATTAAAAAAATGTATAGTGTTGCATAGAGTTCAGAAACAACTTGGGATGTGCTAAAGTGAATTGCAATATAAGAGAAAGAAGAAGAAATCTATTTCTACTGGAAAGATACAAACATTTAAAAGAGCAAGCCTATGTGTATTCTACCCACAGGTCCCTTTTCTTTACCCTTCCATATGTCCTTGTCTCAAAAATACCTCCTTCTTCAGATAGCACTGGTGCAAATCCTGCTATTCTGTATGATGAATCCCATAGGATTTAACCTCACATGGAAGGTTTCTACCATCTTCTTAGGTCAAGGTAACAGATGCTAATACGTAACAATATAACTCTTAAATCTAGGTTAGCTCTATGAAAAAAGGATAGTACTACTGCATGAATATTATTTCCACAGATATGATATAATTTACAGAGACTACCCCCAAACCTGTAGAAACATACTAGAATTTTTTTTTACTGTACCCTTTCTCAAGTCACACAGCACTCCTGTAAACTGACAAGTCACATTGAAAAGCATCCATTCTATCCCTTGATCTGTGTGAATTCTTCACGGAGATGCTCTCCAAACATTCAGTGGGCAGGGACCATTCTTTGTACTTCATGCTGCAATTGTTGAGGTCCTTGATATGGCTTTCCTGGGAGTCTGAGAAGTGATAATGGATTAAAGCCTTGTGTTTTGAATAATTTCCAACTCAGATAAACCTTCCTTAATATCAGGTTAAGGCAACTGATCTTGTGACATACTTCGTGTATGGTACTGAACACGCCAAACAGCATTCATTTTCTTCACCTGGTGTCTCGCTCTTTCAGGACTGAGCTTAGGCAGGCCCTCCATTCTTCTTTGTTTTCTCCTTCTCCTCGCACTGACCTACTGTACCATGTTCACCTGTCCGATGGTATTTTCCATTGGTCCATGTATGCATCACAGTCTCTGCACACTGTCAGTCCAGTGGAACAAGTTCCCTGTACTCCTGAACACTGCGGACTTCCAGGGACCCATGCTCCTAAGCAAGGCAAGCAACTGCCCTTCTTCAGTTGAAGCAAAGGAGCTCTGAGCTCTTGAAAATTTCTTCCAGGCATTGGAGACTCTCTTGTCTGGGTTTTTAAAAAGATTTTTAAAAATAACTTCCATCTGAACCAAGACTTATGCTTTATGTGCTTTAACTATTGAACCTTCAGTGCAGATGCCAGGATCTAACCACCTCCAACAGAATCCCAGACATACGGCTAACAAGCTGTGTAAACTTAGGAAACTTATCCAGATGCTGTACATCAGCCAATGAGATTGCTGACTCAGTCTGTTGCTTGGAATATTATATTAATGCTCAGAATATGTTGAAACTGCCCAGTAATCTCTAGTGAGTTACCTGCAGCTATCAGTACTGGACAGAGACTCAGCTTCCCATGCCCCTCTCTATCCCATAAACCCACTTGTCTGGCTTATAACATACATCTTCCCTATTTCTATATCCAGTGGAATATTTTGGGAAAATCTTATCATTAAGGACATACGTCCTTCCTGGACACCAGGATGACCAAGAAAGAGCAGGTTAACATTTAATAGCAGAAATAATCTTCACTATCTTCCAAGTCCTGGAGTTCATGAGCAAATTGGTCCATGGGATCAACAAAAAAACCAAAACCTTCATCTCACCATTTTTGTTTTTGTGTTTTAAAAATAACTTTGCAGTTTAAATGCATAATGATTTCTACATATTTAATGTTGAATGCTATTTCTCCAAAGCCTGCATTGATACATTTTACCTGGGCAACCTAGAAGGCTGCTTGGAACACTCTTCTATCCAGCATCTTTCAGTTTTCTTATAGAGGGACCCATCCGGGAGCTGGACCACAGCACCCAAGAGAGGTTGTGCAGCTTACTGCCGAGTATAATGTACCCTGCAGTCCCTGACTGATGTGTATAAAGTGCCCTATAGTCCCTGACAGAGAGAAGCCATACAAATGCAAAGAATTCAATGTGATCTTATCTGTGGGGTTAAGTTCAGGTCGGAACATCAGGCAGGATTTAAGTCCTATCTCCTGCTCCCTTTGCAATTGTGGATTAAAGTCAGTCCATTTTAATGTTCCTAAATGTAATTTTTTTCCTGGGGATAGTGAGACTTGCGGCGCTGAGAAGGATTTTGTGTTGTCACCGGGCTAACGCTGTGGGCTCAGTGCTGGATGTTCGGAGGAAGCTGTAGGATGCTTACTTTTCCTCTATTGCCATTCCAGCAATGTGATATAATTAAGGGGAAGCAAGAGGGCACCTAAGCAAAACGTTAAGATGCTGGACAGCTTGAGAGAAGGGTCAGAGAAGGTTGAACTCAGAGAATGGCTCCCCGGTGTGGGGTGTTATCAGGCCAGGATGGATGAGGATGGGAAGACAGGCTCAATCAGCAAGAGGATTGCTGAGTGTGGCTAACGGCTGGAGGGCGATTCTGAGCAAACCACAAAGTATTAAAAAATTTAAAAAAGCACCAAGGGATTAATTGTC
The DNA here is from genome assembly GCF_004785775.1 of Grammomys surdaster. NCBI lineage: Eukaryota > Metazoa > Chordata > Mammalia > Rodentia > Muridae > Grammomys > Grammomys surdaster. The sequence goes on along the minus strand of NW_021604588.1, from coordinate 25,745,801 downwards.
ATTCCACTGGCCTGTGAGGAAACTGATACCAAATATAATTGAATTACTTCTCAATTATTTCTTCGGTGTGTTTAGCTTCGGCTAGTCTTTGGAGAAAGACTTCTCTTTCTTTTTTTTTTTTTTTTTGCTTCCCACTGCAAATGGATTTTGCATTATGGGCATTGTTCCTCCTTACTGTATTATCTTGTGCAAACTATTCTGGTTTGTTTCCCCCTCTTCCTTGCCAACGGGGTTGTTTACTTATCGGAATTAAAGTCAGAAGTGAGCGTCTCTTGCCAGTAGGACAGAATTTCTAATAAATATGTAAATAATGGCTCTCTCTCAGTCATGGCCCCAGGTATTGCTCTCTCATAGTCCACCCAGGCCACGGTCTGAGGCTCCAGCAGGATTGGAGACAGGGAGAACATGTTTATCAATCTAAAGATTCGTGAAAAAATGAAAAAATGAAATTAAATTACTTGGAGAGGGAAGAGGAACAAAGATGAAGCATGAGGAAGAGGGTGTGTCCTCCTAAGGAAGGGGGTGTGTCCTCCTGAGGAAGGGGGTGTGTCCTCCTGAGGAAGGGGGTGTGTCCTCCTGAGGAAGGGGGTGTGTCCTCCTGAGGAAGGAGATGGGCTGCTTTCTTATGTCCAAGGTGAAGGTGTCTGAAGATTGAAATGTCTGTCCTAAGAAAGGGTGATTAGATAATCCAGGGAGGATCCAGACAGGGAGGGGGAAAAAAGCTTTCTTTGAGGGCAGGCCACAATCATTTCTATAACAATAGGGGCATTACATCAGTTACCAGTCACCAGCCAGCTACACCTGTCTCTTCCCAAGGACTTTGTGTCTGTGGTAATTAACACTGGTGTCCACGCTGCATCATGAACTCAAAACCTTTTCCCATTTATCCTTCTGCAAAAGGCAAAATAAAGTCAAACCTCTGAAGATGTCAAGGACATGTTCTTTTAAAAATAGTTGTAGTAGTAGTTGTACTAGTGGTGTGTGTCTGACTGTGTGTGTCTGTGCATGAGTGTGTGTATGTGTGACTGTGTGAGTGTGTGAGTGAGTATGTGTGTATGAATCTGCGTGTGTGTGTGTGTGATCCATAGTACACATGTGGAAGTCAGTTCTCTCTTTCTATCTTTGTACGGATGCCAGTGATTGAATTAGCTCACAGATTTGCACTGTGAGTTCTTTTACTCACCGAGCCATCTCTCCAGCCCATGGACTTACACGTGAAAGAGTTAAAAATATGTGCTGTGAAACCAGGATGGAAAACGTTTGCATTTCACTGTGGTACATAGTATCTCTGTGAAACGGGAATTCATCCAGTCAGCACTGTTACATTGTACATGCTCTAGGGTGTAGGGAGATAGTGGGCAACAAGGCAAGATCCTGCCCTCAGAACAGCTACTGTGATTAACCATAGTGGCAGCTACCACAATGAGCTGTCTTGGAATGAATCAATTGGTCCCTACTATTCAGTAAGTCCTAACCATTCACATAGAAGGGCAGATTTCACATACAGGACTCCTCAACTTAAGGACTAATCACTGGCCCATCAGGCTCCAGACACATTGTAGAAAGACCTTCTATGAAGTTGTAGAAAAATGGATCCACTGCCTTTCTGGAAGGAGATTTGGCCTCCATTAAAGGGCTTGGTGGGCTTTGGTTACTGTTAGTCTATTTCTTCATGAGATAAAGATAGAGCAAGAGAGGAAGAAGGGCCTCCCTTCCTAGTACTTTGGATCTTCTGCCAGCTTGATAGGCTTTGCAAAAATGAGTTCCCAACAAGCAGATCCAGGGTTGAAAGATGCAGGATATCTGAGCCTTGTCGGCTGGTATGCTTGAGTGACTCTCTCTCCATGATAAAATGAAGAATTAATTAGAGCCATAAATTATGGATTACTAATCCCTGCATAGTATATGACAGAGACAGGCAGCTGACCAGTGCCTTTTCCCCTCTCTCAGGGTGTCTGACCTTACTGGCATCACTGGCTTATCCTCTAGAGAAACAAGTATACATTAGTGTCAGAAGCTGCAAGAAAGGAGGGGTGCTAGAAAACGCTAGAATCATCCAGCAAAATTCCTGTTCCATTTTGGACAGAGGCCATAGCTTGAGAGAAAGACAATTTTGTTACATATTAAACAGAATCTTCGAGTGTCACCAAGCCATGGAGACAGGAGGTAACACTTCTCAAAAGTAAAATTATTCATTTTGATATTAGGCATGAAGTCAAATTTAAAAATGAAATTTCTAATATCATTCAATGTGGAACAGCTATTAAAATGATATTTACATAGAGTTTTTAATGATATGGAAAAATCATATCCTTAAGCAAAAAAAAAGGGAATAAAAATTACATTAATATACAGAATGATCTTAATAAGGTTTTAAAAGCATGGGGGAAATGTTTGATGGAAATAAGCCCAAATTTCAGGATAGCGGAATTAAAGATGACTTTTTTTTTTGCTCCTATTAAAATATATGCATTTTCTAAATTGTTAAAATATTACCATGTATTACATTTCAAAGTAATGTAAGGATATGAAAAAAATTAAAACTGGTAGTAATAACCAAGTTGATCTGAGGCAAAAACCTGTTCTCAGCCTTAAACTGAGATGTCTTTCATTGTAATGAGAAGGACAGCAAATGCAGAAACTCCTGGATGCTGCTCCTGGTTTGCTCTGATAAACAACCTGACTATAAGCAATTTAGGGAAGAAAGGGCTTGGCTTATAGCTCTATTTCACAATCCACCATTGAGGAGGTCAGACCAGAAACTCAAGCAGGAACTGAAGCAGAATGCTTCATATGGGAATGCTGCTTACTGGCTTGCCTCCTCTAGCTTGCTTGGCAAGCTTTCTGATATACCCCAGAACCTCCTGCCTAGGGATGGTACTGCCCACAGTGGACTGAGACCCTCCTATTTCAAATTAGCAATCAAGAAAACGTCCCCACACATATTACTGCTAGCTAATCTAATTTGGACAGTTCCTCAGAAGATATCAGTATAGGTTAAAAGGTGGGTACATATATTTGATAGCTACTGTTAAACTTTCCCCCAAAAAGAAATGAGAGGCCTTTCCCCAATGACTAGTAGCAGAAGTGGACAATTGGCAATATTTCAGTCAGACACTCAAGGCTAGCTTGTTTTCGATTGTTGCTTTGGCTTTTTTTTTTCCCTAATGTCACTCACTATGAGGAAACCCGAGTCTCTTATTATTATTATTATTATTATTATTATTTTACACTTTTTCTCCAAAATTTTTAGTCCCATTCTCAAGTTTAAAAATTGAATATTTTGTTAGAGAAAATTCATTCTCAGCCTTTGGTGTGCATATGCTGGTTTTTTTTTTTAATTACATTTTTGTGTTTCAAATGTTTTTAATGTTTATGGAGTTAAATTTATAAATCTTTCTTTTTGTTTCTTGAGAACAAAAGAATAGAATTTTAGGCACTTGTTAAGTCACTGGTTTTAGTCACTTGTTACGTATTTATTGATTTAAATTGTTTTCTGTGCCCCAATCAATGTTAAATTGTCCCTTTCACTGTTTCTAATCACCTAGGGCAGAAACTGACTATATATTTAGCTCTTGAAAATTGACTCCAGCAACAAGTTAGAAATATACTGGTCTTCAAGCAGAGGTTTTACCAGGCTACTGATGTTGACCCAGCCAAGCCTGTTTGCTGACTAACCTTGGATCTGTGCTGTGCAGATCCTTGATTCTCTTTAGTGTGTTATTTCACTGTGACTCATAGCCACTCTGTCTCCTTAAAGAACAGATGTATCTTAACAGTCAACTGGGATCGCCTACCTACCTAAAAGTTGGCAAAATAAATCTTTAACACAAAATATGGCCAATAGTGCCTATGTATGTATACAACCATATGCTTTACAGAAGACCACAGTGTCCACAGCAGTCAATCTGAACTCGTTTGTCACTTGCTTGAATTAACCTCATGCCAGATGCTAAGGGTCCTAGAGAAAAACCACAAACAGAACCTTCCCAGATGGAGTTAAGACTCATCAAGAAATTAAACACATGAGGGAAGTAGATCCGTAAACTGTCCACGATCACGGGACTGTCTGTAGCCTGGATGCACTGGTTGTAGTCACAGAAGCCATTGATGCAGAGGACAGAGAAGGGAGATCCTGCACTTGACCTGCAAATGTGAATACAGAGGGGTAAGCAGGATGGGAGCACCCATACATTTTTCTGAAGATGAGCACCTACTGTGTACAAAACAATAAGCAGTGGCTTCATATATAGGGCAGCAGTGTAATCTCTGACACTGTCTAACAAGTTATGAACAAGTTATGATGCTGTATCATGTGCAGGCAAATGGATACGTCTGGAGGTAATCATATTAAATGAATTAGGCAGAGAAACAAATGTCATTTTTTTATCTCTACCTCTACTTCTATCTCTACATCTCTACATTTTTACATCTCTCCCTCTCCCTCTCCCTATACCTATACCATCTATATCATATCTAATCTATATCTATAAACATATATTTATCTATATCTTTCTTTTGACAGATAGATGATAGATAGATAGATAGATAGATAGATAGATAGATAGATAGATAGATAGATAATCATGCTATAATCATGCATATGCATATGACAGGAATGTAGAAGTAAAACTGTCTAGAGGACAAAGATGAGTTAGAGAATTGGAGGAAAAAGGGACACAGCAATTTCTGTTGCTGTCATAAAACACAGTCTAACAAAAAGCAAGTGACACGATAAAGGTTACAGTCCGTTATTGTGGAGAAGTCAAGGTAAGAAATTCTAACAGCTAGAAGACCGATAGTCAAGAGGAGAAGGAAATGAACGCATTTGTGCTCACCTCTTTGCTTATGCTCAGCTTGACGTTCCTGCTCTTCTGCAGGTCAGGACCTCCCACCAGTGATCTGGGTCTTCCCACACCCATTAGCTTAATGAATTCAACCCCCCATAGACATACCCACAGGTCTAGTTGACAGTAAAGCTAACCATGGGGGCAGTGATCAATGGACAAACAATGTGTACCTGTGTGCAAGTCTCCTTATGTCACACAGTACTGTGTATCATGAATATACACAATGGAAACAAGTGGGTGTTTATACCAGGAACCCAACTTAACGATATCATTGAATAGTGTATAATAAGATCCATGAAGCAAAATTCTGTTAACAGGATGAGTAAAGGGCTCAGGATCAGGAATAGCAAATTAGCTCGTGTCTATTCACCTTCTCTTGATCAAGGATGGCAACCTTGTAATTTGAGTCTTAGATAATCCAGCTCAGAGAGACATTCCATGGTACCATCTCTGTTGTGTATAGAAAACTATGCAGAATCTTACTCAAACTGTTACCTGTCCCTGTGATAAGAGGGCATCTTTCTCCCTTGTTAAGTCTCAGGCTCCCTGCTTATCCAAAGGCTTTGGATAAACATCCTCCACTGGCTCCTCCTGGATGTCAAATTTCTGCATCCAAGCTTCCAGCCAGCTCTTGCTGCTTTTTAGTGGCATAGACTGCTCAGAGAGACAAACCTAGAGACAGCTGACCTCTAGTAGCCCTCTGCCTTTAGGCTGAGACAGCGAGCTTCACCACCAGGCTGCCTTCACACCTGACTTCAAGGTTCTGACACAGTTATAGAGAGCACCAAGCTTCAGAGTATGGAAGAATGCACCAGAAGCCACATTGCCTCTGATGTGGCTGTCTGAGGCTAGAGGGTTTACGCAGTAGCAAGAGGTGTTCCAAAAGAGTCACTGGGGAAAGTGAATCTTCTAATCCTGCTCCACGCACTGAAGTGGAAAACTCAGAACTCACAGATCATCCAGGGAAGTTGAAATCTAGGGCATACTAAGCACAAAAGACTGGAATCGAACATGAGGTGTTATTGGTTTGGGGAGATGGGCTATTTCCCCAAGGCCTGTAATTAGAACTGGGAACCTTTTGCATGTAATTAAGAGCAAGAGATTAGTTTAACAACCACAACTGAGCAAGTCTGAAAATTTTTTCCCAACTAACATTTGGGATTAGAATTTTTTTTCTCTCTTCCACTTGTGAAATGTGAGGTTCTGGGTTTCCTGGCTATTTAGGAAATGGAGGCTAATTCTACTGCCACAGCATTTTAGCAGCTAATAATAACGAGACATATTTTGCATACTCGATGTGAGATCAACAAGGCGCCCTACTGAAACATAACGGCCTTTGCGACGCCTTTTCCCCCTCAAGGAAGCTGTCACGGAGCAGCTGATTAATTACTGTAATAATCATAATTTTTTAAAATTAAAAAAAAATCCTCTTTCCATTCGTTAAGTACACTGCCGATAGGTGCCAGAGGTAATTATTGTCTAGAAGTACTTCCAAATTATCTTTTCTAATCCAGCCACGCTGACATTTTTGAGAGGGAAAAAAGTGTTTTGTCTTTTCTCCCGTGATCAGGGTGACATTTGAATATGCAAACAGTGGGAATGGCTGCCTGGATGCTCGCTGGAGGTATGATTTATGAGGCCAGCCCGTTGTATTTGCTATCTTTCTATGGGAAAGGTCATTAGACAAAGAAGCTCCACCTACAGGCTCCAACACTCATCTTAAGATATTTTAATTGTTGGTCTTACCCTGACTTTTAGGCAGGCTCGGAGGCACGAGCTGTGGACGCCGCTTTGTCTGGTTTCTGCATCTGCTCCTTGGCACTTGCTCAGGTTTAAGGAGGGCCGGTGGAAAATCTAAGTCTCACGTTTCTCTACAAGACAGATTATCATTTCCAAATAGTAGCAGCTCTGAACTTGAACTTCATGTGATGAAGACAAGCTGCCTGTTGGGCATTTATCTTCAAGGAGACTGACAGGCAACAGTGTCTTTCCTAGGCTCTGAGGTGAGTAGGAGAGTGAAATCATGCTACCTCATAGAAAGCCCTCAGATACTATCTTCAATCCTTTCCCACAACATGACTCTCCTCTCAAACATGCCTGAGGTGGCGTTTTAGTCCAATGTCAAGAATTCATCTTGTGGTCTCTAAGAAGTCCTACTTATTTTTTAAGCTTTATCATTTTAAGTGTAAAATTGCTCCATAGAAATTTAGCCAGCTTCATCCTAGCTATGTCATCTAGAACTATTAAAAAACAAAACAAAACAAAACAAAAACCATTCTTCCTAATACAACTATATCTGACCTCTTACCCAGCTGTAACACCTGTGAACCACAACAATCATCAGAATGGAAAGATATTGCTTAAGGTACAGTAGTGACACTCGAATCTTGGTGGGAACCAACAGCATCTAATTGGATTTAAGGTCTCCTCAATAGACAGAAATCGGGCCTGACACTGGAAACATAGCAAATTACCCATGGCTAGTGAGGTCCTGGATCTTATAGGAGAACCTACTGCTACCACTTTACTAAACCAGCATTATTCCCAACTGCACGCTAAATACATATCCTCATGCCTACAGATACAAGAAGCTCTCGTCCCTCATCAAAAAAGCATTTCTTTATAGTAGACAGAGACCATTACAGAAAGCCAGAGCTGGTCAAACTGCAGAGAACAACTAATCCTGGGATGCTTGCCTAGCCCCAGTCGATCAATCTACAGAAAACCCCACACTTAAAGTGCAGTGATCTGAAGAATAGAGGATGGAAAGATTATGAGAGCCATAGAACTAGGAAGCTTTCTGCAAGATTCTAGCTCCTAAGAATTATAGAAAAGCTTCACCCACACTGGGCTGAGGGTCTTCACCACTGGAGTGTCCAGAGAACCACTGTCAGCTAGCCATTCAGTGAGGCAGAAGACAGTCTGTAACAGGAGTCCTCAGTTTGTGAGGGTTTTATTATCTGGTGGGAAACAACGGGGTCTGGGATAGTTGCTGTGATTCCCAACCTCCTGTGTATCTAGGCACCACTGGAGTACCGCTGGTGTCACTGTCCACTTGCCCACAATACCTCAACATATGGCTGCTTGAATAAGACCAGATAAGGACAGTATCAATTAACATGCTAATGTGGAAAGATGAGATCTCAACACTAGATAAAGAGATACTGACAATTAATAATTGCTGAAAGAAGTAGAATTAGTCTTTCCTAGAGATGAGTCCCCTAATAGATTATCCAATACCAAGTGATCAGTTCTAAACTCATAGATACAATCAACATTAAATAGGCCTAGTAATTATACATTTATATACATATACATATGCAAATACATTTATGTACTAAGTAAGTTATATATATATATATATATATACATATATATACTCAGTAAGCTACACATTTATATACCTCTCTATATAAT